>NC_090930.1:879817799-880120924 GCF_040938575.1 Ambystoma mexicanum
GGTGTCCTTCTGATGTCCCAGAGGCAGCAGGCAGAGGAGAGGTTTGCACAGCTTGAGCGTACCATCTCGGCTGAGCTACAGGCTTGCCGGGAGGTGCAGCGGTTGTCCAGCCAGGCCTTGCAGGAGGAACTCCGTGTTACATGTGCTACCTTGCAAGAGGAAGCACGTGTATCACGTGAGGTTCTCCATGCAGACCTACGTCACATCGCCACACAGAACCAGGCTCACCTGTCCGGCAGACTTGCTGCCGTCGAGGGGCAAGCTGCGGCTAGGCGTGGCCAGGCTACTGTGCCACGTCCTCCTTTCCAGGATGAGCCAGACTCGGATGACCATCTATCTCCCACATAGGTCAGGCTGTGCAGGCGTTGAGCCCATGGAGGTTTTTTTTTTTGGCTCAGCATCATCGCATGTGGGTGTTGAGCAGCACCCTGTACCTCCCCTCTCCTGGGTGCCCCCCCCCGGGTCGTATGTGGCCATTTTTGATTTTTCTTTTAGTTTAGTTTGTTAAGTCTCTGTTTGATAGTTAGTTTAATTAGGTAATGTAGGTTTTTCACAGTTAGTGTAATTAGTTAATATAGTTACTAATTGCTTGTCTATTGCGCTTTCATGTGACGGTGGGGTGCTTTGTGGCTTTTGAAAGCATCCACTGTCTGTTCCAGCTGGGCCCTTCAGGCTTGTCTTGTGTATGTGTTTGCTGCTTGGTGTCCTTAACTCACATATGCCACTCCTGCTTCCCTTATCCATGGGCTCGCAAGGATGGTTCGGTGTAACAGCCTATTACACAAGGGCTTTGGACTGTCATATCTGTGGCATGTCTGGTGCTATGTAACTTGTGTTAACACCCCTAGTGGGGATGATTGCGGTGTTATTGACCACTGTTCTGCTTTTGCTAGATGGGGTGTCTCATGATTAATGTGTACATTCATTGCTATGCATTGTGTAGTATGTTTCTTATCTTTACTGTACATGTGCTTGTTGCAATTCATGCCGTAGATAGTGTGTTCCACACTTTGGATGTGAAAGACGGACTGATGGTGTGATTTCTGATGTACGTCTCTGACATGGTCCAGTAATGAGATGCCTGAAGAGACACACACAGATGACTCTAAAGCATTAATCATGTGTTTCATGCCCTTTCTGCAGGGGGATGAGCCTCCAGACCACCTTTGCCAGCAGACATGGCCCATTGGACGTCTGGATTCTGGACACGTTTGGTGGTGCCCACATGCACATGTGTGCGCAAGCAGAGGCACAGGGATTGCAGGCATACATCGTAGAACTGCTGACGTGTTTCAAGGGACTCCAGGAAAGGTGAGCAGCACAGGGGGGCCACAACACAGCAAAGCTTCCACCAGGCCAGTTGTACATGCATGCTTAGTAGCAGCACTGACGGTGAGCTTGGATGAATATTGGTTTTGAAGCGCACAATACAGCTCAGATGTGTTGGTGGACTGATGGCTAGTTAATTGTACGGTTGTCTGGGGCACCTGCAGGGGCAGTGGCACATACCCTCTGGTCCACCATGGGCCATCGAGGCACTTGTATCACCCATGTAGCCTTCCGAGACAAGGAAAGGAGCAGCTCACAGGGAGATACAACAAGGGACAGACTCGGGTGCAGTGCATTTAATTTCCATGTACATTTTGAAACATGCACTGCCTACTTTGTTTCGGTCATGGTGGAACACCACTTTTTCTAAAGTCATACCTTGCTATATGTGTCTGCTTACCCAGGGAACATTGCATATTGTGTGAATCGTGACACATTGGTGTTCCATTTGCCACGCACCCACCGGCGCCTGACTTACTGCATTGACTGTGTATGAACCATCACAGGGGTAATGTTACGTATGGGTACGAAGCATCCACACCCGATTGTCTGTTTGTAGAGTAGTTTGTTGCTATGGGGCATATTTGGTGGTGTGTTTGTGTGTTATGGGCAAGCACAGATAACTGTGGCTCTCTTTGCAGCATTGAAGTGCTCCTGTAACCGGACCTGAGAGTGCGCAGGCAGGAGGCCAGCACTCAAAACCAGAGCTAAGTGTCTTGTTTTTTTTCTTTCAAACTGCTCTGCATAGGCTTGCTGGGGGGTGCACTAATGCATGGATGAATGTGTAATTCAATTTGGTGTGTTTTTTTTTCCCTAATCACCCCGAGTCCTATCCAATTCTAAACCCTGTACCCTCTACCCGGTGTTCCTGCTTCCCGTAACTATCCAACCAACGTTCCCTATCCCTCTCCCCGCTGGGGTTGCGGATGCCTGTGTAAGCCCCAAGCTTGCAGGCACCAAAACCCTAGAGGAGGTGGTTGGTTCGTGCCACTCCTGCACCTGGACTCCGGAAGACCCTGACAATGATGTACAAGTTTGTTATGATTGTGTATGTGTTAATGCAAGTACTACATTTTAGTGCATTCCCTACTTTCACGTGTCATTCCTACTCCCCTCTCATGCCCCTCATTCCAGTTATCCAGTATGCCAACGCCTGTCCCGACTGCATATCCCTGACCCTCTTTCCCCACCAGGGTCTCAGAGGCCTGTGTGAGTTTGACCTTGCAGGCACCCAGGCCACGGTGGGGGTGGTTGGTTCGTACCACTCCTGCGCCTGTACACTGGAGCTGTGACAGTACACATCCATTCGTGGTGCATCATTCTATGTTATGTACCACACATGGTTCACATCCTGTTGTGACATTGTTTTACTGTGCTACCTTGGTTGTTACAGCATTGTGGTAGTACTTGGCCTTTGTGAGGTACTGCTCCTTCAAGTGATCTACTGGAGGCTGGTCTGGTTCGTTTTTCTGCCTTGGATTTTGTGTTTTTGCAAATGAAGGTGGACTCTGAGGGTGCAGGCAACTTTTTACACACAAGTTGGGAGATGGTGACGAAGGGGAAGGGTGATCCTGTGGCCAGGTGAAATTGAGGGTTGAAGGCTCCATGACCCAGGTGCAGTTGTTGAGTGGGTTGATAGTTGCCTTGCCCTGCAGTGTGATGGGAACCCTGACATTGTAATTGTGGTATCCTATGTACATGATGTGTTCTGCTGATCAATGCCTGTTCATGTGTTGTGTTTACCTTTCAGGTGTGAGGGGGATAGTTGTGGTTTGACATGCTGGGGTGTAAACATGGTGAATGTTCACATGTGATGTGTAAAGGACACTGATGGTCACTTGATTGCACATGCATATGTTGAGTGCATGTCCTTACTGACCCACACACTCGCACTATGATGCACTACATGTACAACCACCCTTCGATATCCATGTGTACACTCTGTTTGCCTTCTGCTGCCCACTGTGTCCCTGCAGCACATGTTCTGTGACCAATTATGGATCCTGTACATGGCTAATTTGCTTTTTGATGTGGTTTGTCGCTTGGATGTGATGCTCAGGGTGTGCATCACACACAATGGCTGTTCACTGTGCTGTGCGCTGAGCAGTGTGTTGCAGGAGTTGGACACAGCACACAGAAGCTGCAGTGTTGATTTTGCAATGCACAATGTGCATGTAGACAGGCATTCATTGTTATGTTACGGCTACAACTTTTGTAATGCATTTGGGAATGACTTATTTTGGGTGGGAGGTTGTTGGTCAGTCATTTCATCTGATTCCATGTCAGGCATCATTGTCTGATGCCAATTTAAATTTTTCACATGGCAATGTGTACCTTATTGGTACTGTGTTGGTGTATGGCTATTGCTTGCCATGTCATGTTGTGGTTTGGGAGGGTTTGAGTGACATAACAGTGATGGTCATGGCCTGTTTTGCAGGTGTATGTGATTCACACCTTGCATGTCAGGGTCAGCCGCTTCTCGAAGCAACGAGCTGGGGGTAGATCTCTCTCCACGGCAGGGGCCTCCCTCTGGAACAGCCTTCCTGCCTCCCTGAAACTTGGGGAGAACCATCTCCGGTTCCGGAAGCACCTCAAAACCTTCCTCTTTGCTTCTGCTTTCTTTCTCCCTCTCCCTTGCTAATTTCTTCACTGAAACTGCACTGAATCTGCAACTGGGTCACTCTCACCGACCTCGGTCCCTGGCCCAGCCACTCTCCACTTGCATTGCCTCCCTGGCAACCCCTGCACTGCAGGACTGTCTCTGTAGCCCTACAGCCCCCCCTTCCCAGCACTTGTCTGCACTTAACTTTGCACTTGCCACCAGCTGGCCTATTTATTTATTTTTTATTCTACTTACCCTGTACTGCACTGCCCCCCTCCCCCTCCCCTTTCCCCTTCCTCCTGCCCCTGCACTTGCGCGATCTAAATGACACCTGGCCTAGTAGGATCGCTGTCTGTCTTCCCTTGTTCCCCCCTCCCTGCCTCGTCGCGCCTTGAAACACTTGTGTATAGGCGCGTTACAAATGCCATATCATATATATCATATGTGTGCCTTTTGGTCACACAGGATAGCTTGTGTTTAAGTAGCTAGGGATGCACACAATGTGGCACTTCCATGGCAACAATCTCAGGGTGGTAGGGTTGTGACAGTTGACTGTCTCTTTGTCATCATCGATTGTCACCTGGTATGTGCCAGGCCTGTGTGCACTCCGCAGGGGTGGGAGTTTAGGTGAAAAATGTGGCCACAAGCTGAGTCCGGCCTTCCTCGCCACGTGCCTTATCCCCTTCCATGGGCAGCGCCTGTGCCTGTGGTTGGGGATGTGGGGGCACCACCATGTCCACCGGTACGCCCTGCCCTGTTGCAACATTGTGCAGGACACATGCTGCCACAATGATCCTGCACACTACTGGGGGTGCATAGAGTAGCTGCCTGCCAGAGCGGTCAAGGGAGCGGAAGCGTGACTTGAGCACTCCGAATATGCGCTCCACTATGGCCCTGGTTGCAATATGGGCCGTGTTGTATCTTACCTGGGGTGGTGTGGTGGGGTTCCGGATTGGCGTCATCATGTGGTTGCTCAGAGGGTAGGCACTGTCCCCTGGGGAGGTGAAAATGGTTGTGATTATTGGGGTTTGTGTATTTGTGTGTGTGTGTGTGTGACATGTATGCATGTGCAAGGGCATTTGTACTCACCTGGGAGCCATGTGCCGCCATGCTGCCCAGCTTCCAGGGCCCGGCTCAGGGCGGACATTCTGTATATGAAACTGTCATGGGTGGAGCCAGGGTAGTTTGCATAGACCGAGGTGATGATTCCCTTTGCATCGCATACCACCTGTACATTGATGGAATGCCAGAGCTTGCCGTTTCGGTAGATGTGCTCAGTGGCCCTAGGTGGACGTAGGGCCACATGGGTGCAATCTATGGCACCGAGCACTTTGGGGAAGTGTGCCACCCTGTAAAAATCCAGGACAACGGCCTGCCTTTCTGCAGGTGTTCTGGGCATGTATATGTGTCTGCGGACTGAGGGGGTGCTGTCATGATTGCCAAGACCTGGTGTAGGCAGCGTGACTGCGTGGCCTGTGAGACCCCCCCCACTATGGCAGTAGTCCGCTTTAAATGACCCAGTGGCCAAAAAATGCAGGACATTGAGCACCTTCTCCAAGTGGCTCAATGCTTGGGAGCAAAGGGTGGGGGATGTAAGGTCATCTTCCCACTTCCTGACCAGGTCTAGGATGATATGGGGTGGAAACCTATACATGCCGTAGACCTGGTCATCAGGCATCCCAAAAAGGCTTGTCCGTGGTGAGAAAATGCGTGCCCTGGCTATTCTCCTCCCCCTGCGGTGTCCCACGATCAGTGCTGCGACAAATGGGGCATTCATCGTAGCTGTATATACGTGTTTGTTGTTTGCGTGCACTTTTATACTGTGCGCGGGGACGCTTTCGCCTGCCTTCGTGTGGCGGACACGTTGACGCATGTGTGCGTCTTTTGCAATGAGCGGGTTTCCCGTATTCGAATCCATGAATACGGGTTGTTCGCGTGCGTGTGGGAATTCTGTGTAGTTCCCTGCAGTACTTCCCCAGTTACGCCTTCTTTTTCACACGTTGTTCCCCATTCCGCGTGTTACGCCCACTGTTCCACCAACTTTTGTTGTGTGCGCCGTGCTATGTGCGCTTTTGCTGTGCGCGTAGCGCACGCCGTTTGATGACGTGTGTGCCCGTGTGCGACATGCATGGATTTGGCGCACGACCAGGGGGAAACAAGCGCAGCGCCTTCCTTGAATTGCACGTGTGCGCGTGTGCTTCATTTCTCACGCTTGCGCCACCTTGCGCCTGCTTGCGCTGGGATTTTCGGCGCACGTTTGTTCCATGAATCGACCCCCATGTGTCAGTATGAAGAAAAAGAAGACTTAACCATACTACAATCAAAGCTAAACAATGAGCAACGTAGCATTTTTCAAGAAGTAACAAAAGAAATTGCACATGGTGTACAACATGAAAACAAAGAATGCACCTGTCAAAATTACAAACCTATACTATTGTATGTCAGTGGTGAAGCTGGTTCTGGCAAAACATTCCTAATCAAAATCATCAGTAAGTTCCTTCAACAATTGACAAACAACAAACTGTCAGCTGTTGTCGCTGCCCCCACAGGTTAAGCTGCCTACAACATAGGTGGTGTCACTTTACACTGATTACTACTCCTGCCAGTAGAACACCAAAACAAATTAGATTATTACAAACTTTCTGCAGAAGCTGCAATGGAACTACGCAGAATATTGAAACAAATGAAAATGCTACTAATAGATGAAGTGAGCATGGTGTCCAACCTAATGTTGGCTTTGATTCACCTTAGATTACAAGAAGTACTCAAAACAAACTATGAAGAGCTCTTTGCAGGAAAACACATTATTGTTTTCGGAGATCTTCTTCAATTGACACCAGAGAAAGGTGAGCCTATTTTTAAAACATTAGGACACAAACTCTGCCGTAAAACTGTTGGCAGCATTGGAAATGTCAACCTTTGGCAACATTTCCAATACAGAGAATTAACAGAAAACATACGCCAATCTGCAGATCTCACTTATGCCAACATCTTAAAAAGTATCAGAGTGGGTATACTTTCTAAAGAAGCAGAAGCAATATTGAAAACCCGGCACATTCATGCACTTTATGGTGATAATGCATGTGCTACAGATGTTATGGAACAATTAGCCCACAAAAATGTCAATTGTATGGCCTTAATGCCAACTCTTGCAAGCTGTTTCAAATTCAATGAAATAATGTTAAGTAAAGAAATGCAACCAATAATGGAAATTAGCGCCACAGACAAACTAGATGTACATGGAATGACACTACCCAAGTATGACCAAGCCACAACAAGACTAAATAGTTTAGAAAAATCAATCTCAAACACAGCAGGCTTGGAAAAGATATTAAAATTATCCTTAAATTGCAGAGTAATGCTGAAACGTAACCTTGACGTGGACCAAGGGCTAGTTAATGGAGCACTGGGTACAGTTGTTGGCTTTCAAACATACCCACGTGACAACAAAATTCAGTTTGTCAATATTCTCTTTGACAAAGTTTCAGAAGTAAAAAGAATAGGACGCTCAACAGCTCGATTCCTTCTCTTCAAAGACATGTATGTACGCAGAGAACAATTTTCTCTAACTCTTGCATACGCAGTCACCATTCATAAATCACAAGGCCTTACCCTAGACAAAGCAATGATAGACATTGGTATCACAGTCTTTAAAGAAGGCATGAGCTACGTAGCACTATCACGCTTACGTACACTTGAGGGTCTATTTCTAATCAACTTTGATGCAAGTAAAATAAACGCTGATATTCCTTGCATTTTAGAATACAATAGACTTCGTTCACTATACACTCCCCATCTAAACACATATTCTGTTCCACAAAAAGTAAAACATTATAAAAGAAAAATAAATCAAACAGAAAAGCAGCAGGATGTCACTGCAAATCCTCCAAAGAGAGTAAAAGAAAGTAATACTTCATCAAGTGCCACAAGCAAAAAAGAATCAATTAGGGAAAGTAAACCAGGTACTTCTTCAAAGAAGGAAGACACACTCCAAAAAAAGCTGTCAGATACAGAACTACCTGGTCCATTTAAACTCTCAAATATAGTTGGTGTAAGTTGCCATGCAAATGTAGCAATGAATATTCTATTTCAATTACCACCAATTGTTGAGAACATTAACTTACACAGTACAGACCCATTGTGTTTGCAAATGTTAGTACTTCACAGAAATGCAGCAAATAATCCTGACAACACGTATAGTGTTTATGGAATAAGACAACAATTGGACTACTGTGCTGGAATGGTGAAATTCACTATAAACTCACAGGAAGATCCACAAGAATTTCTAATGTACTTACTACAAATACTGGAAAACAAAAACATACCTATAAATGAAATCTTCCAGATTTCATACATGTGGAAACATACATGCACTCTCTGCAACAATGTTATACAAGAACAAATCCCCAATGAGCGCTTTGTGTATATATCAATACCTAATTGTGAATCCGTTCCATTTCAGCAACTTGTACAAAATGCAAACCACGGTAGATTATGTTCGAGTTGCAATTCAGATAATCGCTCCACGTTAGTAATACAAACACATAGTAAATACGTAATACTAATGCTTCTACGTTCCAATGCAGATGGTACCAAAAAGAACTGCAAGCTGACTGGATTCACACATGGTCAAATATCACTTGTTAGGAAAACCTTCACAACAATAGGTATAATCTACCACACAGGAGCTACAACCAACTCAGGGCACTACACTGCATATATAAAAAAGAAATGTGGATGGTTTGAATGTAATGATAGTGCCGTTACTCTAAAGCAGAGACTACCAGCAAATCTTACAAACGCTTATTTAATGTTCTTAAAACCAAAATTTGATAACTAAACTGTACTTAAACCTTAAGTACACTTGTATTAAAAAAATATAAACTGTCACAATATTCCAAAAGCTATCTAACTGCCCAAAGATGCTACAACAACTAATCAGATACATTAATACCACTCAAATAGAGCAAAAAATAGACAGTTAGAATACGCCAATTGGTATCTAACTGTCCCAAAATTTAGAAATATCCAAATAGATAAAGCAGTTTAATTTAATTTAATATTGTATTAAAAAAATATAAACTGTCACAATATTCCAAAAACTATCTAACTGCCCAAAGATGCTACAACAACTAATCAGATACATTAATACCACTCAAATAGAGCAAAAAATAGACAGTTAGAATACGCCAATTGGTATCTAACTGTCCCAAAATTTAGAAATATCCAAATAGATAAAGCAATACCACGAAATTATATTAAAAAATAAACAGTTAGAATACGCCTACTGGTATCTAACTGCTCCAAAATTTTACAATATCCAAACAAATACCTAATATCTTACTGCTCCCAAAAGCTGGAACAATCCAATGTATAAAGCATTAGCCAGAAACAACAAGTAAACACTGAAAACAAACAAACAAACAAATTGTAGCATAACAGAAAAAGGTTTTTTTAAAATCCAACATGGATTTTTTTTTCCCACAGACCCAATGATTTTAGCAACAAACACAGAAACTGAGCAAATTGCACAGTACTCTGGTTTGTCATCTTCTAAATATGAGGGTCAAAAAAAAGAAAAAATTGTGATTGTACAATGTAATAAGTCGGTGTCCAGTCATAATTTCGAATGAAACATTTCGAAAGACAAAAAAGTCGAATCAAAAATGCCGAAAAAATTAAATTTCGACATTTTTTTTCAACTTTTTGACTTTCGAGATTTTTGTATTCGAAATTATGTCTATAAACCTAATAAGTCTTTATAAAATACTAATACTAACATGCTATTTTCTTTTATCACAGAAATGAACAAGAAAAACATGGATTCCCGTTACCAAACCAAATAGTAAGTATAACATGATAAATACAACCATCGCAGCCTATCACACCCATACTGGCTTATAACATTGTTCCTTATAAATTTGTTTTTGACCCAAAGTTATGAGCCACTATGAGTATGATATGCTGCAGTGCTTGTGGCCAGGGCATAGAGTCTTGGGGGCATGGCCAATGGCCATGCACCCAACATTCTATACCCTGGCCACAACCACTGTAGCATATCACACCCATAGATTCAAGCATTTGAACAATTTTAATGTCCGCGGACACAAGGAAGTTCCTAGAACACATTCAACTTGCCAGAGGACGATACGGACAGCGTCATCAGGACACCCCCATTTTCTTTATGTACGAACATTTCAGGACACTGCGAGTGTTCTTAGAACACTTTCAGCTTGACAACGAACAATACAGACAACGTCTTCAGGACACCCCCTGCGAACATTCCAGGACTCTACGCCTCTTCTTAGAACACTTTCAACTTGACACCAATTCCATTCTGTTTATTTACAAACATTTCAGAACAGCCGTGTTGTCCGCAGACAAATCGAACACAACAAAAGCATCTAGCACATAAAAAAATACAACATTGCACCTATCTCATACTCCCCCACCCTCCCCAAACACTCTTACACACCAACACACTCCACTAAATACAATTTTTAAACCAAGTTTCACCTCGCTGTCCGTGGTCGTCCGCGAATGCAAGATGGTGGGCGCCACCAAAAATCTGACGCGCTCCATGCCCCACGCCGTCCAATCAGCGAACACGTCGGATGTCCACAGACATCGCACAAGCCGCTCGGTCAATCCGGGCACTGTCCGCGGAGCGAACCGGGAAGTCCGTCCGCGGAGCGAACGGAGATATCACTAATTTTTTTGCCTTACATTTTGGTCATTTTAAAAAAACTACTGGACTGATTTACACCAAATTTGCAAAAGCACGCTTTTGGGACCAAGCCCCCGCTCCTGCCGCAAATTTGGTGTAAATCCGTCCAGCGGTTTGAGCTGTAGGCGTGCGCAAAGTTTTTTCCCATTATGTCTATGGGAAAAAACAAATGTTTTGGGACCCCCCCTATAACTTTTCCCCCCTGGACCAAACCTCTCCAAACTTTGCAAGAAAATTCAGAGTGGGCCATATACTTTTTTTGCAAAGTTTGGTGAGGATTCGTCCAGAGGAGCGAAGTTATAAGCCACCCAAAAAAGGCTCTTCCTATGGAAACACCAACTTAACCATAACTACATGGACGCTACCGCGTCCATGTAATATATATATATATATATATATATATATATATATATATATATATATATACACACAGTTTACCTGGGCTGCCCCAGTCAATTATGTTTTTATTCGTAGCTAGGCGAGTCTCTGGTGCTGATAGCAGTTTTTCTTGGAACTGTGCCTGTCAATAAGAGACTGAATTTCAATACCTTCCAGGTATCACCTCCCCAGCCAGGCAGTTTGATGAAGGGTCTGCACAAGTTTACTTGGGACTGGGCCCATCACTCATATATATCGTACAGCAGTGGCTTTAAAGTATGCAGTGTTGCCTTTCCGCCACCAGGTGGTGATTTTTATCTGATTAGTCGAGCTTCCACCTGCTCACTCCTTCGAGCCTCACGCGCTGCGCGCTGCTCAAAAATGGCAGTACTCCTTTCAGAATGACTTTCACTGGAGAACACTCAGTGACAGCTACCGCTCCGTTCTGAAGTTCGCAATGGCACCGGAACCTCTAGGTCCCGTTGCGCCGTTGCAAACTTTCGCCCTACAGTGCCTCCTAACGAGGCTACCTGGGACGCCGGAAAAAAAATCCCGTCGTGTCTCACAGCGGATATGCTCCGCCAAATCCTTCCCGTGCCGCACTATAAGCGCGTACTCTCAAGACTTATCACACAACTATTAACATCTCAATAATAATAAACAGTGAAATGTACTTATCTCGGCTGCTCGAGCAGCAAAGAAAGAGGAAGGACTATGGTTACAGCAAGTTTTATAGAGGATGAGATGAGGAATCACGTGATTTTAGGAACTTATGAAAAACGGACTACGAATTCATTGGTTTTGCTGGGAATGGTAGTTTTTTGTGTGATTGTTTTTCATAATTGTTAGTTGTTGAAATTGCTGGTCGAGTAGTAAAGAGAACTTCAGAGCATAATCTGAGCCTCCGAGTCTGGACATAGAATTACAAGTACTGGGTTACATTTGGGGGTCACGACGCACACTGATGGTAAAGGTGTACCCCACAGCAACAGGAAAGTAGCGGCCTTGCTGTTGGGTCCTGCTGGTGGAAAAGAGCACACCGGCCCCGCAATGTTGGTGCAGTTCTGGTTGGAACTGAATAATACAACGTGCAGATGGACATGCGATCGCCCGGTTTGGAAAGCAAGCACACTGTGAAGCCTTGTTCTATCGCAGCATCACAGTTGGGCTTTCCACGACCCATCTTTTAATTGTTATTAAACAGTTATTGGAAAGAGTACGGGTCAGGGTGTCTTAATTAACGTCCAATAGAGGAGTGTGTATGAGCGACGCTAGGCGTCACGAGGTCTAGTCTCCCACTGATAGATGAAAACGGAGAGTGTATTTAATGGACCCTTGAAGGAGATAAACATCCGGATGCGAGTAGCGCCGCTAAGCATGGAGTATGCTTATAAATGCGCCACAGGCGGTGGAGGTTTCTTTAGCAGGAATGCAGTTTCAGAAGGTACTTGGCACAGGCCTTCCTCCAGCATACAGCTGGAACATGGGGAGCCCGGCTGCTAGGGGTCCTCAAATGCACTGCAGTATGGTGACCTCCACACTGGGCAAAGATACCCTGGGTACCCTTCAACACCTGTTAGGTTTTATCTTGTATTTAAGGTCCTTGCTGCGGGTCCATAACGCTATAAACTTGTGCTGTGCCCATGTATAAAATTCACAAAAGAGGGACTTGTAAATAATATGACTAAACCTGCGCTTGCTGTAAAATGCACATTTGTGTTTTTACGTTGGCACTAGCATTGGGAAGTTTGTCATCTTTGTTCAATTACATTTTCCTGGCTTTGTATTGGATTGTTTTGGACGGGGTCATATTCATCAGCAGAGCAACATTGTTGAGGTTTACATGGGAACCCGACCAAAGAAGTTCTCTTTTGGCTTTCTTTTGTCGATCCCTGTAAATGTGTGTTTTCATTTTGAAAAGTATCCGTGATCACATTTAGAAAATACAAAGCACGCTTGTTATTTTTTACAAAGCCGCCAGGGGGCAGAACAATACCATACAATCTTTCTGCTCACTGCCTCGCAGATTTATATGATTGAGTTGCTGAGAGACCTTTGTGCCCAATGGACTCACACTTCGACTTCTGGGCAGTGGCGCAACCAGTGGCATAACAAAATTTGGGGGCCCCCCTGCGAGCCATGCTCAGGGGCCCACCCCATCTCGGCAACAAATCACGGTCGTACCACACTCTGGGCCAGCCTAGATTATCACACTTGCACAATACGCATGAACGTGCTGCTGAAGGGCACACTTTACTAGGAGAAAGATATAAATATGTGTTTTAATGCAATATACAGCACACTTTCTAAGAATAATTGGCCAAAAAGCCAGAGTGTTTGCAATTGTTTTGTAGGGTAACACCAATCCAATATATGCAAGTCACCAACGGTGCACAGGAACATTAATGCTTTGCTATTAAAAATGCCATGTCACATTGAAAACATGTCCTACTGGCTGCACAATGTAGACGCGTTATGAAATTACCGTAAAGCATGCCAGGCCACATTTATACAGACCTAGAATGGATGCACAAAAATGCCAGTCGAAGCAATAACACTCATCAAGAAGAGAGCACACATTGAAGCCCGGGTCTCTGCTGCCTCGAACAACACGGCCAAACTCTTTAATATCTTCATGGAACTGGTCAATCCTGTTGCGGTCGCCACCTCTCCAGTTCCCTCCCAGGCCCTCTGTATGGCTGTGGCCTCTCACTTCTCAGTTAAAACTCAGGACATCCTGTCCACTATCTCCTCTTCCTCTCCCGGCACCCCTTTGGCCATCTCTACCTCTCCTCCTCCTTTCTCCTCTTTCTCTCTGACAACATCTGACAAGGTTTCTAGACAAGTCCGATCCATGAAAGTGTCGTCCAAACAGGTGCTCCCCTGCTCCTCCAGAAACATCAAGGGCCATATTGACACCCTTGCTGCACCTTGGCCAATTTCTGTAATCACTCTTTCACCACTGTAACGTTCCCCTCTCCCCTTAAGCACTCCCTTGTGCACCCACTCCTCAAGAAGCAGTCTGCCGATCCTACCTGTCCGGCAAACTATCGCCCAATCTCCATCACACCTTTCCTGGGAAAACTCTTGGAAAAAAGCTGGCCATATCCCAGCTTACTCTCCACGTTAAATCTGTTGGTTGTCTCCATGACCATAAGTCTAGCTCCAGAGCTGCCAGAGGCACAGAAACATCTCTCCTGAATACCTGTGATGATCTGCTCTCTAACAGTGATTACAGCATTCCTTCTGTCCTAATCCTCTGTGATCTTTCCTCGACTTTCGACACAGTCAACCACGCCATCCTGATCAAACGACTACGTGACAACCTGGGCATCACGGATCAGGGTCTGGAGTGACTGACCTCCTTCCTCTTGGACTGCCCCTCCCAGGTCCAACTTGGTCCCTTTTTTTCCATCACCTCTCTCTTCCTGTGGCATTCCCCAGGGCTCTATCCTCTCACCCTGGTTTTTCAACCTCTAGTTGGCCCCTTTGGCCCACCTGATCTCTACCTTCTCCTCTAACTTTCAGTGTTATGTGAATGGCACTCAGCTTTCCTTCAGGCTCCTCTCATCTCTTGCTCATTCCTGACTGTCTATCCATGATTCAGGATTGGTGGACCTCCAACGATATCGACATTAGTGCCATTAAGATGGAGATCCTTCTCATTGGGAACCCTGCCCCTGCTTTCCCTCTCTCACTCTGGCCACCCACCTTGGGCCCTCTTCCTTCGCCTTTCTGCGAGGCAAAAAACCTTTTGTCATCTTCGACTCTACTCTCTCTTTCTCTCTTCGCATCTCGGACGTCGCCAAGAGGTCCCACTACCTACCAGCTGCTCCTCCTCAAAGGGACTCTTCCCTTTCTCACTTTCCCCCAGAAGCTCACTGTCTCCAGAGCCCTGTTTCTCTCTAGGCTGGACTACTGCAACAGCCTCTTTCTCAAGCTGCCTTCCTCTACTCTCTGCCCTCTGCAACTTTTCCATAACAGGACAGCGAGACTTGTCCTTGGCCACAAGCCCAGGGATCATATCTCTACAGCCCTGAAATCTCTCCACTGGCTCTCAGTGGTTGCAAGAATAAAGTTCAAGGCCCTTTGCATTGTCCAAAAGGCTTTTTGGGGTCGGGCGCACACTTCAACCAACCCTCTCTTCCAAAATACCTTTTTTCTCTAGCCCTTCCACCAGCTACCTCCAACTCTCTAAGGGCTAGGTGCTTCTTCAGGCAGAGAGTGGGGGTGGTAGATCTCTCTCCTCTGCAGATTCCTCCCTCTGGAATGGCCTCCCTGCCCCTCTCAAACTTTAGCGGACCACCTGATGTCCGGAAGCAGCTCAAAACTTTCCTCTTCTCTGCTTTTGCTCTCTCCCTCCCCTGCTGACCTACCTGACCTACCTGTCTGCTGTACCGACTGGTTGCTTGGCTACCCTCAGAGTCTCACGGAGTCCAGGCTCTTTTTTGATCACCCTTGCACTGCCGATGGCCTACCATGCACAAAGGGACTGTAACTGTAACCTACAGTCCCTTGTTCTCCTTGCACTACCCAGAGCTGCACTGTCCTGGCTGCACTTACTCAGAGCATTACAGCCATGTTTCCCCCGCCCTTCTTCCTTGCACTCCCACCTCCCTTTCCCCTTGCATTTCTCATTCTCGCACTTGCACGATTTGAATGACACAAGGCCTAGTAAGATCATTTGTCTTGTCACTCCCTCTGTCTTCACCCCATTGCTTGTCGCGCCAATAATCACTTGTGTACAGGCGTGTTTTAATAGACTTCTATCATATAATTTTTATCACAGATGCTCAAAAAAATATACAATGCTGCAGTAAGAAATGGCTAGACTGGCAGCACCCAAATGCCAATCTAGCCAGGTAATTACACTTAGCAGGACTGCTTTATCAGAAATGCGCAGTTAAAAAAAGTCATATCAAATTGAGGAATAACTAGACTGGCTGCACCAAAATGCCCCTCTAGCCACTAATGCCACATATCATGCCTGCTTAGCCTGGACATGTACAACCATTATGATTTAATCACACAATCCCACCTCCCACACCTGCCCTCTCCCTCCCATGCCCTACCCCAACCTCCAAAATCAGCTCCTTGGCCCAGAATTACCTTAAAGTCCCTCCTCCTTGTCCTAGAGCTTACGTTTGAGGGTCCTGGCCTCATAGGTAAGTACTGGGATGGATCGGACCTGTCTAGAAACCTTGTCAGGTGTTGTCAGAGAGAAAGAGGAGAAAGGAGGAGGAGAGGTAGAGATGGGATTAGGAGTAATGAAGATACAGGTAGCCAAGTCAGGCATTGCCTCCATGTACCTCTACCTCATCCCAGTGCTTGTGTATGAGGCAAGTACTGCCTCATACACAATTACAGGGACAAGGAAGAATAGGGCTAGGAGTAATGACGATTACCAATAAGTAATTAAGGCATTAAACACAAGTAGGGTCTTAAAAATATTTAGTTGACTGGGCTGCAGCACTCGCCCCCAGTAATTTTGGGCTATGTTTACTCAACCTGGCTGACCTTCAGAGCAGCTGCCGGACAGAACAGGACACCGATGTTAAACGGCACCTGGGTTAACAAGGGCCGAGCAGTTACTAATGTAAAGCATTTCACTGTTAGTACCTGCATTCAAATGCCAAATCTTTTAGGCAATTGAAATTGTGATGTGTGTTTAGCACTTTCATGGCAGGGAAGTGATTGGAAGTGTAGAAAGGGAACAGGAGACCGTTCATTCTCACAGCAGTTCATAAGTGGGTACTTTCACACTTAAAGGAGAGAGTTAACTGCTTGTAACATTGAAGCTGCACTAGAATAGTCTCATTAAAATGTGTAAAGAAGTTAGATGCCCCCACACAAAAAAGTTTGCCTCCCCCACCACCCGTGAAGTTAGCGCTTCCCCCAACGTTTGAAGCATCAGCCCCCTGAAATGTAGGTTTTGTTGCGCCCCTGAGCACAAGCACAAACACCATTCACCATATACACGCAAGCACACCAGCCATCCTTACATTTAAGTGTGCACTCTTTCACCATGCAGGCACACCCAGGCAGCCACCCATACATTTAAGTGTGCACCCTTTCACCGTACACGCACACCCAGTCACCCATACATTTGTGTGCACCCTTTCACCATACACTCACAGACACATGTCATGGGGTTAGGGAGAGCCCTATTACTTCAAAAAGAAATTGGGCCTCAGTATAAGTTTGCCGGTCCGGTACCAACGGTACCGGTAAGCTTGCCGGTACTGTTGTTACCAGACCAGCAAACTATGAGTTCTGCTCTAGGGTGCCTTCCCCCCCGCCAGGTCTGACCTGGCGGGTGTACCGGCACCCGTGAGCAGAGCATGTCGGGTGCACCGCCACCATTATGAATGGTGCCGGTGCATCCGATCTCCTCATTCCCATTAAACCCTATGGGGATCAAATGGGAATGGGGAGCATTTTTTTTCCGCCGCCCGCAAATGGGCAATTACCAAACGGGGGCCGTAATGACCCGGTAATTGGCCATTCGCGGATGCTGGAAAAAAGCGCAAGTTTGGCCGCAGCCTGCCGATTTTACCGGCCAGGCTACAGCCAAACTTGTAATGAGGCTGATTGTTTTACAGAAATAATTTCTTTATGAAAGCAAAGTGATTTAAAAATGAAATAAAAAAAAAGATTTTGGAATTTTTTTTTTTCCAAGTGGGGCCCCCTCCCAGGACATGTGCTAGCGGGGCCCCCTGCACCGTGGGGGCTGTGGGGGCCTCTGTTACGCCAGTGGAAACATGTACTATAGATATTACAATTGCTTTATATTATGACACTTAAATAAATCCATTGGAGACTGGAGCATCCGTCTGCTAGGGAATACAGTTTTTCTTCAGAGGGGGAAAACGCAATTTACTCTAGATTAGACATGCTGTTAACAGCCAGGAAAATGGCAGAAAACTACAGAACGAGTAAAATTGGGAATATACTTTTGACGGATCATGCGCTTGTTGCCATGTACTTGAAAGTGGATTTAGAGCTTCTTAGGTCTTTCACATGGAAAATAAATACTTCGGTCTTATATGATGAGAAAATGTTAGGGAAAATTGTTGCAGAAGTGGATTTTTTCGTGAAAGAGAATCATACTGGGGAGATACGACCACAGACAGTATGGGAGGACTTTAAGTGTACTTTGAGAGGGATACTTATTGGCCTGTCTAGCGGACACGAGAAAAGGCTTGAAAAAGACAGACTTCACCTGGATTTGAGGATCTGGCCTCTATCTCGAGAAGTTATAGATGCTCTTGGACAATATGAAAAAGTGAAGGAGTTACGGAACTTGAAGACTAAGCTGAATGTGATGCTGATTGCCGAACGGAATCTCTATCAGCTAAAATGTTTGTATTTTGAAAAGGGAGAAAAGTGTGACAGATGGTTGGCATACAGGTTGAGGAAAATGAATTCTGAAAGATCTATAACTTCGATAAAGGACCAGGAGGGATTGATTACATTTCAACTGAAAAAGATCAATGACACCTTTAACATTTCTTATACGGAACTATACCAAAATGAGCCAGAAATCACCTGTGATGGAGAACATTTCCTCAGGGGATTAGAGATTCTGAGAATTTCTGAAATTGAATTTGAAGCTTTAGAAGAAGATATAACGATGGATGAGATAAAACGGGCTATCTGTAATTGAATACGGGCCAATTACCGGGGCCTGATGGTCTCCCGGTGGATTTTTATAAATTACTGCCTCATTCAGCACTGGTTCTAATGAAAGACATGTTTGATGCATTTATGAGGGAAGGCCGTTTACCACATACTACAAGTCATGCTATGATTTCGGTATTTTTGAAGAAGGGAAAGGATGAGAATCTTATTTCAAGCTATCGACCTATTAGTTTGTTAAATACGAATAATAAGATACTTTTTAAAGGTATTGGCCTTAAGATTGGAAAATGTACTACCTCGTCTGATTCATGAGAATCAATCGGGTTTTATTCGAGGTAGACAGACTTCAAGTAATATCTGCAAACTAGTTCAAACTATGTCGAGTGCCATGGACACACAGGAAGATATCGCAGTGATGTCCCTTGATGCAGATAAGGCATTTGACTGCGTTAACTGGGCGTATCTGTATTCAGTGATGCAAAAGATGGGGTTTGGTGTGAAATTTGTATTGTGGATAAGATTCTTATATACCTGCCCTACGGCGGATATAAATACCGACGGATTAAGATCTGACACTTTTGGAATGAGGCGAGGTATGAGGCAAGGATGCCCCCTGTCACCTTTATTATTCATCATTGCTATTGAGCCTTTGGATATATCACTCAGACAGGAAAGCAGGTTACACAGAGTGAGTTGCTGGGGCTTAGAGCAGAGACTGTTGCTCTATGCTGATGACCTGCTTTTCATCTTGAGGGATTTGGAGAAGTCATTACCCGTGCTTATGGAAATACTGTCACATTTTCATCGATCATCTTGTTGAAGTCTGAAGTGATACCATGGATATCTACTTGCAATAAACAGGCTAAAACTTCATTGGGGTTCAGAATACACTATTTCGGTATATTGCTAACACTGAAGATTGATGACATAGTACACGAAAATCTGAGAGAACTATGTAATGATTTCAAAATAGAACTGGAGCGTTGGGGGAGGTTAAATCTTTCTCTTTGGGGGAAAATTAATGGCCTTAAAATGACCTCAACCCCGAAGATTAATTACGTGCTGGGTATGATTCTGCTGAATGTCAACTCAAAATATTGGAAGGAACTAGATAGGCTTGTACAAGATTTCATCTGGCACCATAAAGCTCCTAGATTGAAACTTTGGAAATTACAGTTGCCTCTGGAGAAGGGTGGATTAGGCTTCCCTAATTTCCAGTCCGATCACCTGGCTTTCACAGCACCATTTTTTGTCCCATTTCTCAACAACATTCCGGATGATTGGGCTGTAGCCGAGGCTGGTGTTAATGGGCCATTGTCACCAAGGGAAATACTGTCGACTATGATGAGACCTGGCTGTGTGAGGAATCCAACAACAGATTTCTGCAAAGCTCATGGAGGTCTGGAGGTAACTATGTGAGCTTTTGAAAGTTGATGCTCTCAAAGATCCTGGAGCATCGATTTGGATGAATGCTGGAGTCAAGGTGGATGGAAAAACTATTTCCTGGCCTGAATGGTTCTTGGGAGGGGTCATGTGGTTAGCCGATCCCTTCAAAGATGGGAGGAGGCTGACAGCCAGGGAAGTTAATGAAAAGTGGAACATTATTGGCTTTACAAACATGGATTACAGAAAGCTCAGGAGAGCAATTGGTGATGTGAAGATAAATGATGGGATGAAGCTGGACTTTTTTACTACTAAATCAAAAGAGGGGGGAGGAGGTTTGGCCAGTAGAATTTATTGACAGATTGTTGCGGAATATAAGGAGAATGTTCTGCTGAGAAACGAATGGGGTGTGAGGTTTGGATGTGATATTTCATCAGTGCTATGGTCGAGAATGTGTCAGAATGTCAAACTTTGTTCTTTGAGTCTAGGGGAAAGGTCCCAACAGATTAAAATCTTAAACAGGGTTTACTGGACCCCTGAGCGGCTCTACAAGAGAGGACCTTCTGATACTACTGACTGCTGGGGTTGTGTGCATCAAGTGGGGACTCTGGAAGACATGATGTGGGATTGTGTGAGGGTATGTCGTTTCTGGCTGGAATTTGGTGTGATTTGTGAAAACATACTGGAAGTCAAAATTGATTTTGATTTTAAGGCTTTGATAATGGGAGGTGATGAATTACTCGAGGAGCTAACTACTTGTCAGAATAAATGGTTATTTCGTAGTGTGGTGGTGGGGAAGAAATTGATTATAACTGGTTGGAAATCTGTTCTTTCACCGAACATCGATGTTTGGATTGATGAAATGCACAAGCTGGCGGATATGGAGAAAACTATATATAGAAGAGAAAAGAAATTCTATCTTTTTGATAGGATTTGGGGGAAGTTTATGCTTTTGTACTAGACTCTAATTGATTTTGTTATGGCTCTATAGGGGGAGGGTCGGGGTAGGGGTTGGTGGGTGGGAGGTTGGGTTTTAGACTGTATTTACTTTTAATATACATAGTTTCTTTATTATTATTATTTGATGTGCTGCTGTTTATTCGATGATTTGTTTGTACTGATTTCTTTCATTTGTTTTTTTTTATCTGAATAAATGAAAATAAAAGTGAAAAAAAATTAAGTTAATACAATCATTCTAAAGTGCTTTGTTGCCTCCCAGCAGATTTCAAAACGTCTTCCAAATATCATAAAGTGCAATTGTCAATGCTGGTAGATTACCCATGAAGCACCTGCCCCAAAAAAGATGTGAACTCGAGTGTCATATTTATGGACACATTTGTTTAAAGCCACTAAGTGATAGTCAGGTTATGTCGAAGTGTCTTTATGGTATTCCTGTTGTGACTTAACCAATATATTCTCTAATTGTTTAGGATTTGCATTCAGGGCTCCAATCATGTCAGGATATCGTTTGGGCTTTTCACATGGCCATACTTCGAAAAAGAAACCAAGATTTGCAACAGATCAGAGGGAGAGGAAATAAGGAAAGAGAACGAAAAACTAAAAGGGTACATTACAGAGAAGAATGCATTGATTTAGTGCACAGAAGAATGTTGAATTAGCTTGTTATTTTGTTGTATGCACTGATAAGAACCGGTAAACTGGTGAAGATGTTGTCAATTCCGTGCTTGCAGATGCAGTTTAACACCGGAAACAATAATGACGGTTCAATGAAGCACGGAGACTAAAATGTGCGTGTACCTTCTTTAATGATCTCGATACTGGCGCCCAAAGCTGTAACCCGCCTTCAACATTACAGAGTGGGACAGAACCCACAACAACAACAGAAAGGGGACAGGTGGGTGCCTGTCCTCCAAGTACTAGGGGGTGGACATAGAGAGAGGACAATACATCTCCCCTTTACTCAGTAGAGAAATTGGGACACTTAACCCATTTCTTCAATCCTTCTGGATGGCTTGCGAACCACGCTTCTAGAGGGGATTTGCATGGCAGGAGTGCCTCTACCATTGCGATCACTTTCACTGTCATCTGTGTCCACGTCACCATCCATGAACTCCGAGTCTGCATCGTCCTCACAGTTCATTGAGTCATCTCTCCAATGATTCAGCTTGCATTCAAATGACCGAAAGAATGAAGAGTTCCTGGAGACAGTGCCGGTGGAACTGGCAGCTGTTACCATGGTTACTTGAATTTGGTTCATTGTCATATGGTCTGGTTTGAATGCAGGGATTTACTTGATGTTCTGTGCTTGATGTACAAGTACGTGATCCCCTATATGGAAGTTGCTGGATTTTGCCTTCCTTCGGTGGTCCGCATACTCCTTAATTTTGCATTTGCTCTCACGATCCCTTGTCCTGGCTTTGTCTGCACAGTTGCTGGGTGGTGCACTGTTGGGATTGTGGGGAAGAGTGGTTATTACCACGCAACCAAACATGACTGCCGATGGCCATGTTCCCGTGGAGCTCTGTGGCGTGTTCCTATAATCCCGGAGTAGTGTGCAGATGGCCTGCATGAACGATCCCTTGGTGATTGAGCAGATTTAAAGGGTGCGTTTTAGGTCAGCCATGAATCTTTCTATGGTTCTGTTGGCTTGTGGCCAGAGAGGTGTGATTTTGCGGTGCTGGAAACCAAGGTGTTCTGCAAACATGGCGAAGTCGTGCCCACTATATGGGGCTCCATTATCCGACTTCACAATGGTGGGGATTCCATAGTCAGTAAATGTTTTGTCTAGTGCTGGAATGACCACCTGAGCACTCCTGGAGTGGATCAATTGAATTTCAGAAAATGTGGACATCTCGTCCATTATTACAGTACATATTTGCCATTGGCCAGCGGACCAAACATGTTGACAGCGACCTCGTCCCACACTTGCAGTGGCATTGTTATTTTGAGGGGTTCCAGAAATGTGCGTGGAGCGACTGCCTTACATGCTATGCAATTTCCTAGTGTCTGTTCAACTTCATCATCCATCTGCGTGAACCACACTTTGGTTCTGAGCTGTCTCTTCGTGGACACTATGCCCTGGTGTCCCATGTGCGCCAAAGCAAGTATCTAGTCTTGTAAGCTTGCGGGGATGACACTCCAATTTTCTTTGTTCCCAAGGGGTCTAACCTCTCTCTCTCTGGCTTGTTCCCCAGGGGGTAACCTCTCTCCCTGGCTGCGTGATAACCTGGGTACCACTGATCAAGCCCTGGCCTGGCTGACCTCCTTCCTTTCCAACTGACCCTCCTAGGTGCAACTTGGGTTCTTCCTTTCCTCTATCTCACTCTCCACTTGTGGTGCCCCCCAGTGATCTAACCTCTCTCCCTGGCTTTTCAACTAATACCTGGCACCCCTCACCCACCGCATTGCTACTCTCTGCTCCAACTTTCAGTGCTATGCCGATGACATTCCGCTCGTTTTCAGGCTCCCCTCTGCTACCTCCTCTCCCTCTCTCATCTCTGACTGTCTGTCTGCAATTCAGGTGTGGTGTGCTGCCAACAACCACTGCCTAATGCCAGTAATATAAAGATCCTCCTCCTCTGCACTTCTGCACCTTCCTTTCCTGTCACTCTCTGGCTGGCCTCTCTTGGCCCTCTCCCTGCTCCCACCTGTGAGGCGAAGAACCTCGGGGTCATCTTCGACTCCACGCTTTCCTTTTCTCCGCACATCTCTGACATCTCTAAGAAGTCTATCAACTGCACCTCCTCAGAGGTATTCTTCCTTTCCTCTCCTTCCCCCCAGAAGCTCGCTGTCTCTAGAGGTCTCGTTCTCTCTACGCTGGACTATTGCAATAGCCTCTTTCTAAATTTGCCTGCTACTACCCTTCACCCTGTGCAACTCATCCACTACAGGACTGCAAGACTTGTCCTTGGCCGGAAGCCCAGGGATCGTATCTCTCCAGCCCTGAACTCTCTTCACTGGCTCCCAGTGGCTGCAAGGATCAAGTTCAAGACCCTTTGCATTGTCCACAAGGCCTTCTGGGGCCTGAGTCTGCATTACCTTCAACTCTCCCTTCGGAAATACCTTCCCACTCGAGCTCTTTGCTCCTCCACCTCCAACTCCCTCAGGTTCAGTCACTTCTCCAAGCAACAAGTTGGTGGTAGATCTCTCTCTCTTTGGGTGAGGCCTCCCTCTGGAACAGCCTTCCTGCCTCTATGAAACTTGAGAAGAACCATCTTCGATTACGGAAGCACCTCAAGACCTTCCTCTTTGCTTCTGCCTTCTCTCTTCCTCTCCCCTGCTGATCTGTCTGTTTCTGCTCTGGGCATCTGGCTAACCTCTGACTCGGGCCCAGATCCTTGCCCACCCAGCTGCACATCCACACAGCCTCCTGGCATCCCTTGCACTTGGGTCTGTATCTGCAACCCTAAAATCCCCCTACCTGCACTTATTTATACCCTTTGTCTGTGCTTAGTTCAAGCACTTGCCACCTGCTGGCCACACTATCTTCTTGTTGTTTTTGATCATGTATTGAGCACTTTCCACTCCTCCCCTGCCCCCTACACTTTCACCTTCCCTCTCCTCTTCACTTGCGGGTTCTCAATGTCACTGGGCCTAGTAGGATCGTTGTTTCTGTCCTCCATTGTACCCCTCCCTTGCCTCGTCGCGCCCTGAAACACTTGTGTATGGGCACGATACAAATAAATATCATATATCATGTCAGTAGCCCTTCTGAAGAGATGGACAGAGTGTGCCTTATGAGGTGGAATGCCTGCAATTGTTTCTCTTCTGCTGCCGACAGGGGCTGTTCATGCTTGCTCTTGTGATGCCACTGGCCGGATGTCTCTCTTCGTGCCTTCTAGTAGTTGCATCACCATGATGGATTTTGGCAGCACATTGCTTACGAGGTAGTTTGAATATTGGTTGGCTTTGGTGGATTGTCTCATCTTTAGCAGGTAAAGGATAACTGGACTTGAAATCAGCAAGATTGCTGTCCTTGGCTGGGTGATATATGATGGTGAATGAATATTCCTTTAACCGGAGTCCCCATCTTGCGATGCGAGGTGGCATCTTGGCTGTTGGCTTGCTGTATATGGTTGTGAGGGCTTGATGGTCCATAACAATGGTAAATGGTCGCACATATAAGAACAGATGGTAATGTCCACATGCCCATACAACGGCAAGGTTCTCTTTCTCAGGTTGCGAATATGGGCACTCGGTGGGAGATAGTCTGCGACTCGAATATGCCATACGCGTCTTGCTGATGTTGGTGAAGCACCTGGTTTTATTTGTGCTAGGATTTCCCCAAGACCGACGGGGCTAGCGTTGACTGTCAATTCAGTTTCCATTTCTGGGTCGTAGTATGCCATGCATGAGGCAATACATTTTTTGATCTCTTGTAACGCCTTGTTACAATCAGTTAACCAGGAAAATTCTTGCCCTTTCCCAGTGAGTAAGTGGAGGGGCATGGTGACGGAAGCAAAGTCCTGAATGTACCTGGTGCAATAACCTGCTATTCCTGAAAATTATCTGATGGCAGACACCGAGGTTGGTGTGGTGGCTTCTATGAGTGCTTGCACTTTGTCTGGGTCCGGTTGTAGACCTTTGTTTGAGAAGATGTGCCCAAAGAATTTGAGCGTCGATTTGCTGAGCTCACACTTGTCAGCGTTTAGTGTTAGGTTTGCCTCTTCGAGTGCCATGCATACCCTCCTGAGCATGTCATTGTGTGCTTCTTGTGTTGGCCTGAAAATTAAAATATCATCACTGTAGTTCAGGTAGTGATGAGTGTAATTGATGACTTGGTGTATCTCGTTTTGAAAGATCTCTGCAGCAGGAGATACCCCAAAACTAAGTTTATACCCAAGGAGCCCTTAGTGTGTGGAGAAGGTGGTTATATACCGGGAGTCCTGATGAAGTTCGAGTTGATGATAGCCTTTATTTAAATTGAGCTTGGAAAATACTTTTGGCCTGTGCACCAAGACATAATGTCAGTCATCCGGGATGCCAGATGTCACTCTCTTTCTATTGCCTTATTGGGAACTCTCATGTCCACACAAATGCAAATTCTTGTATTGTTTTACTTTTTTGGTGTGAGCACGATGTGGGACACCCGGGGGGTGGGTCCCGATGCTGGTTCAATGATATCCTGATCTGACAGCGACTGTATCTCATCCTCCATGTGTTTTTGAATGTTGACAGTTTTTCCCCGATAATGTTGAGGTGTCGTTTGAATGTGAGTGTTAATATGCAACTTGATTTGCTTCCCTTTTAGTTTCCCGAGACCTTTGAATAGTGCCGGGAACATTTTCGTCATCATCTCTTTCGGGCTGGTTGTGTAAGCTGACATGATCTGATACATTGCGTGTACCAGGCCCATCTGAATGGCCGAACAGAAACTAAAAATGCTTTCACCTGTAACATTTACCGAAAGAAAGTGGAGTCAAAAGCTACCCTTGTCAATGACGCTCTGGTGGTTTGCTAAAATAGGCAGTGGAGCTTCAGATAACGTATATCGGTTTGCTCTTCCAGGGAATAAGAAAAAGGGGATAGTGAAGTGAACTCATTGAATTCTGCAATTTATTAGTTCACATGTGAAAAAGTATTTTAAAAACCAATGACATATGCCGTCCTGGGCACATTGAAAAACAAAGAACAATATTGCATATAGATCACAATACTTTGTACATTTTTCAGTGGGTTAGTACAATTAGAGTGACTATGATTTTATGTATTGCTAGTAATGAGGCAGTTCATAAGCATGGTCTATGGTCCATGCTTATGCCTCACCATTTACTACATATATTGTGGCCTTCAGACTTTTATCTTTGTACGTACATGTGGACTTGAACATTCCCTTGCAGTCAAGCAGTGTGTTTGTGCCATACGAATATATGTCAACGTGCGCTTTCTTCAGCTCTTTCTTGTAGTTGAGAGACTTGTAGGTCTCTTCATTGATGACGTTCATCAAAGCTCTGGTGTCTATCAGGAATTTGCAACCCTGTCCATTTATTTGCAACAGCAGAGTTGTGCTGTATTCGGTTGCTGTGACATTCCCTAATGCATGTACGTATCCTCTTTTCTGGTCACCACTCGATGATGATGAATTAGACTCATGCCTCCATCTCAGCGAAGCTTCTAGGTATCTTAGTTTTTTTCGTGGCGCACGTCTTTGTGATATTTTGACTGCTCAGGGTCTCCTCTTCTATCGTCATGCCGTTGGTTTCTGTGGGACGAGTTCCTTGTTCTGCTGTGCGAGCTGTGCCTGCTGGGTGCTGGAGATCGCCATGTCCTTGATCAGGGGCTTTCTTGCCTCGGGCAATGGCTTTCCCGCCTTCTGGTGTCTCTATTACCCTCGGCTGACTGAAAGAATGTGATGTTTTTACACACTGACAGAAAATGATTTTCCCCTCCACACTTGTCACAGTGGTGACCTATTGCTGGGCATGGGCCGATGTGTGGGAAGTTGTATCCGCATCTATAGCATTTCTTCTGTTCAGATGGGCACACAGGGCACAAGGATGCTGATGACGCAGTCTGTGTAATTTTTATGTTGCTTAAAAGAATAGTGCGCTCAAAAATATTATTGTCCCGAGCGTTCGTGTATGTGGTTTTAAGCAAACTGTGATCGATCGTAAAAATATTTCCTATGCACCTTACCTCAGTTTTCCTCACTTTTACACATGCAAAATCAATGAGTTGGGCACGGCCATCTTGAGCTAATCTTATCTGTGGCCGGAACGCCCTAAATTGAACTGCCCTCATAGCACTAACTCATATCCCCGCCACTGAAGCTGAAATCGCTATTCCTAGCGATATTCTCCACCTATTTTCATGACGTTAGTGTGCAGCGTAGCCAAACGCACACAGTCATCACCTACGTATAAACATCAGTTGATGCAGAACCCGGAATATCAACACACACATCCTCTCACAGCACAGCACGTCTCAAATTGGAATAGAAAACACTTTTTTTTAAAGGAAACAGCAATACTCTGCAATTTATAATGTGCTTTTATTATTTCACAATAAATGCTCTGCGAACATCCGCCAATTTCCATTTTCTACCAAATTTTTTATTTCAAATCTTTATCATGAGGCACACACTGTTCCTTTCAGTAGAAGAAATGCATTGAACGCACCTTGAATCACAAGGCTTTGGCATCAGCTTCTTGTTAGACCACCGTAAACGATGTCAGGTTGCTCCTTGTCGCTGGTACCACCAAAGGGCATATTGGTCCCGGGCGATCGTCCCACAT
Source organism: Ambystoma mexicanum (assembly GCF_040938575.1). Taxonomy (NCBI): domain Eukaryota; kingdom Metazoa; phylum Chordata; class Amphibia; order Caudata; family Ambystomatidae; genus Ambystoma; species Ambystoma mexicanum. The sequence continues at coordinate 879,846,055 of NC_090930.1, forward strand.
CAGCGTAATCGCGATACATCCATGTAGTTGTATCTGCCACTGTCTGTTGAAGAAACTGTTAAGATGGATTTCTGAACTCTTACCTTGTGGGCAGAGGTTCAGGAGGCCAGCCTAGTTTCTTGGAGCAAGGTAGCCTTCTGGACAAGCCAGACCAATCAAGGTAGCTTGGCGGCGGTCAAGACTAGGTCTCCTGAGTGGTGAGGGTGACTGAAAGACCTCAATGAGCACACAGAGCAAAGGACACTTACAAATCACTCCCAGCCAGTTGTAGATATATTAAAAATACATATACATTTATTTCAAGGCCTTTGAGTTTCAACACACAAATCAAATCACAGTAATACTATTAAGCCAACACAATCCTATCTACATACATATATACAAGACCAATGGGGTGTAAAGGGGTAATGCACGAAATGGGTCCACAACCTAAAAAGGGGAAGGAAACAGGTAGTGCAAATAGTCTTTAGTCCCTTCTGCATCCAGCACACTCCTAACTAAGAGGCAGTCCAATCCCTAAGAAGAGTGGAGCCTGTTGCTCAAATGTACTTACACTGCTGGCACACGCGGTAGTTCAAATGGGCAAAACGGGGTCTCTTCAGGGGGCTGAGCAGCTCAGGATGGTGGGTGAGGTGATGAAGAATAGGCTCCCACTATTCGAGGAGGGCCTCCACTTGAGGGGAGAGTCGGTTCCAAGAGTTGAAAATAGTTTGCTGGTTCACACTTGCAGTGGAAAGGAGAGGGACCCCCAGGGGCCACTTGTGGGTAAAAATGGATGGAGGTGCTAGGGGCCACCGGTTACAGTTGCGATTACTCACCAACCCCTGGCTCACTCCATACCAAACTTTGGCAGTTGAGTCCACTCCGGTTGCAGGTTCAAGTGCAGCAATTTGGCGGCTCTGTGACTTTCAGCGACGAAGATACATTGATGATTCCCAAACAGGACAGTGGCTATTTCTCCACTCCTGGTGGATGGATCAGGCCAGTTTCACTACAGCAGGCTTCAGGGGCAAGAGGGGCACAAATGCAGCACACCTGCAAAGTTAATTACCACAGCTGGGTGACACGGGAACCCCGTATACTCCGGTTTGGGCACACTCACTTTACTCCAGACCTGGGAACACCAAGTGTACGAAATTTGGTGTGAGAGTGTCATGAAAACAGAGCTAGCAACGTACCAGGTTCCGAGGGCCTCATCAAAACGGTGGCTGTATCAGGGCAGAGAGTATGCGTAAACTGGTCAGCCCACTAGTTGGCTCAGGCACACTTCCGAGAGAGCTTACTTGCAGGGTTTGATAAAAGTGCAGAGAATAGTTGGTCCCACTATTCCAATGGGTCAAAGCATTTTTGCAGACCTTCTAGGATGACCAGATGCAGAGGTGACCCACGGGACGACAGCAGGCTCAGGGTGCCAAACCTTCCAGCGGGTCACCAGCGGTTCCTCGACTCGGCTTCTTAGTTTCAGGATACTTTGATCCTATCCTTTGTTCAGTGAGAACTCCAGAGATTGAAATGCTATGGGTGTTTGGGGCCTTCTTTTATGCAGAATCTCCTTCGCGTCAAAACAAAGAAGACCCAATGGGAGATCTGCTCACATATAGGCATACCATACATGGACCAATCATGGACCACAGTGGTCCCAGGCATTCACAGCACTCCAGACTCTCTGGCACCCAGGATGTGTATTGGGTACAGACATCCCAGTCCACATCCTGGGGGCACACACACAAGGCATGCAGAAGCCTGTTTGGGGCCTTCTTTTATGCAGAATCTCCTTTGCGTCAAAACAAAGAGGACCCAATGGGAGATCTGCTCACATATAGGCATACCATACGTGGACCAATCACGGACCATGGTGGTCCCAGGCATTCACAGCACTCCAGACTCTCTGGCACCCAGGATGTGTATTGGGTACAGACATCCCAGCCCACATCCTGGAGGCACACACACAAGGCATGCAGAAGCCTGCAAAAGCTTGGCGCGTTGCAGGAAAATGCATGGCCAAATAAGGACTAACCCGGGTCGGCTCGACCTGGGGAAGGTGAAGGGGCAAGATGGCCAAAGGACAGGACAAAGAACCTTGTGGCATGGCTATTTTGGAGCCAGGCCACCTATTTGTGCCAAACACGGTAATCACAGTTTACCTGGCAGGAAAGGGTTCAAAATATACGAAATGATACACTGCCACCAGAACTGTCCAAGGCACATCTGCACTTCTCCTAAAAAATCCTTCGAGAGTATCTAGGGCCTTTGGATATGACTAATGGACCCAATTGTACTGTACTAGAAGGTACATTGTACACTTGTTACATGTTGCAGAAAAGTTGCAATATTGGAAAGGACTGAGGGAAACAAAGTCTCCCAGTACTGACTGTCTTAAGGGCATGTCAGTTTCCCCATAAAAAGTGAGATAAAAGCCCAGAGCAGTGCAGCAGAAGGCTGGGCTCCTTTGGTAAAGTCAGACTATGGTGTTTAACATCAGCAAAAATTTGGGGAGTATACAACTGGAGGGAAAATTACACATGAAATGGAAGTCTTTCCTAACAGAAACCATCACTCGGTATCTGGAAATGATGACGTTTGCAGAAAGGAAGAATATAGCTGTGTAGAAAACATGAAAACAAATATTTCAGTAGCTGTTCTTTATTCAAATGTATCAATTTACCCTTTAATTCTGCAACGGGTGTAACCTAATAATGAACACAAACCAGAAACAATGAAAACACAGAGAAAACATTGTGGAAAGTTGGAGTCTATGATGTGCTTGAGAGGTTAGTGCTGTGGAGTATGTTTAGCTTGCAATGGGATGCAGATGCGGAAGCTGACGGAAGAATTCGAACAACACAGACGGCATTGTAACGGAATATTAGCAACAAACTTGGCGTTGGTGGAACCTGGGGGAACCCAGACGTGGACTCCATGCATTTTGGTGCTGGACTGCCCATGCGCCCCAGACAAAGACAAATACAAACAGGTTGTGTCTGCGTGTCGTCACAATATGTACCAACCAATATGCCCCAACTTCAGTAAAACTTAAATTATATACTGATATTTCCATTCTCTTGGCGTAACACAAAGGGTCCGCTCAGATCAACAGTTTTCATGAAATGAAATTACATGTTCCTTTGTCCATTTTTAAAATGGTGAACCTTATAATTTTTGTGGGTATTACACACCTCCTACACACCTCCTGTCCTTCAATCCATACCGAACCCTCTCTTTCTTCCAAGGACGAACAACAATTGAACCATTTTAGGAGTGCGTATGCTAAGTTTCCTTTTGGTGAAGGAAAGCCACAAATCAAAAACGTACTGTACAGGGTGCGTCAGTGTGAACAGGCCACAAGCAACATCAAACACAGTGACCTTCACCCTTGTAGCATGCAAAATATGTTAGAAAAATAAACTAATTGTTTGCTGGCATCCACCAATGCCGTGCTATCATGAATACTTTTTTACTCATCTCTGTTGATAGTGATTTAGTTATTTTAGGGCAACAGTTCCAGTTAGAGTCCTCCCCAGTGTCATGTCTGCGTGCGCCCTGTTTTCACAGAGGAATGTGTTCTGCGGATAACGTGAGACACTGGCAAGTCATAAATCCAAGTGCCCTTCCATCTCCACTGAACTTCCCGCATCACCCATGTTTCATATAAGTGTATTAACGCTGTGCTAATGTGTATACTTTGAACTCCATCTTGTGTCCTTCCAAATGCCATCTTTTTCTAGGCTCTCTGGCGAAATGTTTACTCTCCCTCTCTCAGCACCGCGCACAGCCAGCCGCCACCACCTATGTCCTTTGTCAGCTCAGCGCGTCTCCTGTTCTCACGGAAATGCAGCTATTCATTTTTGCAAGTAGCGAGTATCGAGCCCTGACAAAATGGTGCTCATCCAAGAATGGGAGACCAAGCCCTGCTCCAACCTTAGTGCCCCATTCATCTTTGCTGACTGACTCATGCCATTTCCACCCCCTCCTTGCCAGGCAGCGGTCCCCTGAACCCATGTCCCTTATTCCCTTTGACCGCATCTGGTCACCAGACCCTACCCCCACACCACCTCCAATTCACCTGCCATATACCTAATCTAGAGTGGTCAAATATTTTGGTAACAATAACTCCTATCCCCACTGTGTTTGAAATCGTAAGACTCCAAAGGGCGCAAATCAAAGAGCTGCCCTTCTTGTAAGGCATCCGAAAGGAACAACCCCTAACACATGTCCCCATAAAAATAGAGGTCAGAATGCACCTATTTCACACCAACAGCCCCCTTTCATGCAGTGTTTGCTTACAGTCATTAGTTCTTGCATGCCAGGTTTGTTATTTAGCTTAGGTCTCATTCCCTAGTGGGAAGCGTATTTATTCTGTCTATTTGGACACGTGCATGCTAAGGCAACTGTAGACCCCGCAGTTGCTTTCATGCTGATATCCATTTGACCCTCCCATGCCCTGATCAGTGAAGGACCCACAAGAGCTGGCCGAAAGCGGTAAGGGGGGAAAACACAGAGCTACACTGTATGGCATCCTCCAACAGGCACTTGTTGCAAAATAAATTGACAAAGAGGATACATTTGAAAAGACAATTTGGATGCTTAATACTTCTTAATACTTTTAATAGCTTTGAAATTCAAGTTAAATAGATTTTCATTGGTCGTGTACAATGTACAAACATTGTACAAACATTGTGGAACATACACACAGCTGCTAATCATTTATACCGGGAAGTCAACTGTTCAACAAGCTCTGCTTTTGGTGGACAAGGCTCGTTTGCAATGTTTTGTGGCAATGTATGTGTCTTAGGAAAAAAATCAGGATCAATTCCATGAGTATGCATGGCCAACACAGTCAAAGTGAGATCTTTCACAAAATCAAATTCCATTTCCTGGTATATCGGCTTGGCAAACAATGTTTTGCTTTGTTTTGCAAAGGCCATTGTGTAACAAAGCATTCCAACGTTTCCTGCAGTTCTCGATTTTTCTCTACCCAGATTCTCGTTATGCGCTAATATGGCTAGTAATGTGCGAGACTGCATAACGTCTATGCCGAAATGCAACCTCTTGGGCCTGTACATTAGGCACATATTGTGGAACACCTGCAAATCTACGGTGTGACAGAATTCTGTGAGTCCTTCAGGTCCCTTGAAAGCGTTTTATCAAACACGATCTTCTCAAGACCTTTGTGTGGAGGCGAAGATGGAACCAACCACTTCTTCTTGCGTTCCAGTTCCTCCGATAAAGGTCCATGTGCACATTGGTGAAAATGTTGGTTTTCTGTCCATGAGTGAACGTTGGAACAGTGGTGCATCAATGAGCGCCATTTTTCAAGTAGAATCTCCACAGACCCATCACAAGTTTTGGAGCTCCACCAAAGATGGCTGTTGAAAGACTGTTACCACTGTAAAATATTTTCAGAACCCTTTTTTACCTGCAGTTGTGATTTTTTTATTGATTGATTTGGCAACATGCCATACATCAAATTGATGGTGAATGTTTGGAAATGGCTCTCGCATGGCCTTGGATATTGAAACATGTCGCTGAGTGGCTATGAGGTCTATTTGTATTCCCCTCGATTGAAGATGTTCCAGGGATTTTATGAAGCGATGTTTCTCCATGGCCACTGAGGATTTACATTGGGACACCAGCAAGACCTCCGGACTCACAAGTGTTTTTAGTTTCCATGTCCTCAAAGTGGTATGTGCAGTACTTTGCTGAAAATACGGGGCTGACACACTGTCCATCGCCAGCTAGCCTGAACCGTTCTCAGAGAATGTCCTTTCAATTGACATTTATTCAATTTTCCAGGCTTGACTAATTGCAGGGAATAAAAATTCTCTTTGATATTTGTAGTACTGTGTTTTAGCAAGGAACTGAAGTCCCACAAATTGACAGCAACTGGACAACTTACTAAAAGTAGAGCCGCTGTAAAGTAAAGCTGGTGAACACAGTAGTTTTACAGCTGGCACGTTGCCCAGCATCGGTTGAGCGGACCATGAAAATGTGTCATGGTGGTGGGCACAGGTGGCTTGGATTTTCAGGTTAGTACCTTGTAATACACGAGTCACATTCACCAATGGCTCCCCGCATATTTTTCCCCCTCACTGGATGGACACATTTCAGAATCAGTATAATCTCTACCAGGCAGCTAATAGCACACCATCACAAGCCATGCGGAGATGCTAATAGCGGCATGGTAAAGCCCCAAAAACCCCTTACCGGCATGGCGCAAATACTGGCATCGCGAACCATCCATTAAGAGAACTGAGCAGTGTTCCCACCTGCCACAGGTAGACACAATCCGCACAGGTGGAGGCAATGGAGACTGTGGCAGCCCAAAAGGAGCACACCACACCCCTTCACACACCAAGATGGTTCCAATACTAGCAGCATTACATGGGCTGGAGGACATGATTGTAGTGCAGCAGCAACAACAACAGGCAACACAGAGGCGACGCAGGAGGAGGAGGAGGGCAAGACAGGCACAGCAAGCACCACCAGGGCACCTAGTAATACCACAGAGGCAGCCACCAATCCCCAGGATCCGAGCCAGTCCATTTAACCAAACCCCTGAGCAGATACACACCCTGTACCGTCTGGACCGGGATACCATCACCAGCATCGTGGACATGATACATGACAACATTGTGAGCCTCATAGACATCAGAACTGCCATCCCCCCTCTAGTGAAGGTGGTGACTGTGCTCCACTTCCTGGCCACAGGCACCTACCAGCATACAGTGGGGCAGATGCATGCCATCTCACAACCATTATTCTCACGCACGCTGAACCAGGTACTCGATGCCCTCCTGATGCATGCCTGTGAACACATATTCCTGCCACGGACTGCCCAGGGGATCGCAAACACCAAAGTTGGCTTGTATTCACTGGCAGACATCCCAAGTTGCATCAGGGCCATCGACTGTAGCCATGTGGAATTGGTGGTCCCACATCACAATGAAGTAGTCTACCGAAACAGAAAGCAATTCCACTCCATCAATGTCCAAATGGTATGTGACGCAAACAAGATAATCACACATTGTTGTGCCCAATTTCCTGGATCAACCCATGATTCTATGGTCCTGCGAAACTCAACCATACCATGCTACATGGAGCGACAAGCCGGACAACGTTTGTGGCTACTTGGTGAGTAGCAGGGGAAGCACATGGCAGTGTGATTGGGGGGGGAGAGATACATACTCCAACTGGGTGTTGACTGTCGTCCGTAGGACAAATGGACATACCAATGTACGCCAATGTCCATCAGGGAAGGCCACAATGTGCTTGTGAAGAACCCATATGGAAATTGAAGCTGCACAACATTGAGAACAATCCAGGTTTCCAAATATTACACATCCATCCACATCAACATTGCACATCATGCCACACCACATAATACACAAATCAGCAACATGGCGTCAATATAGTTATACAGAATTAGCGCAGCACAACATCAATACAGCAATGTGCCCTTGAATGCATGCAAATGGGTCACCCCTAGCCATAGCATTGAACCACACACCTATAGCACCACTTAAGTGATGCTTCACAGCATGGCAACATCGATGTTGGAATGGCAGTACACTAGCAGTGTGGTACTAAATTTGCCTGGGCCCAGGGACACCTAAGACCTGCCCTCACCCAGGACATGTCAATTACTGTCGGAGGCATGAATCGGGCATGTCCACTTGCAGGGTTGAGCTCACCTTTGCACATTGCAGTCACACAGATCGTCTGCATGCATGCTGGTAATCATGGATGTCAATCACAATGCAAAGTCGATTTGTGTGATATGTACAGGCCGCTCTTGAGGTGAACAGTAACAGGTCCCCATTCTTCCGCCATACAGGTGATGCCGGCTACCCCCTGAGGAGGTGGCTCCTTACCCCTGTGTGGAACCCACAGAACAGGCACGAAGAGGACTACAATTGTGCACATACCCGTACCCGCGTTGTGATTGAGCAGACATTTGGCCTTTTGAAGACACCGTTCAGGTGCATAAGCAGGTCGGGTGGGGCTCTCCTGTATGGCCATGAGAAGGTGGCCAAGATCACCATGGCATGTGTCATGCTGCACAATATGTGTATCAGACGCAATGTGCCACTGCCCCCTGACGTTGAAATAGAAGCACCTGATGAGGATTATGATGGTGATGAGGACGGAGGTGACGGGGATGCTGGTCATGCAAGAGGCGATGCCCAGGAGGGACGCGATGTGCGACAGCATCTGATCAACCAAATATTCTGAGACACATGGTTTAACTCTGTAGGATGGATATGGGTATTAGTGCACTGGTGTCTGTGGTGAAGCGCACAATGGACCCTGTCACCACTAAAGTACACATACACAATGACGAAGTCCAAGCCTGTGTTTCAACTAGTCACTAGTGTATTAAGGTATAATGAGATGAAAAAGTGCATGTCCCCAACTATCCCACCACCCTTTCACCCACCCCACCCCCCACAACACTCCTGAAACACCCTTTCCCCCTCCCCCCCAACACTCCCGAAACACCCTTTCCCCCCTGCCCCCACAACACTCCCAATACGCCCCCCCCACAACAACCCCATGTGTGGCTTGCACAATGTTGGTGTCCTGCTGCACACGTGCCAGCTAGATCCTGCTGTCCCTATTTCCCATTGCCACCACCACCATTAGGAGGTTGGGATGATGTGTGCCTAGTGGTGCGCATGGAGCGGCGGAGGCGGCTTGTCTGCCTTGAACTTGCAGATGATGAGGTGGCTGTCTATCCCTGTGGTGCTGGTGGGAACTGGCGGTCCATCGCGTCCGTTATACGCGTGAGGACCTGCCTCAGTTGGCCAAACTCCACGCACAGCCTGTTGGTACAGGCTTCCATCGCCTCCCTCGAGTGCCTAGCAGTCTCTGTGATCTCCCCCCTGAGACGGGAAGCCTCTTCCACATGCTGCCCAACCAGCACTGTAATGTCCTCCTGGCGCTGCCTGATGGTGGCCAGGTCATGGCCACTGTGGCCAGCTCGTGGTGTGGCTGCTGCACCTTCCTCTATGTCCCGGACATCAGGTGAAGCCACCGGTGGGCTCCAGCACCCTCCCGTGTTCTCCTCGCCAGACTGGCCAGGAACACTGGATCCTGGTGTTGGCCGTGGAGTTGCTTCTGGGCTTCCTGGGGGGTGGGGGGTGCATTTGCATGGTGAACTCTATAGGGTCCTCCACATCTGATAGCGGCGCTGTGGCTGCTGCCTCACCAGTGGAACTTGTGGCAGCGGAGGGTGGGACCTCCGTGTGTATAACCTGTGGTGGGGGGTTCACATCAGTGAGTGTGGCAATTGTTGCTGGTGTAGACTGCGGTATTGATGCAGTGGTGCTCTTGCGATGTGTTACCCTCTGCAGGGCCTCCCTCCTCCATGTGCCCCTTGATGTGGTGGGGGTGTTCCCTGTCTCCTGTACCCTGGGTTTTTTCTTGGCAGGGGGAGCCTGAGTCGCAGTGGCAAGTTCTTCGCTGTCTGTATGTGAGCCTGTGGGGGACAAAGAGGGGGGACGGCATTGGTGATGGTTCAATGTGCTTCATGCAGATTCAGTTCATCATGCTGTTCTGTACATTGGGACTTCATTGGTGGGGATTCAGGTGATGGGGCTGTTGAGTGGGTCATCCATGCATGGGTCTGTGTGGCACTTGTCTGTGGTGATGCGTGCATGTGTGTGTGTTGGGGTGTGACACTCACATGGGCAGGGTTGTGTGCATGTATGATTGTGGCCGCATCCATGAGTTGAATCTGGGCTCACATTTGGGGGGTGCCTCAACATTCACAGTGCATTGTTTCATCGGATGTAGTGGCCACACCATGGTCCATGCTCCCGACTCCCTCGATTGATTCAACGCCAATCGTGCTGGCGCAGGTCTCCTCCCACTCCTTCAATTTAATTGGTGAATCATCGCCACCTCCTGTGGCCATAACCAGCTGGCGGTTCACAGACAGTATGCTGCGGACCCGGAGGCGGAGATCGTCCCACTGCTTCCTGCACTCCCTGACGGTGCAGGTGGTGGTGCCCACCGCACTCACTTTCAGGGCGACCTCTGCCCAGATGGCCTTTTTCTGGATCAGGGTCTCCCACCGCATGTCGTTGGCAAATACCACATCAGAGTTTGCTGCTAGGGTCTCTGTCAGCATTATGAGTTCCTCGTTCGTAAACTTCTCTTTACGCTGGCGGTCGGTGTTGTTTTTTATGGCCTTTGGCATGGTGAAGGGATCCTTGTGGCTTTGGGATGGCACAGTTGTCGAAACAGGTCCAGGGGGCAGAGGATGGCAATGGATTGTGTTTTTAAAGATGGCCGCCGTGCTCTTTCCCTTTCCTGTGCGATGACGCTATTTCCGGTTCCGCTATTTAACGGTGACCGCTATTTGCCTGGTGCAGTAGGTCGGAAGTGCTATCAGCGCTTTCGTCGGTGCCACTAAGGTTTTTTTTGGGGTCTTTAACGGCATGGCAGTAGGGTCATTACCGGCATGGCGCTATGCTTGTGTCCGCGTACTCGTAATGGTATGCAATTAGCGGCCTCTTGCCAAGGCGGACACGTTAATAGCGCCAAGCTGGTAAATGCCATTTTTTACCGCGTACCGTGTAATGAGGCCCAATGTATTTTTACTCCTTAATTAGCCAATCGTCCAGCATGAATGTGGTTCGTGACTCAGCTGTCGTGGACAAATCACCCAAACTAGACAAACTGTAGTCGAGATCTTTGGCAAGTTCCTCTGTCAATTGTGTTGAGGCTTAAGTCTCTGTTAGTTCAGCTTATGTTGTTTGCACACGAATTGGAGAAACCATCAACGTCGATTGTTTATTGGGTGGACCCTTTTTTGCGGGTGTAAATTGTGTCAAGTGGTCAGCGAGGAATTCAAAAGCATCTTCATTATATTCAGTTTCATCTTCATTTTGTCGAATTATTACGTTGTAGCAATGGTCCAACAACACTTTGCTGGCTTTGCCGGTCACATTCAATTCATTTTCTGACCAATGGACATAAGCATCTCGAGTCTGCTTATTAACTGGACCACGCTGCGCCTCAAATAGTAGTTGCTCCATGGTGAAATCTGTTTGGCAAGCAGCATCTTTGGTTTCATTTGTTGTCTGTGTTTTTTACTTATTTTCCTTCTGGGCCTCTAGGACAGAGGTCTTCAAACTGTGGGGCGCGGACGCATCCCAGGAGGGGCGTGAGAGCCTAGCATGAAAAGTAAAAAAAAAAAGAATTTCTTTATTTATTTTTTTTTAGATTGAGGATATGGACAGGGGCGGCTTACATTGTCGGACTGGGCCATAAACCTGTCTCAGGCACCAATGAAAAAGTGGCCCACAGTTGCAAATTGATATTCATTCCTTTAGGCAAACACTGTTTGAATAGTATCCAAGGGGGTGTTTTTTGTTCAAATGTAAGCAAATTGGGATATTTAAAGACTGTTTATTCAGCAACAATGGTCAAAACTACTAGCTGCATAGTGAAGTAACTCATCAAACTGGCCCACATTGGCTAAAAAAATGTGCCCCATTTTGACTGGCCTACACTAGCATTTTGCATTTTTAGTACGGGCATTGCCCTATAGGCCAGTTTGAGCCTGGCAGCTCATCCATAATGGGCGAGGGGGTGTCCACCCAGTAGCCCCCTCAACCATTATGGAGGAGCTGAGGAGCCAGTCCAGTGAAACACTGAGCACTCTCTCAGCTGCTTTTTCCAGTTGAGGGAGTGTGCCTGGGCTGGCTGAACTGTCAAAGGGAAACACTGTTTCCCTTTGACAGTTCAGTTCCCCAGCCACACATGCTCACTGAGCCATGCAAGGCTGGGGGCGTTTTGCTTTGCCACCCTTGCATAGCTCATTAGAAATTCTGGCTGGGGCACTGCATGTCTGGTTGTGCGAGGGGGGAGCTTCTGCGCCTCTTTACACTTACGGACAGAACAACCTGGAGTGGGGCATTTCAGGTCCCTGCAGAAGGTACATTTATATTTATTTATTTTTTAAAACTGTTTGGATTTTTACCCCTTTTTATTTTTAAGTATGCTCTAAAATGCAATGTTTTAACCCATTATTTAAAAAAAAATTCAAGGGGGAAACCCCCCAAAGCTCCCTTGATTTGTTCGGGCTCTATCACTGCGCTTGGTCGCTATGGCATTTTTGGGGGAAATATTTATGCCCCTCCACTTAAAAAATTCACCATTTCTCACTGGCCCTCGGACTGTGTTGGGAACTGGGTGGGGGGAGCCAGGGACTGTGATGGGAGCAGGATGGGCGAGAGCACTGGATAGTGGTGGGAGAAGGGCGGGAACAGCCCAGGGTCTGTGACGGGTTTGGGAGAGCCCAGGGACTGGGTAGGAGGGGGATGAGGGAGCCCAGCGACTATACTGGTAGGGGAGCCCAGGGACTATATTGGGAGTAGGGTGCGGTGACAGCGCACAATCGTTCATAGCCATTTGTACATACTGTCCATTTGGTATTTTTGGGGGGGGGGGCTGGCCTGCCCAAATTTCGCTCAGGGGGGGCCCAGGCCAAAAAAGTTTGAAGACCACTACTCTAGGAGATGGGTTGTACAAACATGTTCAATGTAAACCACACATAAGTAGATAGCACTTTAAATAGAAAAACATGTTATGAAGAAAACACCAGCCCAATACACTTCCAGAAAACGAAATTGTTTGTTAGTTACCCTTGTTTTCTTGATTTTCTGTGAAACCGGGGTCTTCTCTGTAACTACCGCACCAGCAAGCTGGTCTACCACCTCTGATCCATGTGCCTCATCTTCTAATTCCCAACCTTGTATACATTCCTTGAATAGAATATTAAAAAAAAACAAAATCCAAGAGTATTTGAAATTAAAATCTTTCATCGCATACATTGCTTACATACATACCCAAGTAAACAGTGTAGGCCATTTAGTCAAAATATACATTTCGAATTTCACATGATTGATGGCAAGTGTACTCGATCAGAAATCACCGTGCAAAACATACTGATATTAATGTTGCCCTCAAACTTTTAGCAATGTAGTCTGCATTAGGGAGAAATTGGAACGTTACAACTGAAATGATAAAAGTTTGCAACACTGCAGGTTTATATGAATGACACTGTCTAATAGTATCCTATGTAGGATTTACTTTTATTCATTCAAGGGAACTGTCAGTAAGCATACCTCATACTATGGACCAGCTTTAAAGGATGATGTAATTGTAGTCGAAGTACCAGCATCCCCCTGTAACACAGTACTTGTTTTAGTATGGATGAAAACAGAGAAATGGAACAGAGACAATGGGATGCAGACAATGGTACATATAAAAAGAAACCCATAAATGACACATAGTGTAAACAACCAACAGGATACATAAACAATTTCTTATTATTTTAAATTCCAAGAATAATACATTCTCGTAATTGAAAAGTGAAATAAAATTACCTCATATGCGCTCGAAGTTGTTGTTGACTACGGAAAAGAAATGGATGCAGAATCTTGCTCCTTCATTTTCAGTGCATTGCCAAGAAGTGGTAAAAGGGACAATTAGATTTGCATTAGATATGTGGAAAGATCCAACTCTCGATAAAATGAATTTCTGCAAGCCTGTAGGGCTCACCATTGGTATACTGGACGTGTCGGTGGTGTCGTCACTTGCAAGGGTCTGTGCTTCCGTCAGTATGCTCTCCTAAAAAATGGACATGTCAAGCAACCAATTACGAAATTATTATGCTTCTTTTGAAGGGCACTTTGGCATTGTATGTGAATGAGTGATATGTTTCTGGCATGGTCTGCTTCAGGGGAGCCTGCCTGGAGACACTGGGTCTGGCTAGGCCATGTGAACAATGGCCGCTGCACAGAGGATACCTTTGACGTGCACATGGTGTTTGGCACCTTGGCCGTTCCCACCCTGCCAGCCCCCTTGGGAGCGCACGGCCATGGGTTTGAACTGCCATTGATACTGGAGGAGGGATGGAGGGGCATGAGGCATGCAGAAAAGGGCCGGAACACTGCTGAATGGAGACACACTTATGTGGATTGCAGGGGCCCGGTCTGCTTCAGGGGAGCCTGCCTGGATACACACTGGGTCTGGCTAGGCCATGTGAGCAATGGCCCCTGTGCGGAAGATACCTTTGAAGTGTAAACGGTGTTTTGCATCTTGGCCGTACCCACCCTGCAAGCCCCCTTGGGAGCGCACAGCCACATGTTTAAACTGCCATTGATACTGGAGGGGGGATGGAGGGGCATGAGGCATGCTGAAAGGGGTGGAAAACTGCTGAATGGAGCCACACTGTTGTGGATTGCAGGGGTGCGGTCTTCTTCAGGGGAGCCTGCCTGGAGACAGAGGGTCCGGCTAGGCCATGTGAACAATGACCCCTGTGCGAAAGATATGTTTGAAGTGTACATGTTGTTTGGCACCTTGACCGTTCCCACCCTACCAGCCCCCTTGGGAGGTCACGGCCACAGGTGCGTACTGCCATTGATACTGGACGGGGGATAAATGGGCATGAGGCATGCAGAAAAGGGCCAGAACACTCCTGAATGGAGACACACTTATGTGGATTGCAGGGGCATGGTCTGCTTCAGGGGAGCCTTCCTGGAGACACTGGGCTAGGCCATGTGAGCAATGGCCCCTGTGCGTAAGATACCTTTGAAGTGTAGATGGTGTTTTACACCTTGGCCGTACCCACCCTGTCAGGCCCCTTCGGAGCGCACGGCCACATGTTTCAACTGCCATTGATACTGGAGGCAGGATGGAGGGGCATGAGGCATGCCGCAAAGGGCTGGAAAACTGCTGAATGGAGCCACCCTTGTGTGGATTGCAGGGGCGCGGTCTGCTTCTGGGGAGCCTGCCTGGAGACACAGGTTCTGGGGAGGCCATGTGAGCAATGTCCCCTGTGCGGAAGATACCTTTGAAGTGTACACGGTGTTTGGCACCTCGGCCGTTCCCACCCTGCCAGCATGAGTGAGCGTGTCCTTGATTCACAGAACAATTGAAACAACTATTCATAAAAGATGAATTTTATTTTATTTTGTTGCTGATGTTGATGCCACAAATGCACTACAAACTGTATACTTCGGGTTGCAGCACAGTGTGGGAAAATCCCCTGTACTGACCGCTGTCACTGGGGAATTTGGCTCGAATGGCACCAACGACACAGACGGGTATTACTCGTCGAATACGGTATCCAAGCCTCCCAGGAAGTCACCATGTAAACGAACGATAGGCCACCAGCCTGTACCACCTGTGGAAGAGAAACATACAAACTGTATTTAAATGAACATGATAAGTGTACAAACCTTAGTTGAAAATGCAATCTTGTATCCTATGGCATAGTTATCAGTACAAATGTTACTTCATAGATCAATCAACTTGGGCTTTAAAGTGTAGACACATTACAAAAGTGAACACCCATGCAATCCATAGCGTTTGGGGGACAGAGAAATATTGTTTCTTGGTTGTACGTGAAAGACACATAAGATGACCACTATGATTTCCCCAAATCGCGAGAGATGTATTGAATTGCCAGACTACATTCAATTGGCAGTGATAGATCAAAGTTACGCCAATATAGGAGACAACCATGAAATGGTAGTGGCCTAAATGACATCACATCTAGAGTACACTTACTCATTACTTGGATTGCAAGGGCGAACTGTTGCGCGAAGTTTGTGCATAAGCACCATCATAATACTCAACACGGTCCATGTGAGGCAGACTGACCTAAAGTCACGCAGCTTGGTAACGCATAGTGGTGGTGTGTCTTCTTCTGCTATGTAGGCCATGCATCCAGAGTTTTCTCTGCAGCAGCAGTTCTCCTCCTCGGTTGGCATGACCTTGCACTGATTGCAGGTACACCAGGTGGAGACGTCTTCCATGCGACTAGGCTCTGGCTCAGGATCCAGTGATTTGTCCTCCCAACAGTCGTCCGATGCCCCATCATTTTCGCATCTTTCTCTATCAACTAATTCCACCTCCGAATACTCTGGCTCGAACCAGTAGGGCTGTATTGTTGCCATTATATGACAAAATTAAAAACAATAATAATGCTAGTGCTAGTATCTGTTCGCACAGGCTATGAGGGAAGATAGCTGAACAGAGCAGAAACAAGTCACAGGATATACAATAAAAGACAGTGAAACGATTGAAAAAGCAACTCTGATGTTGTCTGATGAGAGCGGTCTGTTTATACTTATTGAGGAAAGAGGAGTCCTGCCATTTCCATGGAGACACGTCATTAGCTGGTGCACAGATAACGTTGACACGAGACGTGCATTGGCATTGTGAAATGGACCGTACGCGTCTAGTGATGTCAGCTTCAGGGGTGGGGGATATGAATTAGTGCCGCAAGGGCAGTTCAATTTAGGGCGATGTGGCAACGGATAAGATTAGCACAAGATGGCCGCGCTCCACTGCCTGATTTTGCATGTGTAAAAGTGAAGAAAACTAAGGTAAGGTGCATAGGAAATGTTTTTACAATCGATCAATTTGCTTAAAACCACGTGCCCGAATGCTCGGGACAATAATATTTTTGAGCACACTATTCCTTTAATGATTCTGTCTGCAGGGGCAATGCAGAGTCTGCCTTGGCAAGTTGAAGAATTTCTCTCAGGGTCCTGCTTTTCGATAATCATTTCTTCCTAACATCAGGTGATTCACATCCTGCAATGGCTTGTGATTTTAAAGCCTCCTCTGTGGAAGAGCGGTCGAAGTCGCAGTATTTTGCCCTTTTTCACAGTCTGATGATGAAGTTGTCCTTTTATCTTGCATAGATGTGTGGAAAATGTGGCGCTCATAATCTACGTTTTTTAGTGGGACAAAATAATTATTTAGTGAGTCAATTATGCCCTGGAAAGTGTTAGTCGAGTTTTCCGGCATTTCAAATACAGTGGGCCTCATTAGGAGGTAGGCGGCCGCGGAATGAACGGTGCTGGTAAGGGACCGGCACTGTTCATTACGGGCTGCCTTATCACGAGGTCTGCTAGCGGGTCCCGCTCTGGAACGCCTAGTCAGACCAGTTGTCTTTAACGGGACCCGCTAGCAGACCAGGATGCTAACGACGGGCCCGTCATTAACAGGGCCGTTGTTAGCATCCTCCCCATTCCCATTGAGCCCTATGTTGGCTCGAATGGGGATGTACCGGGTACGGGTGCCGCGAAAGGGATTTACCGGGACCTCCAAGGTCAGAATGGCCCGGTAAGTCCCCTTTTGCGGGACCCGGACCTGGTACCTGGTATGGTGGTAGCCATGCCGCTAAAAGCGGCATGGCTACCTCCATACTCATAATGAGGCCCAATGTCTCTCACAATAGGTCCTAACGAGGCGGCGTTCTTCCCTGACACCCGTTGCATCAATGTAAATATTAAATTCCTTAAGCCACCTGTTCCACCTTGGCGCCAGGCTGATTGTATCCAAAATGTGAAATGGTTGTATGGCTTGGAGTTGTAAGGATTCATGTCCTCCCTCCTCCCTGGTCATAGGGTTGCGAGGGGATGAGCTTGCCTGTGGGCTACGTGAGCTACTACCCACTTCATTGTCCAACATGGTAGATCTGGCGTTTGTGCAAAAGATTCAGTGCAGGGCTCACCTTGAGATGGTTTCGTTGGTGCCAGGTGCCACACGTGCTTGTCAGGTGGCAGCACTGTCCGCGTAGACCAGCGGGTCACAGGGCCTTCCAGAGCACGTGTTCTCCTTTGCCTGACTGCTCTGATTAATGCTCTTAAGTTTCTCCATGGCAGTGAAATGCTGCAATGTCCTAAATATCCTCTGTGGCGATGAACCAGCATGAGAGACACGAATTGTGACCAAAATGGAACAGCTTTCCTTTGTGGCGGCGTAAAGAAATGCACAGATTCAGACTCCAGCAGTTGTGAAGCACTGTCGTGTGAAATGCAGTCTGAGGGGCTGGCAGGGCCGATCAGGTCTGCCAACGCACAGCAAATATGTCCCTATGGTGCCAGGCGCCCTGTGGATATGAAATGCAGTATCCGATGGGCGGGGAAGGATGTCACCTTGTGGTGCAGGCGTCACGCGATGGCAATAATCCGTTGGCTCAGGTGCAGGAGACTGGTGCGCGGACCCACGGGAGCACCGCTGTACTTCTCTTGCTCCAAGTCCTAGGGGGTGGACATTGAGAGAGGACATGTTTTAATATTTTTTACAAAACCCTTTCCAAATGTGTGTCACAATGAAAAACAAAACAAACATGTGTGGCCTTGCAAGATTTCACCCTGAGTCTGGTTGTGTCACATCTATGGGGGAAGGTCCAAGTATGGATGGAAGTAACCCCTGTTCTTTATTTAACGTAAAGCCTCGTTTGTACAAAAGGGACAACCGGGCCGATGGAGGTTGCCTGTTGGTTCTCTCTCTACTTAAGTCTTCTCATCAGCTGGTGTTCCTCTCCCAGCTTTCCCATTATGGGGGTTTCCCTCTGGTCTTCTCTGGTCTCACTGCCAGCTGGTTGTATTCCTCTTGATGTACATACCACCTGTTTTTGGCTCCTAGCCCTGTACCCTGATGTTCTCTATTCCTGTTGTGACTGTCCTCTTTCTAATGTCATCACCTTTTTGATTGCTCTATTGGCTCTCACCCATCTGCTTGTTTTCACCCTCTGATGTTACCACCTACTTGTTTGCCACCTTTTCCTGTCCAGCCCTCCTCTCTGTTGTTACCACCTCCTCCTGTCCTCTCTCACTCTCCGGGATCACCACCTCCGCCATGGTCCCATTTTGCTCTCATCACTTTCTTCTGCTCTTTATTGCTGCCACCTGGCTATTCTCATCTATCTTTCCATCCTCTGCTTCATACACCACCCTCCAGCCCACAGCCTTTTTAAGCATGAGCTTCTTGCTCCTAACAATCAAAATTAACTGGAGCTAGGTGCTTTCAAACGTGAATCCCTCCTTACCCTGGATGTGCTTTCTAGTAAGGCTCTGCACCTGTGACTGTAATTTGGTGATTGATTGTTATCCTTGAGTGCACTTGAGTCTGCTTTGGGGTAAAGTGGCTGTACCAAGTGTGACAATTCACCAGGTTAAATCACTTCTCCCCAGAGGGGAGCCCTTTCCTATGAGGCTAGGGAGGTGGGGCTGCTACACAATAGTACCCATAGGGGTGATATGTGGGAGGACCTCATAGGAAGTGACTCCCCCTACTGGGGATAAGGACGTCCACCTGGGGAAAAGCCTGCCTTCAACCCTGTTGCAAAACCCCTTACACTCATGGTTACCCTTTTCCTCCACCATGGATAGTGGAACCATGTGTTATTGCAAAACCTTGACTGTGACAAAGGTAGATCATAGAGAGACGAAGAAGAACATGAGGAGCCATATATGAAATCTGCCAGGTACTGCAACGAGGTGGCTCATTGGAGGCATGAAGCATGCCAAAGAGACTATCCACAAGAGTGTTGATGTTGCACGAGGGAGGAGTTAACAATATAAAGAGGAAAAAAAGAAAGGACTAGAAATCTCTCATCGCGGAAGCCAGCAGCACCGAAGTCCTTCCCGGGTGATTAAAATTGCGAGTTCCAGAGACGCAGAGAAGCTGTTCCTCCAGGCAGAGACTGCAAGGAACGGGATGCTGTTGCCACGCCCCAAGAGCCGGCTGGGAGCCGACTCATCAGAAGAAAGAGGCCTTCGAGGTTGTGGCGCGACAGCATAGAGGTGGACTGTGTGGTGTGGAAACAGACCCAAGACCCCCAACTGGAGTCTGCCGCAGAGCTGCGCAGGTATCGGAAAGCACAGAGGAAGGCGCCTGCGACCCCAGGAACAATGTGTCCCAACTGAGAACAAGGTAACGGGAATGGTGGGAAGATTGGGAGGGGTCTAGAAAGCGAAACCAGGAAGCCAGAGTGGGTTGGGAGTCATCTGCCTCATCGCAGTGGTCCAGCAAATACCACTTCCCAACCAGAGTGGGGCGGGATCATCTACCTCGTCACAGTGGTCCTGCAAATACCACTGCCCGAACAGAGTGAGTCAGGAGTCATCTCCCTCATCGTAGTGGTCCAGGTAATACCACTGCCCAAGCAGAGTGGATTGGGAGTCATCTCCCCATTGCAGTGGTCCAGATAGTACCACTGCCAAAGCAGAGTGTGTCGGGAATAATCTCCCTCATCACAGTGGTCCAGCTAATAGCACTGCTCAAGCTGAGTGCAACAGGAGCCAGTTCTCTCATTAGAGTGATGAATGGAAGCCAGCTAGGGCTTTGAGTTTTTCCACTTCCTGGAAGGAGCCAAAGAGACTATTCCAAGTTTTCTGCAAGAGTGCTTGAAGAGCACTGTGGAGAACCTTTGTAGAAGGATCAGGCGAAGGGAGTCATTCCCCTGGTCCTTTGTGATGGAACATTGAAGGACTTTCTTCTAATATAAGTTGGAAGCAAGACTCCAGAGAAGGGAGGCATTCTACTGGTGTAGGAGATACAAACTTCACTTACTTAAATATGTATGTTTATAGTGTTGGGGTTAGATCAGAAGGTTTCTGACAGACTGTGAATATTTACTTCTGACGGACGTTCTGACAACTCACTTAAGTTTTCCTAGGTTGAGGCAGGGCAAATCCCTTACAACTAGAGATAGATAGGTTTCTTTATTGTTTTAATAAAGGTCTGTAGCCCACACCAGGGCCCCTCCTTGTCAGTTTCCTTCTTCTACACCCTCACACAAGACTCTAACCGTCCATCATCTTGGCCTTGAATCCATCTCGCGTGACACTCCATGGTGTTGCATCTGCTGTGCTGTGCTTTTTTGATGTTTTCCGTGTGTGATTTAGTGGCTAGAACTAGTGGCTGGATAGATTTTCAAAACACTTAGGGGGCATTTTCATCATTAAATGGGGGCGTAATGCAAGGTGTAATAATTTCATGCCTTTGGTTAATGGTCTGCCACATTTTTGTGCTGTTCCAATGTTTAGGAGGGGACCAAAGCAGGGTTTGCATCTCTACTTTGCTTTCCTCCTCCATCTTAGAAGAACACCCAGTTTCACGCCTGCATGAGATTTTCACGCAGGCGTAAAACACATGGATTCCAGTGGAATATTCCTCACATTTACACCTGGTAAACAGTAGGCAGATTCTTGGAATCCATTTTAAAACACCACCTGCAAACCGTAATGCAGGCCTGAAGATTAAACAAATTTTGCCTTGATTTACTCGTCATGTTTACACTCCACTTTGTGAGTGGTGAACATTGTATGAAGTGGTCCCAACAACACATAAATTCTAATGTTGACAGTCCCCTGCACCCAATTTGCATTTTAATGAATATGTTCCCCCTTAGTTTCATTAAGCATGCAAGGAAATAGAAACATTGCCAGGCAGCAATGCTTCTGAAACTTTGCCTCCCACGCTGAACTCTCAACATTCCGGGGACACTTTCATGTTTTTCTCTGGAGTTTTGGGCCTGCCTAGGGGAGCGCTTCAGTCTCTCTCGCTTGGGGAGTTTTGGGCCTGCTCATGGGAGCGCTTCAGTCTCTCTCGCTCAGAGAGTTTTAGGCCTAATCGGCAGAAAGCTTCACGCTCTCTCGCTTGGGGAGTTTTGGGCCTGCTCAGGGGAGCGCTTCAGTCTCTCTCGCTCGGATGGATAGTATTGTGCCTACTAGGCAGAAAGCTTCAGGCTCGCTTCCTTATCCTGTTCAGGGGAGAGCTTCAAGCTCTCTTGCTCTGGGAGTTTTGGGCCTAGTAGGTGTAATCACTTGGAAGCTGAAGAACACCCGAACCAGCAGGTAAGTTATCAAGTAGGTTTATTGTAGTTCTATTGCCAGGAACAAAACATTGGCATGTTCTACTCAAGTCAGCATACCTCCATCTGCCGAGCATAGAATCCTCTTCAGATCACAACACACCAACACTCCACTCACACTGACCTCACTACATTCCATGTACAGTGATGTCATCCCCTCAGCTAGCAAGACACATTACAACACTTCTCCCTCCTTTCCTTTACTCAAATCAGAGAAATTGCACACCAAAACCACCACCAGACAAAACCCCCACATGTACGTGTGGCCAGCACGTAATGCACCAACTAGTAACACCACTGGCGACAAGAAACTGCCCCCAGAGAACACCAAAACCCCAGACACTACAAGGTAAATATAGGAACAAAAAAGTGCTCCACCAAAAGAATAAGAACCCAACAATACCTACATGGCGCCCCCAGAATACTAACAACTGTGCCAATTGGGAAACACGACACCCCGTGTCAACCAAAACCCAACACCAACACCCAACTACAACACCAATTCCACTCCACCCTCTATAAACAAAAACAGTGAGCAACCCAGCGCAATCTACTAAGGGCTAACTCCTCCCATGAACAGAACTGGCAACCATCGAGAAACAAAAATAAAAACTAAGCACCTCCACCGGTTCCAAGCTGCCCCTTGAAACCTAGGTCCTGCCACAACCCAGCATCCACATGAAAAACTATCTAACAATCCACATCCCTCAGTGCACGAACCTCCTTCCGTCCTAGTCTGCCCCCTAGGACATCAGGGCTGCCACCCCCGGGCACGAAACACACAGCTCAACAGAGCAACAACAAGCACAACAACGCAAAACAGTTCACCACAGTACCCCTAAGGGTACCACAACACCACAAAAACCCAGAACAATTGAGAACACAACCCGCAAGAATGCAGAAACACAACCAGTACCAACCACCTAAACCAGACACGCACACCAACCACCACGGACCCCTGGTCCAGCCTACTGCAAAGCGCATACACCTACTACTACCTAGGACCCCCAGGTCAAGCCTGCTGCCACCCACAGCACACCACCCCATACCTTGGACCCCAGGTCCCGCCTACTGCCACCCGCAGCACACCACTCCATACCATGGACCCCAGGTCCAGCCTACTGCCACCCGCAGCACACCTACTACATACCTTGGACCCCAGGTCCAGCCTCCTGCCACCCGCAGCACACCTACTACATACCTTGGACCCCAGGTCCAGCCTCCTGCACGCACGCAGGAGACCACACTACTAACCTTGGACCCCTGGTCCAACCACCTGCAAAACAGCAGGACCCTTCACCAACATGGGACCTACCCAATGGCCCCACCTTGCAGGTTGCTATTGGAACCCAGACAGAGGCACACTGAAACAATAGCACACCTCACATACACACACCCTAAGGATAGAGTCACCTCCACATTCCATATGCACCATCACACACCATATGCATATCTGCTAAAAGATACATTGTCTTGCATATAAAGCACCGTTGGTTGAAATCAATGTCCGATAACCAATCAATCACCCGCGGGAACCCCCACCCACGAGTCCATCCAAACCAAAAGTGGAACCCAACCTGTAAAAAAAACATTGTTAGGCCCTTAGTACATTAATAAAGACGCCACAACTGATCAGAACATGTGAGTGCCCCTACCCACAAGTCCAAATGCCAAACGTTCAGTCCACCTGGAAGAAATTGTTATTCACCAAAAATACATAGCAATTTTTTAGCACATTAACACAACAGCAAAACAATTAAACAGCTCTCACTCACCAGAGACTTGCATACCACAATCACGACTCTAACAGACAGCCACTTACACTAATACCAACATCCAGCGTGCACATCCTCAAAAAATCACACGGGCCCACAACAATCCACTCACACAGTAACCCGACACAGCCGGCACATGAAACATATATCAATTCACTAGAGATTAATGTTCCCATAGGCAGAGACGATTCCGCTCATGGCAGCAGACTGCAGTGATCCAAATCTCCACTGCTTCCCAGCCTGCGCAGCACACAACACTAGTTACAGGGCACAGGAAAATCCTAATCTGTACTTGCCCAAATGGACCTGCAGCAATCCGACACCCGTACTGCAGCAACCTGAACCTGCGGCTCCGAACATGAGCCTCCCATGCAGGCGGGTCTGCTCGACTGACAATCCGCATCGTCCCAAATGCATGAATCGCCATGAAAGTGCTTTGTGATCCCTATGACCCACAACACTTGCGAGCACTGTTCCTGGATCATCAACCAGTGTCCTGCGTAATAGCGCAGAACAGGCAACGCATTCAAACTCCTTTCCGCGTTCCAGCTCCTCACGCTGGAACGTACGATGATGACGGACCAATGTCATCATTTTACTCGACACTGAGCAGGAGGCACATCGCGGGTCCTGGAAACACTGGGGACACGCTTCCCAATCCATGGGGACGTAGCATGAGTCAGTCCGGAACCCTCCATACTTGCTAGAGCTGCCGCCCGACAACAACGCATCCAACGCGGCTTCGACATCGCTGCACCAGTTGCTCACCCTGTTTTCAGGCACAGCGCCTCCCAGACATACCGGACGCTGGCACGTCTCTGGCTGCCCCTCCCGGCAGCTCGGAAGCAGCTCCGCCGAAAAAAACCTGCTATTCACAGTTCACACCACCTCTGTGGCAGAGCGTACAGTGCCGCTTCTCCTGCTGACGCTCCCAGCACATGGAAAACGCCCGCAGCATGCTGAGCCGAGCACTAGGCACAGTCCACACTTCACCTGACTGTACAGGATACCCGGTTGGAGAACAGTTTCAAGGGCGACTCCTTTACCAACAGCGTCCACCATGCGACACTCCTACCCGGACACCAACAAGTGTGCCGAACAGCTGCCCATAACACCCCCAGGACCACCCGGTCACTGGGCGAAGCAGCTTCTGGGCAATAGGGTCAAACAGCACTGCACCCCGACCTGAGTGCCGACCCAGCTCCACCTTCAGCACCACCCGGCCTGCTGAAGAATCTTAGGCAGCCCAATTAAAACACCTCAGGCTCCAACTTGCTGTGAACTTGGCATATGGACATGAATTCACAGGAGGGCAATGTTTTCCTGTTTCTGAACCGTCCCCTCCTCAAAAGCATCCCATCCTCGTCGCCAGTGTAATAACTTGGAAGCTGAAGAACACCCGAACCAGCAGGTAAGTTATTAAGTAGGTTTATTGTAGTTCTATTGCCAGGAACAAAACATTGGCATGTCCTATCCAAGTCAGCATACCTCCAACTGCCGAGCATAGAATCCTCTTCAGATCACAACACACCAACACTCCACTCACACTGACCTCACTACATTCCATGTACAGCGATGTCATCCCCTCAGCTAGCAAGACACATTACAACACTAGGCAGAAAGCTTCAGACTCTCTTGCTTGGGGAGTTTTGGGCCTGCTCAGGGGAGCGCTTCAGTCTCTCTCTCGCTCACAGAGTTTTGGGCCACTTGCCAGAAAGCTTCAGGCTCTCTCGCTTGTGAGTTTTGGGCCTGCTCAGGGGAGCGCTTCAGTCTCTCTCGCTCAGAGAGTTTTGGGCCTAATCAGCAGAAAGCTTGAGGCTCTCTTGCTTGGGGAGTTTTGATCCTGTGCAGGGGAAAGCTTCAAGGTCTTGCATTTGGGCAAGGGGTGCATTAGAGTTTTCTTGCAAAGACACTGTAGGCGTTTGGACCAGTTCATCGCTTTTGGGGATGTGGCCTGCCCTACTGGCGAGGAGAGAATCTAGACCCCCAAGACTGGCCTGTGGTTCAGCACTGCAATTGTGTCCTGCCATGTGATGGGGACCATGGTGGGATGACCAAGGGACCCTCCCATGCCGCCCCTGACCCCAAAGACCACTTGCTCTGAATGGCACCTGGCCCATCCAGTCACATCCTTGTCATTCCCTAGAACCTTGCGGGGAACCTCATCACATCCCGCACTTACTTGATGCATTTTGACACCAGGTGGCCACCTGTTGTAGCAGTGTACTTTACTCTTCCGCTTAGTCCCAGGAGGATAGCTCGTCTTGGAAGCAAGGCGACGCAGAGCAACACAGGTTCGATTCCCGGGTCCGCGCTTAGAAACATCTGGGTATTAAGCGTGTTATAAATAACCCATTACAATTACTTATCCGATGTAGTGTCTTGGGATGCGGCCTTGATGCACAGCTGGCTCCCTGTCATTTGTTTCTTGACGTATTATGCGTACCTCTTCCCCTCCGCCTCCCCCTCCCTCTTGCACATATCTGGACCGAAAGTGGCAAGGCTATGAACATCAGTTCTCCGCCCGCTCTTCACGTGATGCCATAACTTGGGCATGTTTACAAAGCGCACCTTATAAATCAACTATAAGTAAAATAAATAAATAAATAATGCAGTGATTACTCATATCAGAAAGAAATATCCCCGTTAATTGGGCAGCATTGCTCTTTTAAGTTCATTTTTAATAACATGAGGAAGATTTATTTTTGTGAGCAAACGTATGGCTCGTTCTGGAGCTGGGTAAAAGGAACTATTTTTATGAATTAACTGTTGTGTATATATTTTAAGTATGAGTAACGCGCCATAGACAGGAGCACATCCGTGACAGGAACACGCTTCACCGCTCCCTCATTGCCTCATTCTGCGCCCCTTAAGCCCCCCCATTCTAACCCCCAAGCAAGGCCTTTTGATATCCGTGGCAAATCACTGCGCCACTGTGTCTCAATCAAAAAGGCCCCTTTCTCCCCCTGCTCCCACACTGCATCGGCTGCGTAGGTCGAGGCCATTTGTGCAAAAGAGATGACAGCCCAGGAAGTGCACTGACGCTCTCTCCAAAAGCTGACGTCCCTGGCGCGTTAGGGGGGCACAGAGCCGGGCACAAGTGGCCCTTTTCAGTGGCAGCAGGTGCTGCTCTGCCAGTCCCCATCTCCAACACCGTGCAGTACAGTAGGTCCTCTATACCCGCCTATTCACATATAAGCATTCCTGGAATACAAGACACACCAATCAGAAGCAGAGATGGCAGTGACCACGGATTCAGGCTGCATGGTGGCCTTTCCTTTGAAAATCGTGCCATCCCGTTATGTTGTTTTCCTGTGTTTATGGTGCACTTTTCTTCTAGCTGGTCTAGATTACATTAATTATGCTGTGGGTGCTCATTCCAATTATTTTATATTGCGCTCCTGTGTCATTATGCTGCTGCTACATTGATGCTAAATTGCACAGTACATTTGTATTGCACCTGGGGAGGCGTAATTGTGCTTGGAGAAAGATACGTTTTTATTATGTATTTTCGTTTTAATGTGTCGTCGAGGTGTGTCCATGTATGCCCTACAGTTCACTTCAAACCCACCTTCACTATAGTAATCTGGAAGGCTTCTGCTGCATTCTATTGCATAATAATGTACTGTACCGCACAAAGTAGAACTCTGAACGGTTATTCCCCATCCACACAAGTTCCTGCATGTGGTGTGCCACCCCCATTGGGTTAATGGTCCCTCCGGGCTCGTGCTAATGTCACATGCTGTGACCATGTGACCCACTCAATAAAAGAGATGCGCAGTTTCCGGCTCATCAGTTAATACCAACAGACTCCTGCCTGCTGTGTCGTTCTTCCTTCAGCACGATGCTGGCGCTGCGTAGCAGGCAGAGGGCCTGCTCCTGCAGAGCCCCCAGCATGGCAGTACCCCTGCATGGCAACGCTGCCTCCATTGTAATTATCAGACCCCTGCTGGGCAACTCTGGTTGTGTGCGCAATGACGTGGGTGCCCCCAGGCCATGATCCGACTGTGTGCTCACGGTCCCACAGGGTGATCCCTGCAATGGTAACGGTGTGTTGGGTGCACCTTGGGCCGACCTTAGGGGCAGCAGCGGCCTGGGCGAATTGGCTCCCGCCCCCCTTCCCCGCACGCTCCTGGTCAACAGGGGGCCACAGAGTGTCACTTTTTAAAATATATATATATTTTTTTTAAACCTCCTCGCTCCGGCGAGGAGGTAATTCTATGAATAGGGTGCATCAGCACCCTATTGTTCCTAAATGCGCATTGACTAACAATGAGGCGCCTGCTGCCACTATACCAGTTCGGGGGAGCCCTTGAAAGACTCCCCCTAGCTGGCATGGCGGGGGGCTAACAGTGCCTTTTGTTGGTGAAGGCGTCCGCGGAAGAGGGGCGCATTTGGTGACAATCTGGTGCTGACCACCCGATTGACATTGAATGCGCCCGCCTGCTTCGCCTTCTCCCACTACGCCAGCTCGAGGGGAGCCCTTGAAAGACTCCCCCGAGCTGGCGTGGCGGGGGCTAATGGTGCCCTAAGGCCAGCCTGGGTGCACCCAGCACTCCTTGGGCTGGCTTGTGTGCCTGTCCGCAAAGGTAACTGCTGAATGGTATGTTGGGTGCCCCCAGCCATGGTCCGACTGGCCTGCGTGACAGCAGGCCAGTCATAACAATGGCGATGAAGGGTTACGGACTGCATTGCTGCTGCCGCTACCCACCTGCCTGCTGGGAGCAGGGTCGGACTGGGCCATAAAATTGTCTCAGGCATTAATAAAAAAGTGGCCCACAGTTACAAATGGCATTTAATTCCTTTTGTGACACTGTTTGAATAGTAACAAAGGGGACGTTTTTTGATAAAGTGTGATGCAATTTCTGCATTTTAAAGAATATTTATTCAGCCAAAAAAGTTGCTCGCTTTGACCAAAAGAAATGGCCCACACCAGCATTGTGTGCTTTTGGTTCGGCCATGGACCCATTGCCCTATAGGCCAGTCCGAGCCTGGCTGGGAGTTTGTTGGTGTGTCATTGGTTTTCATTGGTGGTGTAGGGCGAAGAGGCAGTGCAGGGCAAAGAGGCCCGCCATGGCCCTCATTGGCGCCATCACCCCGTGCTCGCAGCTGCGGTAATGGTAGAGCCTGCTGACTCCCTCCACTTGATGTTCCAGGGGGCATCAGCAAGTCGAAAGAAGGTGAGGCAAGGTGCGCGATGCCGCAGCTATCCTGCTCCTGCCCGAGAGAGGGCGATTCCTGCAGCCCTCTGCTGCAGGAATGAACTCATCCATCCCCCGGAGAGGGAGAAGCAAGGACCGGCTTGCACAGCCGTTTTTGCATTGTTACATTCATTGGCTCCCGAAAGGTCCTGGGCCCGATCAGCGGTAACCTGAGTAGCGCTCTGCAGTGGAGCTATGGAGAAAAAAAGGGGAAATGAGGCTGCCCACGACCACTGATGATACAGGGCAGATCACGCTAGCACTCCGTAATCCTGGGTTGCTGGGTGGTGAACTGTGTGTGCTATGGTACAGAGCGCAAAGAACGAGGACGACTAGTGTCGCGGCAGGGCACGCATGCATCTCATGCCATGCCGGCGGTAAATAACCTGGGCCGCAGGCCGTGTTTTGTGGGGATAAAAGTAAGCAATAGAAAAAAAATGTAATTAAACATGAGCCGCGTGGCTGCCCGCGTTTTATTGAGAAACGCTGCACTCCCCGTGCCAACGCTCCACCTGCATGGATCCCGGCCCGTGAAGGCAGTGGCCCTCATTACTACCTTCGCGGAATGGGTTAACGGGCTCTGCTAATGGAGACAGACCCGTTAAACCCGTTCCGCGAAATTACGAGGTCCCCTTGCGGGTCCCGGTTAGGACGCCTGGTAAAACCAGGCATCCTTACCGGGTCCCGTGAGGGGAAGAGGGAGCTAACAACAGGCCAGTCGTAATCGGCCCGTTGTTAGCTCCCTCTCCCATTCCCATTGAGCGCTATGGGGGCACAAATGGGAATGGGGAATGTCCGGGCCCAGGTTCCCTGAGGGAGGAATTACCAGGCCCTCCGAACTCGGAATGGCCTGGTAATTCCCCATTTAGGGAACCTGGTAAAGGAGCCCGGTTTGGCGGCAGCCATGGAACTAATTGCTCCATGGCTGCCGCCAAACTCGTAATGAGGCCAAGTGAGTCTAAAGGTGAAGGAAATGAAGCGCTCCATGTCAGCGCAATGAGGAGAAATGTATATGGCTCTCTGGCAATCCCTGCGACAAGTGGCAGTGACTGTCAAGAGAACAACAAAATGAGGGCTGCAGCTCTCATGAGTGCTTGTGTGCCGTTTCTATGCCAAAAGTACTCCTGGCTGGAGAAGCTAAAGAAGTAATGTGGCCCAGACACCCTGCCACCAGTACTGTTCTGCTGCCTGGCCAACATCTATGGACTAGGCTGATGTGGCCCCTAGTTCCTACAGGTGCCGCTTTGCCGGCCCTTGATCTGTGAGTCTGACTGTCCAGAATTGATGCTTGCGCAACTATGAACTGGTCTCCTGCAGCTCTGATAATACTTAAAGTGGACTCTGTAATGTGCATTTTGATGCTATGCGCCTGCATGTCATGTGTATGGTCAAACTGGGCCCTGCTAAAATGTTTATGTGAAGCTGTGCTCCTGCATTTTCTCAGCTGACTCTATATGATGCCTGTTAAGATGGATTTCTTAACTCTGACCTGGTGGGCAGAGGTTTAGAGGCCAGCCTCATTTCTTGGAACAGGGTAACCTTCTGGACAAGCCAGACCAATCAAGGTAGCTTAACAGCGGTCAAGACTAGGTTTCAGGAAGGGTGAGGGTGACTGAAAGACCTCAATGAGCACACAGAGTAAAGGACACTTACAAATGACTCCCAGTCAGGTGTGTATATCAAAAAATACAATACATTTATTCAAGGCCTTCGAAGTTCAACACACAGCAATATTGACAGTAACAATAGAAAAACCAACACAATCCTATTATAATACATAAATACAAGACCAAGTGGCCTAAAGGGTCCAATGCACAAAATGGGTCCACAAACTAGAAAAGGGAAGGAAGCAGGTAGTGCAAAGAGTTTTTAGGCAGTTCTGCAGTGATCACAAACCTAACTGAAAGGCAGTCCAATCCCTATGATGGGAGAAGCCTATTGCTTAAATGTACTTGCAATGCTGTTGCATGTGGTAGTGCAGATGGGCGAACCAGGGTCTCTTGTAGGGTCTATAGCAGCTCAGGAAGGTGGGTTAGGCGATGCAGAATAAGTTCCCACTATTCAAGGAGGGTCTCACCAGAGCAGAGCAGTTTCCAAGAGTTGGGAATAGTTTGCACTAGCAGTGGAAAGGAGAGGGGCCCTCAGTGCCCACTCATGTGTAAAAATGGATGGATGCGCTAGGGGCCACCAGTGAGGGTCGTTAGTACTCACCGCCCTTTGGTGCACTCCGGACCAAACTTCGGCAGTTGAGTCCACTTCGGTTGCAGGTTTGAATGCGGCAATTTCTGCGTCTCTGCGGCTTTCAGCGGCAAAGCTAAAGCGTTGATTCCAAAATGAGACAGTGACGATTTCTCCACTCCTAGTGGATGGATCAGGCCAGTCTCACTGCAGCAGGCTTCAGGGATAAGAGGGGCACAAAAGCATTGCACCTGCAAAGTTCTTCACCACGGCTGGGCAGCACGGTAACCACGTGTACTCCGGTTCGGGCTCTCTATCCTTACTCCAGACCTGGGACCTGGGAATGGCAAGTGTATGAAATTCGGTGTGAGAGTGCCGTGAACACAGAGCCTACGAGATACTAAGTTTCGAGGGTCTCCACAAAACGGCGGCGGAGACAGAGCAAAGAACATGCGCAAGCTGGTCAGCCCACTGGTTGGCCCAGGGACACTTCTGAGAAGGCTTACTTGCAGGGTTTGGTGACGGTCCCGAGAATAGTTAGTCCCACTATTCCAATGGGTTGAAGCATCTTTGGCGACCTTCGAGTTCTATCAGATGCAGAGGGGTCCAGCGGGACGACAGCGGAATCAGAGTGCCAAACCTTCCAGCAGGTCACCAGCGGTTCCTCGACTAAGCTTCGTAGTTTCAGGATACTTGGAGCCTATCCTCTGTTTAGTGAGAACTCCAGAGATCAATATGATATGGCTGTTTGGAGCCTTCTTTTATACAGAATCTCCTTTGCGCCAAAACGAAGAGGACCCAGTAGAAGATCTGCTCACATACAGCACACCATACATGGACCAATCATGGACCAAGGTGGTCCCAGGCATTCAGAGCAGACCAGACTCTCTGGCACCCAGGATGTGGATTGTAGCTAGACAGCCCAGCCCACATCCTGGGGGCGCACACACAAGACATGCAAAAGCCCGCGAAAGCTGAGCGCCTCGCGGGAAAATGCATACCCAATTAAGGACTGACCCGGGTCGCTCAACCTGGCGAAGGTGAAGGAGCAAGATGGCCAAAGGACAGGAGAAAGAACCTTGTGGCATTGCTATTTTGGAGCCAGACCACCTATTCGTGCCAAAGGTGATTAACGTGGTTTGCATGGAACGAAAGGGTTAAAAATACATGAAAAGATAAGCTGCCACCAGCCCTGTCCAAGGCACATCAGCACTTCTCTGAAAAATCCCTTGAGAGTGTCTATGGCCCTTTGAAATGACTATAACACCTAAGCGCACTGTGCTGTAAGGTACATTGTGCACTTGTAACATGTTGCAGAAAATGTGCAACACTTGCAAGGATTAAGGGAAACAAAAGTCTCCCAATACTGACTGTCTTTAAGGGCATGTCAGTTTCCCCATAACAAAGTGAGCAAAATGCCCAGGGGATTGCAGCAGAAGGCTGTGCTCCTCTTGTAAAGTCAGACTATGGTGTTTAAACTAAGCAAAGCATTGGCGGGTTCACAACTGGAGGGAAAATTACACATGAAATGGAAATCTTTCCTAACACTCGCGCCTCCCAGATCAAGGACAGGGGGAATTAATCCACCCCTGGATGAGTCCCATGTTCAGGTCGGTTAAACATCTGGACAACCCATAAGCGTTGCGATGTTGGACACCTGGCCTATGCTCAATAGTGAAGTCAAAGTTGAAGCCTTATGGACCACCTCAGCAACTTTGGATTCTCTCCCTTCATGTTCATTAGCCACGTTAAGAGCTTATGGTCAGTTTGCACAGTAAAGTGGGTCCCATAGAGGTAGGGCCTCAGCTTCCTTAGGGCCCACACAACAGAGAAACATTCTTTCTTTACTGTGGACCATCTGAGCTCTCTGTCCTTAAGCTGGAGACTAATGAAGCCAATAGGGTGTTACTTACCCTTCTCATCTACTTGTGATAGTACAGCTGCTATCCCAGTGTCAGGGGCATCTGTCTGCACAATAAAAGGTCTTTGGTAATCATGGACCCTGAGGATAGGGACTTGATACAAGGAGTCTTCTAAGCCATTGAAGGCTTTCACACACTCTTCAGACCCATTTACTTTCTTGGGTTTCTTAGGAGTGGCGAGAGCAGTCAGAGGGGCAGCTATGGTGCCATAGTCTTCCATGAAATCTCTGTAGTACCCAGTGAGTCCTAAAAAGGCTCTCACTTGGGTTTGAATAGTGGGGGTAGGCCAGTCTTGTACTGCTTGTACTTTACTGGGTAGAGGCTGATCCTCCCTCCACCTATATCATGTCCAAGGTAGACCACTGAACCTTGTCCAATCTGGCACTTACTGGCCTTTATGGTCAAGTGCGCCTCGTGAAGAGCCTGTAACACAATCCTAAGGTGTTTCATATGATCCTCCCAGGTGGCACTGAAATAAACTGCTATATCATCCAGATAAGCAAGACAGAATTCATCCAACTCATTAAGGACACGATTCACAAGCCTATGGAAAGTGGCTGTGGCATTCTTCAACCGAAAAGACATTACTCTGAACTGGTAAAGACCCTCTGGTGTTGAGAAAGCTGTCTTCTGCTTGGCATGTTCTGCAAGAGCTATTTGCCAATAACGTGCAGTGAGGCCAAATGTTCTGAGTTATTTGGAGGCACCTAAAGTATCCACCAGTTCATCTGTTCTAGGCATGGGGTGTGCATCTGTCTTGGTGACAGCAGTCAGAGCCATGTAATTCACACAGAACCTCAACTCAGAGGTATCTGCCTTTGGAACCAAACCCACAGGGCTGGACCAAGGACTACTAGAGGGTTCAATCATCCCAAGAGCCAACATTTTGTTGACCTCTGTCTTAATGTAAGACCTTACTTTGTCTGACATTCTGTATCCCCTACTTTTGGTAGGTACACTGTCTCCGGTATTAATGTCATGTTTGCACCAAGTTGTCAAACCAGGAGATTGTGAGAACATGGGGGGGGGGAATTGCCTCAGCAAACTTTTCACCTTAGCCTGTTGATCAGAAGTCAGGAGAGGGGCCAATTTGACACCCCAATGGAGCTGTTTGAAGGACTTCCCTGGAACAGGTCAGGGAGAGGTTCTGACTCCTCCTCAACATCCGAAGCCAGCAGCAGGGCAGCTATTTCAACTCTTGTGATGAAAGCCTTCAGTCTATTCACATGGAACACTTTTGGAGCCTGACCAGCCCTTTCAAGGTCCACTAAATAGTTGACCTCACCCAGTGACTCCACCACTGTGTAAGGGCCTGCCCATTTATCCTGTAAAGCTCAAGGCCTTATGGGATTCATGATCAGGGCTTGCTGACCTGGTGTGAAATTGATGAGGGCAGCCTTCTGGTCATACCAATGTTTCATCAGTGCTTGCCCTGCCTTCAGTTTCCCATCAGGAGCATCATCCTCTTTCTGAGCCCTAGCACATAGTCTATTACGTTGGTAGTGATGGGGGGAGTGGGCATATCCCATCCCTCCTTGATTTTTGCTAAGGGTCCCATAACAGGGTGACCAATCAGTGGTTCAAAGGGGCTGAAACCAACACCCTCCTGAGGTACTTCTCTATAGGCAAACAGTAACCATGGCAGTAGAAGATCCAATTTTCTTCTTTGGGGTTCTTCCAGAGCCCCAATCATGCCTTTTAAAGGTTCTGTTAAACCTTTAAACTGGACCATTGGTTTGTGGGTGGTATGCAGATGAAAACTTATAAGTGACACCACATTCCTTCCACATGGCCTGCATATACTTTGATATAAAGTTGCTGCCTCTGTCAAACACAACTTCTTTAGGGAAGCCAACCCTAGTAAATATGCCAAGTAAAGCTTTTGCAACTGACTTGGCAGTCACAGTCTTCAATGAGATGGCCTCAACATACCTGTTTGCATGGTCGACCAGCACCAGGATAAACCTATTGCCTGAGGATGTTTGGGATCAAGGGGAACAACAATGTCAATCCCTAACCTCTCAAATAGTACCCCCACCACTGGAAGTGGTACCAATAGTGCTTGGATTGATTGTTGTGCCACTCTTCCCAGATAACTGGCAGGTGGCCAACTCCTGCAGTGATTTTCTACTTGTACCCCCATCTTGGGCCAGTAGAAATGCATGGATAACCTTTGCTTGGTTCTCTTGATGCCATGGTGACCAGCAAGGGGGACTTCCTGCACCAACTGCAAGAGGAAGGGTTTTACAGCAAGGGGAACCACCAACCTCCTATGGTCTCCTTCTGTGGACCCTGTAGGCTCACTGTATAGGAGCCCACCTTCCCAATAAATCCTATGCTTCCCAGGGGGCTCACCCTCCAACTGGGAGCAGGCCTGTCTCCTTAGGCCTTCCAGAGATGGGCACTCACGTTGGCCCTTACTGAACTCAATCCTGTCAGGACTACCTTCTACTAACAAACTTTGTAGTTCAGGATGGTCATTGGGATAAAAGATTTCAGGTAACACCTCTTCCTCGTCAGGTTCAGGTGTTTGACCAACTACCTCTACCTCCGTAGTAGGTGAGTTAGGGGGAACATTCTCTTTCCCTCTTTTGGTTTTTCTGACTCCTTTAGCCTTGGGTTTCCCCTTTGGCTTGGGCTGGGCATTGGACTTGGCCTGTGCAGCCCTGGTTTGTGACCTGGTGCAGGGTCTCTCTGCTGTGTCTCCCACAAGCCCTAAAGCACTGAGATCATTCCCCAGCAAGACCTTTCCTGGGACATCTCTCTGAATGCTCACTCGAATCCTGACCACTGTACCATTTATAGTAAGATTTACAAGCATAACTGGGAACTTGAGAGGTGGGCCATCAGCCAACTTAGTGGGTAACAGAGGAGCTCTGGCAACTTCCTCTGGGTCTACCAAGGTAGAATCCACTACAGTTCTGCTGCACCCACTATCTCTAAGGGCATGAACATCTACTACATGAATCAGCACAGTGTCCTTAAAGTAGTGCTTGGTTTTAGCAGGAATCCTAGCATAAGCCTCTGAGACTTTAGGCTCACAGGAACCCTGTGGAAACTAAAACTACCTCAGAATCTATCCCACTGGGTAAGGAGTCTGAGGAGAAGGATACCCTGTAATCTCTTCTTCCTTCTAGGAGGAGAAGGCCATTTTAGCAGAGTGGACCTCTAAGGTTTTGACCTTACATCTGGAGTCCACCTTCACATGGTCACTTGCTCCACAAGCCACACAAGATCCACTGGGTCTTGGGACATAGGGAGGCTTACTGTAACCAGAGTTCTGTTTTGGAGGATAACCTCCACTACCCCGTGTGTTCTCTTGTGACTTACCCTTACATTTCTTTTTGTGGCTCTTTTGGGAGGAAGTTTTATCAGGCCCACCACCCTCTTTCTCTTTGGACTTTTTCCCCTGCTCCTGCTTACCAGGATGAGTCTTGTCCTTATAGGACACCCTATGTGACACCTACAAATCTGCTGCTATGGCCAGTGTCTTAGGATCGAACTCCTTCGAATCTGCCAAATGCTGCTTAAGCCCTGGGGAACAAGATGCAAAAATATGTTCAAGCATGACAAGACATAGCATTCCCTCAAAGGCGGAGACCTTATAGCCTTCAACCCTGCCAGTCTAGTTTTTCAAGTAATCAGTCACATGTGACACCCAATACTACCTTCTTTCTTTTTATACTCTCTGAACCTTTTAAGGTATTGGGCAGGAGTCTTCCCAAACTTCAAAATGAGAGTTTGCTTCAACATTGCAAAATTGACTCTTTCAGCCTTTGACATTTCCATAATAGCACTAAGGCCAGAATGGGGTAGTCTGCTGAGCAACCATGCAATCTTATCAGCATTTATAACCTCTTGAACCTCACGTGCATACTCAAATGCATTTAGTCAGTCCATAATGTCATTCTTCTCATCATACACACTGAGCAGATCTTTAGGAAATCTTGGATAAGAGGAGGACACAGACCCATGTCCAGAACCTTTGGATCTATTTGAAACCTGAAGCTTGGCCAGTTCCAACTGGTGATCCCTGTCCTTCTGTTTTTCTGCCTGCTCTATTTTCAGCATAGCCATGTGGAATTCAAGCTCCATCTGCCTAAACAGCAGCTCTTGCTTCTTGAATTCTAACAGGGCTTCAGCATCAGAACTGGCAGAGGCAACTTGGTACAACACATCATCTTCATCTTCCTGGGCACCATGGATGAGGGCAGCAACAGGACTGTCATTCCTGTCAGTGGGAGCAGCCCCACCTCCTTCTGCACTCTCATCTGCGGTGGTGGCATCAAATTGCAGCTCTTGCCAATCTATGATCCTTTGGATCATTTCACCCTTTGTGCCTTGAGCAGGTAAGAACCTCTCAGCACACATCTTTTTCAATGTTTCTGATCTAGAAGCATTTAAGGTTATAAAGGTACTTGTTTCCATTATATTAGATAGGTTTATGGCCTTTACAGATATCATTACTAGATCACTATGTGTCCTGGTTAGGTGTAAACTGAAATGCCTTCACTAGTGTGCAACACTGGATACCTTCAGTCCTATCCCACTGCTGTACACCAATTTGTTAAGATGGATTTCTGAACTCTTACCTGGTGGGCAGAGGTTCAGAAGGCCAACCTTGTTTCTTGGAACAGGGTAACCTTCTGGACAAGCTAGACCAATGATGGTAGCTTGGCGGCGGTTAAGACTAGGTCTCAGGAGGGGTCAGGGTGACTGAAAGACCTCAATGAGCACACAGAGTAAAGGACACTTACAAATTACTCCCAGTCAGGTGTATATATCAAAAAATACAATACATGTATTCAAGGCCTTTGAAGTTCAACACAAAGCAATCTTCACAGCGAACCAGGGTCTCTTGCAGGGTCTGTAGCAGCTCAGGAAGCTGGGTGAGGAGATGCAGAATAAGTTCCCACTATTCGAGGAGGGTCTCCCCAGCAGGGCAGAGGAGTTTCCAAGAGTTGGGAATAGTTTGCTAGTTCGCACTAGCAGTGGAAAGGAGAGGGGCTCTCAGAGGCCACTCGTGCGTAAAAATGGATGGATGTGCTGGGGACCACCGGTACAGGTCATTAGTACTCCTTGGCGCACACTCCAGACCAAACTTTGGCAGTCGAGTCCACTTCGGTTGCAGGTTCGAATGCAGCAATTTCTGCGTCTTTGCGGCTTTCAGCGGCGAAGCTACAATGTTGATTCCCAAATAAGACAGTGGCGATTTCTCCACTCCTGGTGGATGGATCAGGCCAGGTTCACTGCACCAGGTTTCAGGGGCAAGAGGCAGTGCACCTGCAAAATTTGTCACCACGGCTGGGTGACACGGTAACCGTGTGTACTCCGGTTCGGGCTCTCTCTCTTTACTCCACACCACACTTGGGAATGCCAAGTGTACGAAATTCGGTGTGAGCTTACTGGATACCAAGTTTCGAGGGCCTCCTCGAAACGGTGGCAGAGACAGAGCAGAGATCCTGCGCAAGCTGGCCAGCCCACTGGTTGGCCCAGGGGCACTTCCGAGAAGGCTTACTTGCAGGGTTTGATGACAGTGCTGAGAATAGTTAGTCCAACTATTCCAATGGGTCGAAGCGTCTTTGCAGATGCAGAGGGGTCCAGAGGGACGACAGCAGGCTCAGGGTGCCAAACCTTCCAGCGGGCCACCAGTGGTTCCTCGACTCAGCTTCATAGTTCAGGATACTTGGATCCTATCCTTCGTTAAATGAGAACTGCAGAGATTGACATGGTATGGCTGTTTGGTGCCTTCTCTTATCCAGAATCTCCTTCGCGCGAAAATGAAGAGGACCCAATGGAATATCTGCTCACATACAGCACACAATATGTGGACCAATCATGGACCACGGTGGTAACAAGGCATTCAGAGCAGACCAGACTCTCTGGCACCCAGGATGTGGATTGTAGCTAGACAGCCCAGCCCACATCATGGGGGCGCACACACAAGACATACAGAGCTCGCGAAAGCTGAGTGCCTCGCAGGAAAATGAATGCCCAAATAAGGACTGACCCGGGTCGACTCGACCTGGGGAAGGTGAAGGAGCAAGATGGCCAAAGGACAGGACAAATAACCTTGGGGCCTGGCCATTTTGGAGCCAGGCCACCTATTTGTGCCAAACAAGGTTAACACGGTTTGCATGGCAGGAAAGGGTTAAAAATACATTAAAAGATAAGCTGCACCAGCCATATCCAAGGCACAGCTGCACTTCTCTGAAAAATCCCTTGAGAGTGTCTATGGCCCTTTGAAATGGCTATAGGACCCACGCTCACTGTACTTTGAGGTACATTGTGCACTTGTAACATGTTGCAGAAAAGTTGCAACACTTGCAAGACTAAGG
Organism: Ambystoma mexicanum; assembly: GCF_040938575.1. Lineage (NCBI taxonomy): Eukaryota > Metazoa > Chordata > Amphibia > Caudata > Ambystomatidae > Ambystoma > Ambystoma mexicanum. The sequence goes on from NC_090930.1 coordinate 879,885,160, forward strand.
GAAACAAATGTTTCCCAGTACTGACTGTCTTTAAGGGCATGTCAGTTTCCCCATAACAAAGTGAGCAAAAAGCCCAGGGGAGTGCAGCAAAAGGCTGTGCTCCTCTGGGAAAGTCAGACTATGGTGTTTGAACTAAGCACAACGTTGGGGGGGTTCACAACTGGAGGGAAAATTACAAATTAAATGGAAATCTTTTCTAACAGTACCAGTAGCTGACAATGGTGTCATTCAGTGGCTGAACATCCACTCACCCCAGGTTAATAAAGGGTCTCTTAATATGTGGCAGATCTACCGGCAGGCCACCAACACTGTCACCCTGAACATGTAGAGAATGCTAAGTGTATGTTTTGTGCTTCTAACTGCCTCAGTCTAAGTGTCTGATTCTTTGTTCCAACCAATGACTCCCAAATGGAGCCAGCATTACTGTTTGTGACTTTTGGTTTATTGTGGTGTCATTGTTGTTGGTTTTGTTTTGTAATGAAAAAGGAGGAGTGTGGTGTGCCACCCCTTTTGAGATAATGGTCCCTCACAGGGCTCGTGCTAATGTCACATGCTGTGACCATGTGACTCACTCAATTAAATGGATAACCAGTTTCCGGCTCATCAGTCGATACTAACTGACTCCTTCCAGCTGTGTCGTTCTTCCTTCAGCGCGATGCTGGCGCTGTGTAGCAGGCAGAGGGCCTGCTCCTGCAGAGCCCCCCACCATGGCAGTGCCCCTGTAAGGCAACGCTCTGACCCCATTGTAATTGGCAAAGGCCCTGCTGGGCAAATCTCTGTCCGTGTTCCAGACCCCCTACTGGGCAACTCTGGTTGTGTGCGCAATGGCCTGGATGCCCCAGGCCATGATCCAACGGTATGTTCACGGTCCCACAGTGTGATCCATGCAACAATAAAGGTGTGCAGTTTGCCCCCAACACACCTTAGGTTGTCCTGTGTGCTTGTGAGCCGGGCGGCAAGTTTAACTAATGAATGGCACGCTGGGTGCCCCAGCAATGGTCCGACTGGCCTGTGACAGCAGGTCCAGTCATAACATTGCATGCAGATAATTATTGGGCCAATTCACACAAACAAGTATTTGTGTGTGTCATGAGCAGAATCCGCAAGTTTCAAGTGTCGGGTGAGGCGATTCTGTCAGACGCATTTTCTGCCCGTTTAACTTTTGGGCTTACTGCACAAAATTACCCAGACTCGCTTTTAAGTGGAAAAGGTTGCTTTAATGTGACAGGCAACAGCTCACAAAAAAACACTAACCTGGCTCCCTGGCCTTACAGACTAAACATATTCATTTTAACAAATTGCCACCAAACAAATAAATAAATAAACAATTTCAATTCCCCAACAAATATATAAATAAACAATTTACATTCCTCCCTTCCTGTCCCTTGCTCCTTCCCATCCCCTTAAATTCCTCTCCCCCTTCATTCCCGCTTTCTCCCATCTTCTCCCCAAGGCCACGCCCCTCCTTCTTCAATACCTCTTCCCCCTCTTTGTACCCCCGGGGTAGCCCGTTCGTGCAAACAACACCACCCCGCTCCTTCACCACGCTAGTACCCCATTGTGCTTCCCTCACCCCTCCTCCAAAGGGCCATGTCCCAGCACTACTGTAAAGCCTCTCTCCTCCACAAAACTTCCCTCAACACCAATCTCCTCACCTATCCTATGACCTGCAGCCAGGCTGACCTGCCACATCAGCAACAATGAACAGCTTACATCATATCGCCCCTTCTACCGCCCCAGCCTGTCGCACAAAACCACCATCTGCCTCTAAACCCCCCCCCCTGACCATTCTCAAACCTTGAACTTAAAATAGGGGAAAACATAAAAGACAAAACCCAGGCCCCCCCTAATTACCAAAAAAGGGGTGGGAGTGTCGGGACGAATGCTACGTCCTAACCGTCGTTTGCTTCTGAACCTTCCCAGCCCCCTTAAATATCCCTGGAAGGTGCTCTATGCGGAGGCCAGCTGGCTGGCCTGTGCAGCACCCAAAAACACCCCGGGGGAAACGGTTGCACATCCCCCCCGCACCCCTTACACATGCAACTTAACCTAATTCACACAAAAAAGTATGACAACTAGGCGCACGTTCCTGAAAGTGGAAAAGCTAAAACAATACTTTGGGACATTTTGACCTGAAAGTGGTGTCAAACTTTGGGGAAAGGCAGCCATTTTCACGGATTTCTCTTTTAAAAAGTTAGAATTGTTACTTCAGAGTTGTTGATGACCATGCCCCAGATCTGAATAATGCCTGCTTGGAACAGGGCAAAGTTACACAGGAACCCATGTTGCTTGTGTTTATGTGTGCCAGTCAGGTCGCTCTATGTAGTGTGTGTGTGTGTGTGTGTGTGTGTGTGTGTATTTATGTCCCGCATCTGATTTGCCCAAACATTACCACCATTTTGGACACGCACATTTGCATATGCATAGTGGGTGTCTGGAGGTACATACTTTCCCTCGGCATCTACTAAGAGGCAGATTTACTTTTTTTGATTTGCGGCTGGTTGCACATTCTAATGAAAAAGCACATAGGCTTCCTTTTATGCACCTTACTCTTTATTTTCTCTTTAGATACACCTACGAAAACCATAATCCCTCCCCTCTCTGGGCCAATCATACCAATCATATAAGAAGGCATTTCCCCCTTGTCTGTCGTATTTTTCTACTGCTCCGCAGCAGTCCTCAAGCTAATTACCCTTTGATTAGCTGATATTTCATGAGAGTTTGGCCCGTTGGGGATTGCGCAAAGGTGGTGCATGCGCTTTTCTGAGCACCCGAGGTTTGCCTAACGGGTATGCCAGCTCTGCTACAAGAGCAGTGCAGGGAACATTTCAGCACCGAGCTCCGTGGGAGGTCTCTGCGAATGCTGCAGGCCAGGTTAAAGGCAAGGACCCTTCCTAGTTGTATTCCTGTGCAACATCCTCCTGTCACAGGCATAGAGGAATGTGTTTGGGTTTAGCGGTTAGGATCCTTTCACATGTTTCTGGTGGTAGGGCCTGAATATATCATTGCTGTAACACCTGAGCTGGGGATCAGTCAGGGACTGTCCAGATGGCCCAGGTGGGTGCTAGTGGGGTGGTGCCCATAAAAGAGATCACGATTGAGGATGAAGGGGGAGCGCAACCAGCGCTAGAAACGGATTTGTGGCAAAGTCACTTCTTACCCTTTGTTAATTCCTCTCTTTCAAAAGCAGTGGACAAGACTTTAGATAAAAAGATATCTACTCACTCCCAGACTATCCAAGCTTCTATATAACTGGTCTTTGGTGCCAGCTGTTTTTCCCAGAATAAGGTTAGGCAAGGGGCAGGGACTAATGATGCGGGGTGGGTGGGAACTGTGTCTAGTTCTTGTGCCCCTATGAAGAGGAAACACCCAGAACAGCAGACCCACTGTGGTAGTTTTCCCCAGCCTGGTGACTGAGGTCAGGGACGACTCTGGGATCTTCAAGGATGGATTTGCTACTTGTAAACACAAGACCCTATGGCGTGGAGGATGACCAGTTACATGGGTCTAAACCCGTCATCGGAGGACCGAGGCACAGTTAACCCATCCCTTGTTTGGTTGATCTACGGGGGATGCCAGTACCCTAGAATGGGGACTTAGATCTGCAGGACCTCTGGCAGGGTCCTCTTGGACTTTAGGATAATTGGGTAACTATGTTTAGTCCTGAGTTGCTGTCAATTCTCAATTGAATTCTCAATTCATGAGAATCGGTACCAGCACAGCGGGGGATTATGCTGATAGGTTTTTGAGGCACAAGCTAGGCCCTTTCGCCAGAACTAGAATAATGGCAGAGTGCCTTCGTCCAGTTATCTCTGATGGAATGGCATCCACTCCTTATCGTGCCTAGAAACACTTCTGTACAGGTGCGTTATAAATGCCATATCATATCATATCATTCCTGTAGTTGATCCTAAATTAATTATATTATTTTCTATGTTTGGATGGAATGTCCCTAAAGGGGTGGACAGGGCTTGGCAGGTGCATCAGGACAGGCGGCTAAACACAGCAGGGCCCTTGGTTGAGCTATTGGATTTGGCCGAAGAAGCCAAGGGATTTGAGAAACTGCTGGACCTGGTACAAATCAGCAATTGGGCCTAAAGGGTGATTTGTTTCATAGGTGCTGCTAATTAATCCTTGATTCAGGAATGCAGGAAGGGAATTCTCCTCGAGATTTACAGTAAATTTGCAGGAATGGCAGAATCCCAAGGGGTGGAGACATCGGGTCCATTATTGTTTGGAAATGATTTTGTGAAGGACCTGGTAAAGTTTGTAAATAGGTTTACTTCTTTGGAGAAGGCCCAAGTCTTGTTAAAAAATATTTTTTGCCTGCAGGTCTCTCCCAAGGCTGGCCATGGCAGGGGATGTTTGGCCAGCCGGGGTGCACGTTACTGCAGGCCCCTTTACTTCCAGGCAGTCCCACACACAGTATCAGAGACCGAAGCAGCCCTTCTTTCCCCTAAGGGCACAGTTCAACTGAAGATGACTTTTCAGAGGGGGCAGGGCAAGAGTCGCCTTTCTCAAGGTAATTGTAAACCTCACCCAGGCATGGCCCAGTGGGGGGGTAGCTAAGGTTTTTTTATGGAGAATTGGCGGTGTATTTCTCTCCTGGGTTCTGTAGACTGTGGAGTGCTTCCAACTAGATTTTGTACAAACACCTTCCCAGAGGTGCAGCAAAATGGTGATGTTGTAAAAGCATATTTCGCATAATCCAGCCTGATAATGAGCATTGGCCTAAGCGCATTCGCATCATACTGTAAATCACATTTAAATGAACTTGCAATAAGCTGTCTACACCGCCATCTTAAAGTTATCCACCATTTTGATTAACTCCTGCTTTCTGCCCCATGCTAGAAATTGTGTTTTTGGCTCCAGCAGAGCAAAATGAACCTTGTACTATGTCAACGTAGATAAGCACGTTGAAGCTGCTTAGGTGGAATTGTTTGTCCTGCACTAAGAAACCTTGGAGCTAAACAAGAGGCGTATTTAAACTGTAATCTAGAGACCATCTGTATCAATAGTGTCTTCTCCGTTCAAACAGCAAAAACAGAATGTTGAATAGCTGAATATGTGCTTTTGCAGAAATCTGTGTTTTCGCTCTTTGAAACTAAGCTGACTTTAAGCTTAAGAACAAACGGAAGACAAATATGAGTAAATGAAACAAGGACTGTTACCTTTGTGCCCAATGTGTGAAAAACATATGAAGTGTTTAACAGAAAACAACTAGCTATTCAATAATGTTTAAACCTGTATTAGTTATGTGAACTGGCTACAAACCCTAGTGAATGGATAACATGAAGATGGGCTGGATGATGTAACCGGAATTGGGGAAAACTGTATATAAACCTGTGTCTTTTTAATGACCAGCACTCTCTCATCTCACGGTGTCTTCTACCACACATTACAATGTGTTGAGAGACCAGACAGCTGTTCTGCAAAATAAAAGTGTACTTGGACCATTGTACTCATGCCTGGCGTATTTCTATTAAGTGGTATTAAGTCTCGATATTTCTTTAATCTTTCAGAGAAGATCGCAAGTTGATCGCCCGGGGGATCACGAGTCTATTGGAGAAGTGGGCTACAGAGAGGACGAGGGTAAACCCCTGGGGTTTCTCAGCAATATTTTTCTGTTCCGACAGAAAACGTTTTCAGACCAGTGATGAATCTCAGAGAATTCAATCAGTTTATTGTGTGTTGTTATTTCAAGATGGAAACATTGGATACACTCAAGGACATTTTGAGACCAAGTGGTTGGTTTGTGCGCCTCGACTTCAAAGATGCTTACCTGACAGTACCTGTTTTCATGCCTCACAGTCAGTTTTTGCAGTTCCTTTGGGAAGGCAGGTGTTACCAGTTAGATGTTCTTCACTTTGGGTTATCCTCAGCTCCTTGGTGTTTCACCAAGTTTCTCAGGCCAGTGGTGGAATTCCTCTGGGCCAGGGGAGTTCAGCTGTTGATATGTTTGGACGACATCCTTCTTATGGGCACATCTTTCTATATAGTACACCCACAGGCCAGCATGACACAGGACCTTCTGAGGGTGCAGGTTTTTTTGACAAACCTTCAGAAATCAGAGTTGGTTCCGACACAAGAAATATTATTTCTCAGATTCCAGACAAAATTCCAGGATGGCCGCTCTGAGATTGCCTCCCATTAGATTGAAAGCGATTCGGAAGGCTCTGCAGAGGACACTTTGCTTGTCAGATGTCTTGGTCAGACATTTCTCATCTGCCCCCCCTTTCTTCTTCCATCCAACCCGCACCACTACACTACCGATCTCTCCACAGGTTGAAAATTCAGGTATTAAGGGCAGGGCTAGGTTATTTTAGTTGGGTCCCACTTTCTTCTGATGCAAGCGAAGAGCTGTATTTGGGCAAAACAGCTTGACATCTGGAACGGGTGTGCTGTCTTTGCTACTTCCCTGTGTCTGCAGTTACAATCATATGCAAGTCAGAGGGTCTGGGGAGCCAGGTGTGGAGTGATCCTGACTGGGGGGAAATGGTGTCTGCAGGAGTCTCTCTGTCACATAAACTGTTTGAAGATGCTTGCAGGTTCTTTGCAATACAATGTTTCATAAGCAGGTTCTCCCATTTCATTGTGCAAATTCTCATGGACAATGCAGCAGCAGTTCACTATATCAAAAGAGTGGGGGGAACTAAGTTGCAGTCCCTATCAGACATGGCAAAGGCATTCTGGGAGTTTTGAATCTGGTTCTGCATCAAGGTGCCAGCAGAGTACCGTCTGGGGTTTGTCAACCTGTTAGCGTATTCGGCCCAGGACTAGAAGTCAGCACAGCAGAAGAGGGTTTGCTGGTGCACACCATGAGATGTGGTTCCCTTCTCATGTTATGTTATGTTGTTGTGTTACTTGGCATTTATATAGCGCTCTATATATCATTGGTATGACCTAAAAGTGCTGGTAGGTTGAACGCCCTCAGGAACCGTAGTTCTAGTCAGTAGAGAGAGATAGTGTCATAGGGTGCGTGAGTGCACCAGATATGTGTGAAGCTGATGTAATTGCCGGATGGTAGCTGAATCCTAGCGTTAGGGTTACCTCAGGGGGTTAGCCTGTGCTGTACCATTTAAACATATATTCATGCCTTATTCCGTTATTAAAATTGATAAATACACATGTACTCATTTGGTGAACCAGGCCATTTAAGTGGGAGGATGATACATGCTCACCTCCACCCACTTGAATTGTCTTCATCCTGGAGGATAGCCATGGCCTGATTGATGAAGGCTTCCAGCTATGATCTTGTTTTTACAGACATCGGTTGCAACCAATAGTTGGGATCTTGGCACCTCCCAGAGTATCCCTGAGTGTCCTGAAAACTGCTTGAATGTTGGAGGATAAAAGACTGGAAGAAACAGACAAATGAGAACCTCACACTGAACACCAGTGGGACTCCTAGGTTAAATTCCTAACTGGTCTGCTCTCCCAGGTGGAACAGTAGAGAGCAGTGGGGGATTCCTCAAGGGTCTCACCCTGAACCAAACTCCTGACATTCACTGGGTTTAGGATCCCTAACTCCTAGCAAGGCATGGGTAGTGTATTCAGCACTGTAGTGTTAATGGGATCGAATTCTGGAGAAGTACTGGGACAAGTTTCACAAGGAACAGTTGTAGATTCAGGTTCAGGATCCAAATGAGCCGGTCTGCATACTTGGGTGTGAGAACCAATGCTTGTGACATGTCAGGGTAGTGGTCACTCCAAACTGATTGCTTTCATCATCAGCATCGTCTGATTTTGGATGGCCTTATGCTGGTTTCTGTGTCAGAGAAACTTGAGGAGCTTCTGCGGATTGAGCCAGCACAGTGTCTTTCTGGTCTTCAGCATGGAGTCACTACTCTGTGGTCACAGCCAAAGTGGTTGATGGTTCCTCAGACTTCACTTGAGGTAGCACAATTTCTTCCCTGACTGGGAGCAGATGTTTATGGTGCAAGATCTTGACATTCCTTGGCCAACCTTTCTCATGCAGTCGATAGACTGGGAGCCCAATTAGCTGATGATCTACGATTGTGACTTCCAAGTGTCCCCCAGCCTTGTTCTTCCTCTTCTCCCCAAGCTGAGAATCAACACATGATCATCAGGCTGAAGGGCATGGAACTTAAGCCTGACCTTATAGCAGTGTTTGCTGCTCTGTGATGTTTTCCTGCAGTAGCCTTGGTGAGCTGGTAGGCTTACTCTAGTTCTTGTTGAAGCTTTTTCACATAAATTGCATAGTTCTCACTGTCTGTTCCATCTCTGGACACTCGGCAACATAGGTCTACAGGTATCTCTTTTGAACATCAAGTAATAGGACAGACATCATGTGGCACCATTCTTTGTACAGTTGTAAGCATAGCTGATTACTCCACTTTGTCTTCTCCTCTGGCCACAGGGTGCTCAGCATCTCCAAGAGAGATAGATTGAATCTCTAAATCTGGGCATCTCCCAGGGGGCAGTAAGGAGTCACATGGGTCTTCCTGATTCCAACCAGCCCCATCATCAGCTCGATGAGTGTCAAGTCAAAATCTGTCCCTTGATCTGAGTTCATTCTTAGAGGCTAAATAAAGTGCACAAAGTACTTCTCCCTCAGCACACATGAAATTGTGGTGGAGTGCTTTTCTTTGTTGGGAAATGCCTCTACTTATCGAAGTGGTTTGTCGCACCAAGATGTTCTCTACCTCTTGCCATTCCATCTATAGACTGAGAAGCCGATGCAGATGAGGTACAGGAGCCCAGAGCTCTGCAGGTGGAGTTGATGGGCTACAGAATAAGCTCTCATCTTCCTGGTGGGACGCCGACAGAACAGTGTGGTGGAATCGCTGCGGCAGCACCAGACAATGTAATGTCTGATCACCAACATGACTTTCAATGTACAGGACACCAGCCTTCTGTACACGAGTCTTCCACTCCCTCAGCAATTAGGCATGTTTGTGGTTTTCTCGGTCACATCTGTGCACCTCCTCTCTCTTTGTCTTCATTTGGTGGAAAGGGGCCAAACTCGGATCCGCTAGTGAGGAAACTGGATCTCACCCCATATCAGACTTGATAGCTCAGGTGCATGCAGACTGATGATATTGCAGGACACGGCTACCTTCAGCCTGTGCTCCTTTATAGTCCATGATCCTGGCTCTGTCTGGTTCCTGCTGACTTGTTGCCTGCCAGATAGCTAAGGCACCTTCAGTGGACAGCTCTTTCCATGTGGTAGATACAGCTAAATCATCCGGTGCAGCATGGGCTTCCGTGAGAGAGTATCAATGTTACTGCACCCAGATTAAAACTGGAAATTGAAGTTGTATGTGAAGCATGCAGCAATCCACTGGAGTCCCGTATCAATCAGCATCACCAACACATATATCTGGGGGTTGTTGTCCATCCTCACTGTAGAGTGAAGTGATGCTGTAGAGTTAATCCTGACACTTTTCTGTAATGGCCCACTTCAATGCCAACAACGGCAACTTGTGGAAAGGGTAATTTTGTTTTGCTGCATGAAGGCTTCCGCTGGCATAAGCGTTGGGTCTTATCTCACCGTTGGTCTCCTGATACTGGCCAGCTCCAAATTCCTGCAAACTCATTTCTGCATACAGGATGTAAGGCTGCTGGGAATCCACATACGTTAGGACTGATGTAGTGGTGATGGTCTTCATGAGCTCCTCAGTGGCTTGCTGGCATCAGTTCATCCATCCCTCGTCAAAAGGGTCCTGGCAATGGTGTAAAAGTTCATTGGTACTGATGGCTTTCCTCTTGCCCATGTAGGTAGATGGATTTCACTTGGTGAGGTCTATATGTGGTAGGGTGGTGTTGGCAAATCATTCTATGAACCTTTGGTAGTAGTTGCAAAATCCCAGTTGTCTCTGAAACTACTTCAGGTCTGCGGCTGAGGCCAGGTGAAGAGGGCATCCATCTTTTCCCGGTCCATGGTGATGCAATCCTTGGAGGTAATGTGTCTGATATACTTAACGTTCATCTACCAAAACTGACAGTGGTCAACACTGACCTTTAGCCATTGATCCCTCAGGCAAACCAGCACTGTCATGAGCCTCCTGTTATGACACAACAGGATCTTGGCAAACACAATTATGTCCTTGTGGTAGGCCAGCACCTCCAGGAGGTAAATGTCACACACCATCTTCTTCATAAGGTTTTGGAATGCTGCTGGAAATCCCCTATGGTATCCTGGAGAACTTGTAGTATCCGCACAGGCAGATGTAAAGTGTCTTATGATCCTGTGGATGCGTCAGGATCTGGCAATAGCTGCCCCTTGGGTCCATGACTGAGAACCCCTTACTCCACATCAGACAATCCATTGCCTCTTCTACCCGGGATATGGTATACTGTTCTGGAATATTGTGGTTGTTCAGTTGATAGTTCATGCACATCCAGAAATCCCTGCTCTCCTTCTGGGTAAGGCCAATGGGAGAAGCAAAGGAGCTCTTGGACTTTGGGATGATCCCTGCTTGCAGGAGGTTGTCCAGATGGGGGTCGAAACCCTCCACATCTCCTAGGGCCAGGTGTCCTGACTGCTCTCTGAAGGGCATCTTGCCACTAACAAGGATGATCTAAAGTTCCACTCCCTGAGAGTTACTAATGCCCCAGGGGCTGGTGGAAAAGACTTTGACAAACTGGGTGAGATGCTCACTAAGCCAGTGCTTGCCCATCACTGATAGTAGCGAATCCCAAACTTGGTGGTTTTCGGGTTGCACTCAATCCCAGATTGGCTTGTGGTGACATTCTCTGGGGCTATAGAAACAGCCCATTGAAACTGCGCAATAATGGTGCATCCTGTTAAGCAGATGGTCACATTGATTATGGGTACCTTCATGGTCTCAAGGTTATCACCGTCTGCCATCACCAGGGTCCACTGTACCAGTAAACTCCCCTTGGAGCTCCCCATGCTTCATTGCCTTCATCACCAGATGCCTTGGGCATTGCTCCTCTTTGAGTAGAGTTCTGCCAGAAACCATTACAGTGAAATCTGCAGGGATTGAGATCTGTATGAACCAGGTGGTGCCAACATCTCCAAAAGGATCATCAGGCGGTGCATTTGACTGTGATCTCCGTCTCCTGGTATGCCTCCTGGCATTTTGGTTTATAGATGGTTTCTCTTGAAACATTGCAGACAGTGCTTTGAACATTGAAGAGTTGGTTCTGATCACCATCAGTGTTGCAGGTTCTTCACTCTGACTGCTGCAGACCAGAGCCAGGGTTTCGATGGAAGTGCTGTCTCTGGCTATGTCATTTGGAAACTGCAGTCTGATATGAATGAACCCAAGATAGTTGCTGGGGGTATCTCTCATGCCAGGAAGGTTCATCCCAGACAATGGCAGCAGTAGGGTGGGATACCTTTCATCAAGTGTTTCAAGTGACCAGTAGCCCATCCACTTTACCACGCCGCTGAACCCATATAAATGTGATTGAACCCTGATAGATCTAATGCCCCCAAGTACTGATATACATTTTATATAATCTTGATAAGGACCCCATTGTAGTGTACATAATATATGATAGCAATTTAATTGAACACCCATATATTTAATTGAACCCCAAAAATATAATGCCCCCCAAACATTTTATATAAATTGTATATGAATGTGATATACATTTGATAAGAATTCCAATGAATTTGATATAAAAACTGGATATAGATTTAACTGAACCCCTATAAATGTAATTAAATCCCAATACATTTGATGACCCCCACATTTCTTTAGTATACGTTTGATATGGTTTTGATTGAACCTCAATAAATTTGATTACCCCACATTTTATTATTATAAATTTGATTGAACCCAATACATTTGATGATCCCCAAAATGTTTTATATACATTTTATATCAATTTGATTGACCCACAATAAATTGAATGACCCCCAACATTTATATAAATTTATATACATTTGACTGAACCCAATACATTTAATTGACCCTCCAAAATGTTTTATATACATTGAATATCAATTTGATTGAACCTCAATGCGTTTAATGATCTCCACTTTGTTCATATAAATTCGATATATAAATTGATTGAACCCCAATACATTTAATGCCCCCCAAAAATGTTTATATCAATTTGATGACCCCTCAATCTTTTTTATATGAATTCGATATGAAGTTGGTAAGAACCCCAATGAATGTGATATAAAAATACAACTTTGAGAGCGACCCTATTGGTTTGATATTGAACTATAAAATAAAAGAAAACACATGCAATACATACTATTACTATCATCTGACAAATTTCACTGCAATATTATAGCTATAGGTCTCCAGCAGCCATGTTCAGGATGCTATACATATTTGCGCAGACTTCATTGAACAGAGTACAGCTGTATTTATGTATTTCACAACAGATCAATATGCTTTATAGTGATAAATACAGTTTTAACTGTTGTTATAGAGGACATCTGTTAATAAATGCATGTGTCTAATGGTATTTAGAGTATAACAACATTGGTTATAGGCTTATGTAATAAGTGTATTTTAGATGTTATTGTAATCTACAGAGTATGTAGTCTTTAAGTTTTACAGGGTGGGGTGCACTTAAAAAGAAAACAGTTCAAGCTACGGCAGAGGGCCATTGAGGGGACGCATAAAGCAGCACAATGGGCACAATCTGATAAGCCTTAACAGGGCATTAACATAGGCTTTAAAAGACGACTTGGGATTGTGGGGTGGAACACTGAGATAGCAGTTGAGCTGTACCATGGTGATAACACATTTCTTAATATAAATTTGATATTGTTTTGATTGAACCCCAATAGATTTGATTACACCACATTTTTTAAATATAAATTTGATTGAGGCCAATACATTTGATGATCTCCAAAATGTTTTGTATACATTTGATTGTACCATAATAAATTGAATGATCCCCAACATTTATATACATTCAATATACATTTGACTGAACTCCAATACATTTTATGACCTCCAAAAATGTTCATATAAATTCAATATACATTGATTGAACCCCAATAGATTTGATGACCCCAAAAATGTTTATATCAATTTGATGACCCCTCACTAATTTTTATATGGTTTTGATATGAAGTTGATAAGAACCCCAATTAATTTGATATAAAAATACAACTTTGAGAGCGACCCTATTGGTTTGATATTGAACTATAAAATAAAAAAAACACATATAATACATACTATTACTATCATCTGACACATTTCAGAGCAATATTTAGCTATTGATCTCCGGCAACCATGTTCAGGATTTTATACATATTTGTTCAGACTTCATTGAACAGCGAACAGCTGTATTTATGTTTTTCACAAAAGGTCAATACGCTTTATAGTGATAAATAACATTTATAACTGTTGTTATAGAGGATAGCTGTTAATAAATGTATGTGTCTAATGGTATTTACAGTATAACACCATTGGTTATAGACTTGTGTAATAAGTGTATTTTAGATGTTACTGTAATCAACAGAGCATGTAGTCTTTAAGTTTTACAGGGTGCGGTGCACTTAGAAGAACGCTCAAGCTACGGCAGAGGGTCATTGGAGGGTTGCGTGAGGCAGCACAATGACCTCCACCCCCCTCTTTAAGCCAGGAGGGCACAATCTGATAAGCCTTAACAGGACATTAACATAGCCTTTAAAAGACAATTTAGGATTGCGGGGTGGAACACTGAGATGACAGTTGAGCTGTACCATTGTAATAACAATGAGCTTAGCCCTTTGAAGAGCAATACTTTAGCCACTCGCAGGACATAAACCTCTGCTAGAGCACATGTGGAGATAAAACATCCCCTCTACAGGAAAGTGTTGCACGATTTGATCGGCAACTGTCCAGGCTCAAACCTTCCAGTGAGAATAGGTAAGACAATATTCCTTAAAATAGTCAGAGACCTGGTCTTGCCAGATACTCACACAATCCAATATGCTAACTATCTCCTCTGCACCAACAAACAATAGAATGCAGCTTTACCCCTCGATTGAATCGGCTTAGTTGCACACATAATTATACACCACCATGCACACCTCAATAATCTTTAGAACACAGCTACCCTCCTACGGAAAATCAGCCTAGCTGCACACATAATCTCATATACAAGCACCACCTCAGCTAGAATGCAGCTACCCCAAGACAAATCGGCCTTGCTGCACCCATACTACAATCTCACACAACCGCCACACCACTCCTAGCATTAGAGAGCAGCCACCAACCATAAAAATCCAGCCTGGCTGAACACATACAGAGTGCACACACGCACTACTTACTACCATACTCTCTCCACTGATTTGGACTACGGTCCCCGAGAACGTTCAACTCACAGCGTTTTGAGATCATACCAATGACAAAAAAGGTGCTATACAAGAGCCCAATAACATATCATATTAGTCTATAGCTATATTAAACTTTTAAGTACAACTGTTTTATTGAAATTTTGAGATTGTATTGTCAAAATCCAAACCTTCTTTGTCACTTTAGGCACTGCTATTGCCATACGGAAATAGCAGCCGGCTTGGATCTGTGGGCGATAACAAGCTTTCGGAGCCTTTAAACACTATGCACGATGCAGTGATCGTGCACATGTAGCTTCGTAGCTCCCCACTTTACTGGCCATAGCTGTAAGACACAAAAACTTCATCTGTACAGGACAGCTCTGTTATAAGCACGGGAAAGAGAATGTTCTTTAAAATCAACATATGATATGCCTTATGTTATTAATCTTACTCTTATAGCTATTTTAAACTAAAAACAGCTGTTTTATAGACATGTTCAGAGCGTGTTTTAAATCCAACTCTCTTGCACTCTCTTTAAAGTTACAATGCATTCCATTCATGGGTCTGCAGGGCCGTCAGAGGGGGATCCACAGACTGCTGCTAACAACATGAAATGTAACCTGCCAATCAACAGCAATCCTAGATCCATTAATAAAGTCAGAGTATTGCTGATGCCTCTTCGTTGCAGCTACACGGTGGAGAATTCTACAGCAGACCAGTTTTGCTTTTTTGTAGCACCAAGGACCCTTGGAACCGGGGTTCCCACAACAGATCAGAGGGCCTTTCCCATGGCTACTGATCTGCATCATATGGATGCTGCAGGTCACAGCCTTGCTTCACCAAGAACCCATTGAACCAGGGTTCCTACAACACATCAGAGGGCCTTTTCCATGGGGACTGATCTGCATCATGGGGACGGTGTAAGTCGCATGCCTTGCTTCATTAAGCCTTGAAACTGGGTCCCCTACCGTGACACAGGATGTCTTTTTCAAGCACTGATCAGTGACCTAAAATCAAAATACCAAATCATTGTAGATTGACAATTCCTTTACATGTGCAACCTGCTACTTGGTGTGTGGGAGTGGGGTTGGGGCAACTTGCAAGTGTTGTGCCATCTTGCAGGATGGCAGATCGCTTATGCTGAAAACAACACTTCAAGAGCATTTAACAATCTCAGTTGAGAACATAGCTTAAAAAAGAGCTCGGGTGTGAAGATACAAAAGCTGTTTTAACTGCCCACTCTTACAAAGACAAAAGCCTCAAGCCCCGGTGCAGAACAATTTTACAAATTAAAATGTTGAAGTAGGGGCAAGGTTTAAAGGGGCACGCCTGAGCTGTAAAAGAAATAAACATGCACCTAGCAGTGGGACAGGGGTTGTTACGCTGCCAAACGGCATTGGTATGGCCTATACTGATGCACCTGGTCTTGTCGGTTTAGCAACAACAGACAACTGCTATAACTGGGTGGCACAAACACGTGTTCAACAGAGCGATGACAATGCCCTAGATGTGCTAATCACTGACAATGATGATGCTAAAACACAGTTTACACTGTTAACTAATGGGCAAAGTATAACGGGTATTCATTCATTCAAATCACTTTTATTCAGCATAAAAACCACATCACACCAAGCATATAAAAATGAATTAAATACAGAATAGCTTATAAATTCATACAGATATATAAATACAATAATATATATTATTATCTCAATGTAAACATTGCACCTTGGCTCTATAAAATGTCACAGCCTTTGTCCTCAGATAAAAATCGGGGGAGAATGTTAGCTCACAGACCCTGACAATGGTTATAATTTTATAACGCCAGATTCTAATCAGCATACACATTGTTTAACCGTTATCCTCTATTGGGCCTTAATAACTACATGGCCCCATTATTTACAGGACAAACCAGGAAAGACGCAAACTCAAGTCTTTCACATAAAAAACCTCTAGGGAGGATTTTACATAATTGTAGGACGTTCAAAATGGTGGGGACGTAAGCATCACAATTGTAAATTACCCAAACGCATACATTGATTATGATGTTGAAACTAGGAAGAGCAGTGTTAATGTCACGGATAGGGTCTGTGATAATCACCAGGTGACCCCGCTAACTTTCAATATGGCCTTAACGATAGTATCATCACTATAGATGACACATCCGATTTATGCAGATATACATCCATCGAATGTGTGGACATCAGTACAGTGCGACATCCCCCAACTTCAGTGAAAAAAGAATAGAAAAAAACAGGTAGACACTCCCACCTCAAAACACATATATTAGAAAATGCTGAATGTCGTGAAAACTTTGAAGTCCTATTGTAAAAGTATTTGGGAGGGAACATGATATCAGGGTTTCTTTTCAATAGGGGACCTCATCAATGTTGGTTTATTTCCCATCTTCGAGCTATGCAGCGTTCCCTCCGCTGTCTTGAAAGACTCTGGCGTAAATCTCTGTCAGATGCTGACCACCTGTCGAATTCTTCCTATCACATGCTCTATGATGATGTCTTACTTTCCGCTAAAGGTTCCTATTTTTATGATCTTCTACAGACTCAATCCACTCATCCTAGATGGTTTCAATCATTACCATGTCTTCTTTCTCCTCCTTCTCTTGATTATTCACTCAATTCTACTTTGACCGTTTCTGATCTTGCATTATATTTTTCCTCAAAAGTGACCACTCTTCGTGCGGCCATCAAATCTTCCATCCTTCCGTCCTCTACAGTTTCTCCAGTTTTTGCCTCTGATGTTACTATCTCTTCTTTTTGTTGATTTCTAATGATTAGACTGCCCTTCTGTTAGCTCAAGCCCACCCTCGTGCTTATCCATCTGATCATATCCCCTTGTTGCTTATTCCCAAAGTTTATCGTTCTCTGATCGCCTATCTTAACTCTCTCTTTAACATATCACTTCGTACTTTGACTTTTCTAACTTCAAGCATGCGTCTATTCTTCGTATCTTAAGAAACCTTAATTGGATGCTTCTCTTCCATCTAACTTCTGTCCTATTTCTCTTCTTTCTTACCTTTCTCAAATACTTGAACGTCTTGTTACTCCCAGGTTTCGACTTTTGTTTCTGATAATTCTATTCTTCCACGTTTCCAGTCTGGCTTCTGCCCTTTTCATTCTACTGAAACTGCTCTTCTTTCTCTCTGTGACTCACTGCTTTCTGCATGTTAGGCTTAACACTATTCTCTTATTCTTTTGGACTTGTCAGCTGCTTTTGACACTGTGAATCACACCCTATTATTGTCTTCTCTTTCATACTTCGGTTTCTCTGGTTCTGTTCTTTCTTGGTTTTGTTCATATTCTCTTTTCTCTTTATAATTATCCGCTGGCTAAATGTATTTCATCTTTCAGACTATCCCATCATTTTTATGCAGATGACACTCAACTTTTCCTGTCCTTTTTCTCGTTTACTTCTTCTATTCACAATAATCTTTCTGCCTGTCTTCTTGCTACTTACAGTCGGTATGTCTCTACAGAGTGGGGGTGGATACCCAGTTCAGAGGTACCGTAAAGACACTGAACGATCCTTAAAATGGTGTAGATCTAGAGCCCAAGAGCCCAGCAGTGTTGGTTATTTAAAATCTTCAAAAAGGCTAGATTGGGTATATCCAGATGTGATAGTCCTAATATTTTACAGCCGCAAACCTCACAGCCTGATGCTCCTGTGTACCTAGAACGAGTGCAGTCATATCAACAAGCACATAAAACATTGACAGCTGTTGAGTATTATAAAGAATTTCGATTTGTAAACTTGTACCAGTTATGGTCCTTTGGACATGGGTTAGCTGTTATAACAGAAGCTGTAGAAACACAGGTCAGGCGTTTTTTAGAAACTGTTGGACCCAACGATTTCATACAGATATGCATGGATGCTCATGGTTTAACCAGGCCCTTATTTACAAGGTGACCCACGTGCAATGTCTTCGGTGTTTTACAATTTCTGGAAAATCTGAGGAGGCACATGCAGAGTAAGACTGAAATTATGAGTTTTGCACCATTAAGAATCATTGCTGTAGTTGTCAGACCCTGCTCCAGAGGTATTTACAAACCTTTAAACAAACTCATTCACAGTCATGTTATAACATCTAAAATCAAAAGGCTGTTCAATTGAACTGCAGAGCTGTACAGATGAAGATGTATGTGACAAAGCATTGAAAGCCCATAGAGAGCTGGGTATTCCGACAGACACACTTGTACATTTTCGACAGTTGCCTCTCTTTGAGCGGTGTTTAGTTAGAGCCATAAAAATATTGTATGTCAACAGAGGTGTATGCCGATACTTCCCGCTAACAGCTAAAACAGTAAAAAACATGTTCTATGTTTTACATCATAATGACCATTTCTATGGTAAAACACATCTACGAAACCTCTTAGCGGCTAAAAACCTCTGTAAGTATTGTCACCATATTTTCAACAACAAAAATAAACACAGCTGTCAGTATCATTGTCGCTTGTGAATGCAAAGCGCTTAAGGAGAGACTATCATAATATCTACATGTGTCACACCTTTGCATGGTCATGTGTTTGTCTAAACATTTACATTGAGAATGTGGCCACGGGGCTGTCATGTGTGAGACACGTTTTGACTGTCCCACATGCAGGAAATCTACCCTTAAAAGTAATAAATACAATGGGTTAATATGTCCAGCATGCAAAGTGTCTGTTGTCAACATGGTTGAACACCTGTGTTATATGACACCAGGTAGACCTCAAAAGAAAAGCAAGGATTATATTGTGTATGTAGAGGCAACAGTAGAGTCCTAGTCACTTCAACACTGGGTTTATAACTATTTCTAAATAAAGTTTCCTATGATTTCAGCGAATTGACCATGACTTCTAATGTTGATCATAAGTGTTAATTTAATTCAGATTCCAGTCAACACCTGTTTCGACCCTCCTGGGTCTTTATCAAGGTATGTGGCCTTGAATGAAGGTGATGATTCAAAGCGTGGGTTGTATCATTCTGGGATTCTATTAAATTTCCTATGGTGTGCAGAACTTTTTGCACACAAAAGCATCTCTGTTGGTCCAGTAGTGGCCAGATATATTACCTTCCTTTGTAGATATCCTGGGTCGGGAGTGGGACCTTAAAGATGGGTTGAAACAATTTGCTTGCTCTGCAAGGCTGTGTCAGGCCTGCTGGGGAGTGTTGCTTCTGGGTAGTGATCTGGCGCCATCACAGGCATCAGGGTTTCTGAATGACCTAGATTGGTCAGCGCAGTGATCTATTGTAGTTCCCTACTCTTCACGTCGGTTAAATTATGTATGAAATGGAAGCCAGCCAGGAGGATATAACGCGCCAGCCAAACTATATTTAAGCCAGACATCTAATAGGTGATAGATAGTTGATGGGATTTTGAGGGCAACTTGTGTGTGAGTAATTTTGTTTGCGCCTTTGTAAAAACTAAATGCAGGGGCTACACATTTTTAGTTCATAATGCCAAAGGGTGCAACCACTACTATATACTCAAACAATTGGTGAAGGAGCGAGTTAGAGTGAAAGTTATCTCATAGGGTGCTAAACTCAGATCAATGCTTGTGGTAATATTGCAAATAGGTTTTATCGACTCCTTGAACTTCCTATCCATGAAACTCGGTAAACGCCCAAAAGCTTTTAGTTTTCCTGGTTCAAATGGCTTCTTTCCAATTCTTTTAAACATGCAAGCGAATCAAAATATGTAGGCCTGATCCCGGCCCCCCACCAATATGGCATTCAGTACATGATGCCTAGCGTGAAAGGCCAATTTGTGATGTGGTATAAGGCAAGTGAGCATAGCATATTTGACTTTCGCCAGGAATTCATGGCTTACTTTAAAGAACATCAACATTTTAAGACAGACGTGTCATTTGTTCATAGATGGGATAATTTAAATGACCCATCAGGAAACACCTATACACGAGGGCACACACGTTTCATATGTTGATCCTTTTAAAAGTGTCACCCTGCCTAGTTGCTGTATGCAGATCTACAGACAATTATACCTAAGGCCTGAAACAATTGCGCTTCTGCCCTAGGATTCATATCACAGGCATCAAAAACATTATTCCACAGCAGCGATTCAATGGCTCTTATATATAGCAGAGACCAAAACCATCGCTGTATAACACGCCCTAACTGATAGCGGTGGGAAACACTACAGTAAGTACTGGCTGGATACATATGCCATGCTTCAGGGTGTGGAAACAGTCGACAAATTCAATGGTTGTTTTTATCACAGGTGTCCTGAATGTTTCCCTGCTGGGGTTTTCTTGAAACAGAAGTCCCTATCCATTAAGGGAGTTCACGATGTCAGTATCTAGGAACATGATTGGCGAGCATTGGTACAAAGCAACCCAAAAGTGGGTAATTTTCTTAAAGAGAAGAAACTGCCTGACCCCATACAACCCCGCGATGCACTATACAGAGGTCGTACAAATGCTTTAAAGTTACGCCATCTCATCCCAGAGAGTGAGTAAATACACTATTTAGATTTCACCAGTCTATACCCAGCTGTGAACAATGAAATACAACATCCTCTAGAACACCCAGAGATCATCTGTGACAATTTTGGAGGTATAGATCAGGATTTTGGTTTGATCATGTGTAAGGTCTATCCACCCAAAGGCCTTTACTTAACTGTGTTGCCCTGTAGATGTGGTGGCAAGCTAATGTTTCTGCTTCATGGTACATGTGTTAAGACAAAACAGCCCGGTTGTAAACACACAGATGAAAAGCAGGTGCTGACAGGCACTTGGTGTATGATCAAGTTACAGAACATTTGAAAATGTGGCTATCGACTGGGTTGCATACACAAGATATGGCATTTTAAAATAATTACCCTATTGCTTGACTGTGGATATATTCAAATGTTCCTACAGCAGAAACAAGAGACCTCTGGCTTTCCGTCATGGTGTGTGGACGATGCCACTAAACACGCTTATGAGGATGATTATTACAAACATCAGGGCAAAAGTTTGAGCATGGAACACATCGAGGACAACCCTGCTTAGTGGCTCTTGGCAAAATTATGGGCCTCATTACAAGTGTGGTGCTCCAGAAACAAGGGTGCCGGTAAGCTTACCAGCACCCTTGTTTCCAGACCGCCACACTACGAATCTGCCTGCTGCGGCCGCTGCGCCCAGCAGGTCTGACCCTGCCGGGCCCAGTGGCCCTGGCAGGCAGAGTTGCTGTGGAAGCACTGGCACCGTCAGCAATGCTGCTGGTGCTTCCGAATCCCCATTCTCATGGAGTCCAATGAGACTCCATGGGAATGGGGACCTGCAAGATCTGCCACCTGACTTCCCGCTCCAGTGGGACTTGTAATGTCCCAGAGGCACCAGGAAGCCAGGCTGTGGATCTGGTGTTACGGGGTCAGCGCCAACCCACCAGTCACACCGGTGGGTTACGGCCGACCTCATAATGAGGCCTTATGTCTTAATTCGCTATGGGGCAAGTTTGCACACAGAGGTAATTTGTCAAACACAATCATCACAGACCCTGATGAGCTTCATGCTTATTTATTCGATAATTCATACGACATGAGCAGCTGCATGTTCATAATGATGAAACAGCTTGTTTATGCTGGCGATAAGCCGAGGAATACCCAACAACTTCTGACAATACCAATGTATTCATAGCTCCATTCACAACCGCTCACACACACTAGATGCTGTACGGTGTGATGGAGCAATTGCAAGAGAGGGTTCTGTCACATGTTACTGATAGTATTTTGTCAGTGACCCTGGGATTGTCAATCTGGTCACCAGCAATTACCTCAGGGGTTTAACTTCAGACCTAGCCCCCGACAAGTACATTGTGGTGTTTGTATCTGAAGGTCCTAAAACATATACCTATCGCACATCTCTAGGGACTGCCAGTATGAAAGTGAAAGGCATAATACTGAAAGATAACAACACAGATGAGCTAAATATTGCCAGTTTGAAAGATCTTGTACAGATCTTGTACAGTTGTACAGCAATCCTAGGGCTATTACTGTTAAACAGCCATGTATCGCACGTGACAAAATGCAATAGGAAATTAGCACAAGTACTCTACAGAAGACTCTCAGTATCCTGTTAGCAGCAGGAGGCTTGACGCATCCTACATTCCTACGGCTATTGATTACCAGGTGTTATGGATGCCAGACTACAACATCCATTTGCATGTGTGCTGGCTGGACCTTCCAACTGTGGCAAGAATTAGTTTGTCAGACAACCTCTAGAAAATGCATACACAGTGATGGCACACATCCCACTTAACATTGTCTGGCTGTATATCTGTTGCCTGCCTCTCTATACAACTTTACAACACCAGTTCAAACACCTCCGATTTGTAAAAGGTAAACCGACAGTCAATACGATGATCACCTACTGCCACTGAGCATGGTGAATATGGTCATCGTCAATGATTTGATGACAGAGGGTGAGCAGATCGCATCACTGCAATCTAAGAATTTGCTATATCATGCAGAATTTGTTCACAAGGATAGCAGTAACAGATCTATAATGCTAAACGCTAGTTATATAGTGTTATTTAAAACCCCACTTGATAAACAACTACTAGCCGATAAACAACTACTAGCCATGATAGTTTGATAGATGTATCCACCCAAAATGTGTTTCACGATGGAAGCATTTGAAGACGCTACCAGTAAACCCTACAGATATCTGCTGGTTGATTTAAAAATGACCACTCTAGAGAATTATAGACTGCGCACCGACATATTCCCACTCTGTCTACCCACTGTCTACACACCTAAAAAGGCATCTAAAACATCTAGAAAACACCCTTAGCTACAGTATTGCAGCAGCAGCTGTTACATCTTTCAACATGTTGACACGCATATGGAGAAATATTGCACTGCTCAAAATGGTTGTATACGCCCCCATCCTACAACGCAAGGCTATTCTAGCTATGGCCTCTGATGATTTGGTGGCTGCTATTTCTGAGATTGCCCAGAACATTTTTAAAGAGACACGTTCCCTTAACACAACGTCAAGTCAGTGTGTTCAAGAAGAAGAAGAATGTCATCAAGAAACTGGTTAATAAGCAGGTGTCCATACGGGATAGAAGAAAAGTGGTCTCTCAGACGGGTGGATTCAGAGGATCTCTCATAGGCATAGCCCTACAGCTAATCAACAAATTGCTTGGGGTCAATGATGGAGCACACTCACAAAATGTATTTGATGGGCAAACTCCAAATAGAAAGCCTGGAATCTGCACCCCGGAGGATTGGAATATGCGGAAGGTTGCAACCATGCAGCTCGACTCTGAAATGAAGGATGTTTTAAACAGGCCTGATTTAATGCCTCATGATAAAGCAGCCTTATACGCAAATATTCTGCATAAATCCTTAAACGACACTAGGCACAGCAATGCAGAAAAGAACATTGTAAGATATTCTTGGATGTCATCCCTTTTCCCCTTGGGGGTGCCCCTTCCCATGAGGCCAGGTAGGTGAGGCCGCTACCTGACAGTCCCCCTGGGTGTGGTACTCGGTGGGTGGATCCCATGGGGAGGGATCCCCTATGGGACTAGTAACAACTATCCGGGTAGAATGCAGTATGGCCAGACTATTCTACAACTTCCCTCATCCTCCTACCCTGTACAGGGTACCTTAGTTCCCCACACTTCCATGTACCTATGTAGAGTAGATAATTCACCCTCCATAAGAAGTATTGAGACAAGGAAGAGTAGGGACTACCTATGTGAGTCATATGCGAAGACTGTGATGAAGAAGAATCCAAGTAACCCAGTTGAGAATGATAACATCAGTACCAAGATGAAGAAGAGGCGCGGAGTAATGAAGAACCCTCTGTAGAACCAAAATCAACATTCTAGTCAATATGAACAATATGCGAGCAGGTAATTCTTTATTTATTTAAATTCTTCTGGAGAGCTGCTCACCGAAAGTCCTCAGAGCACTTTACATAAAAAAATACACAACCATGACAATCACAAAGGAAGTCGATCAATGTGTTAAAAAGAATGATATTAAGGTCCTTTTGAACTTCAAAAGACATATGCAGCGAGATAAAAAATATAAGTTAGTTAAGCACAATCCTTAAGTTAGTAGCTGATGACATGTGGTTCAAGTTCGTACTCTGACTCAAGAATAAAGGAAGATAGTTTTGACCACAACCTATGATAATACAATCTGTATTTTTTCCAGTGCACCAGTACTTAACATACATCCTTCGAAGAAATCTGAAGTCCTGCACTCTAACACAGCCTCGATCAACTTTAGTGTGCAACCAAGACAGGAATTATTTCTAAGTGCCTCTCTAGTTTCAACTTTCTCCAGTTTATCTACATTGGTTATGACAAAGTTCCCGTGTTTCAAGATGAACGTTCTTTGGGTAGTAGCAGATTTCACAGGCATGCTGGACTTGTTAATGCGAATATCCCTACTGCAGGGGGCAGAAGCTGGTCTTTGTATAAAATTAGCCAAGTTCCTTGTCTTTAAAGAAGATGATGAGGCCCCTCCCGGTTGATTTACAGATGCCAATTGATTTGCAGATGCCAATGCTACGATAGGGTCTGCCTCAGAGCAAAGGGGGGTCGGGCTGAAATACACTGATGTCATTATAAACAATTGGGAGACTAGTGTTTACAGTCATGCTAGTTTTACAAGCTATATCCGTCATGTTGGAGTGTCCTTAATTCAAATCAGATTGACAGGGGAGAATTGTAGGATAACCTCATCAAAGGAGTCCACCCACGTGCAACAATCCAAACTGTTTTTGCATTGATTCAAATCATGAATAATCGTATCTTTAATATATTGCCAGCTTACAGATGCCTTGGAGCCATCATTCAACTCTATGTTTTGAGGACAGGATGGTGCAATGGTTTCAGTGATAACATCATCCATGCTTTTCAAGGGGGATTGTAGTTCCTTCCCCAAAGCTGAGGATACTTGGATAGCATTTCCAAAGTTACTGGCAACAGGTACTTTCTCTGACTGGCCAGCAGATTCCTTCTGGACAACAACTTCTTCCTTCACTAACACAATGTTTGTCATTGGCATATCCATAGTTACACCATTATCCTCCCCCCGTTGAATCTGATCTCTCTTTTTGAAGATTCTGTCTTCTACGGTCCCTACTCACCAGAAGCTCTGACATACAATTACTGCCAATGGCTCTATGTACAGGAGAAGTATTGGGATCAGGAAATTTAGGCTGAGGGTGGGGATCAGTTAAAGGACCAGGCCTCTTTTTGGAAGCATAAGCTCTAATAGTGGATATTATAAAAATCTCCAAACCAAGCAAGACACAAAGCCAGAGAGGGTTATTAAATGTCAGGATTACACAAGGCTTGCACTAGATAACACATGCCATCTGCCTGAACATCTGTGAACTCCCAGATCAGTGGTGCTCTGCAATTGAAATCACCACTTTACTGCAGCAGATGTACACAGCAGCCCCTTCATCTCATCATAGGACCTCTTAGGTGACACAACAGGGCCCTCATGGACAACAGCAACACTGCAATAGGCCCAGACAAAACAGCACAGGGAGCAGCTAAACACCCTAGTGCTGACCGGTAACCGGCCGCCCCATGAGCACACACTGCAAGAAAACCACCCCTTGAGCACACACAGCAAGAAACATAATAGTGTTCCACTGCCTGGGACAGAATATAGGTGCTGTAAGCACTCACTGCATAACACTATAGCTGCCCCACCTGCACTCTACATGCACCCAGGGCTCACCGGGTGCTTAGCTCCCTCTGCACCCAGCACCTGCTCCATGCTGCAGGCTGTGGCTGGGTGGATGCAGAAGTGAGACCTTGCCTTCCCGGAGCTTCTCGGGTGCTTCTCCCAACACTCTGGGACTACTTCCCTGTACATTAGAGTAAGGGACCCAAAGCCATTCAGACATCAAGCCGCACTGCCTAGCGGCGGCCGCCGCCAGCTGATTCATGTTGAATATAAAAAAAGAAGAAGGACTGAAAATGGCATTCAACTCTCCCTCGCAGAGCCGCAAGCAGGTCGGCGGTGCACCGAAGAGAAGCCTGGGAGACGGAGACACAAGGTGAAAAGGTGAAGCCTTTGAAAAGGGTCAGAAGAGCGAGAACCCTACGCCCACCTGGAAGCAGGCTGCCGATACCGATGGAAGAAAAGGGACCACGTTTTCCACATTGAAAAGGCAGGCCAGCGGGGAGCAGCAGCTAATAAGATGTTGGAGCTGGAGTGGACCACACAGAGAGCATGGAACACAAGAGATGGAGTCCATGTACCAGCTAGAGCCTGCATGGAAGCTCCCTCGAGGTGCGGGCTTGCTATATCTAGCTGGTGGGGACAGAAGAAGGGCCTGGAGCCCTTTAACAAATACCCTAGAGAACAAGGGTGAGAGTAGAGCCTGGGAAACAGACTTTGAATGACTATTTGCACCTGGAGTAAGGGACAATAGCAGTACCTGGCAGGATGGTGAACAAGGTCTGCTATATAATCAGCAGTAAAGCCAGGGGAAAGGAGTCATTTCCCCTAGCGCTGTGGACATTGTGAGAAGTCTGAGAATAGCCGGGGGAAATGGAGTCATTTCTTCTGGGATTGTGAGAAGCCTGAGAAAGGCCAGGGCAAGGGAGTCATTTGCCCTGGCATTGTGGACATTGTGTGAACAAGACAATACCTGGCAGGTTAGTGAACCAAGTTGGTCCACGCCGGAGAAAGGTGGTCATTCCCCCCACATGTGTTAACTGCAATAAAATACCCTGAGTAGGGCCTGGGAAAGGGAGTCATTTCCCCAGCCTTCATGAACTGTGGTAAAGAGCCTGAGAAGGCCCTGAGAAGGCCCTGTGGAAAGGAATGCATCCCCCCTACTATGGTGAAACTACAAACCAAGACAGATCAGGGGAAGGAAGCCATACCCACTGATGCTGTCTACCACAAAACAAAGCCAAGGAAGGCCAGCAGAAGGGAGTTATTCCCCTGGCACTGTGAAAGTGCTGAGAGCAGGATACCTTGAGAGTCTCCAGGAGTCCAATAATGAGAAAAACTATGGGCAAGAAGGAATATTGATGTTTTGAGCTGGAACTTTATCTTTTGAGATTGAACTGAGAACCTTACAACACCACAACCTGGAACATTGTTTCGTATCTTGGAAAGGAACCGAGACCTGGGGAAGGGAGTCATTCTCTCAGGGGAAGTTCCTATCTGCCAATTGGAACTGAGACCTGGGGAAGGGAGTCATTCTCTCAGGTGAAGTTCCTATCTGTCAATTTTAACTGAGAACTGGGGAAGGGAGTCATTCTCTCAGGTGAAGTTCCTACCTGCCAATTGGAACTATAACCCATTGCTCAGGAGAAGGGGGTCATTGTTCTGGACCAAGAAGATCCACTTTAGTTTAGTTACAAGTGTGAGGGACAGAAGTAGGGATTTTGACACACTTCGGTGGAACATTTTTAATTACTTGGACATACTGACCAAATCCCTAGTTCCTTGGTTGAGGTAGGGAAACCTCTTTTAGAATTAGGGAGAGTTAGGTTTCCTCTTTATTTTATCAATACAAGTTTATAGCCAAAAGAATTCCAACTGTGTGTCAGTCTCCTCATTCCCCACCGTTGCAACAAACTAACATTATTCATGCCAACCAGGTGAATCTAACAGTGTGAAGCTTCCGCAGGTAATATACCCTGTTGTAGATTACGTGGTGAATACACTTAGCCAGCGCACCTGGAACTACTGCTGCATAAAATGAAATTTGAAAAGGATGTGGCGACGTGGACCAATAGGGGAGAATTTATCTACAGAGGTATGGTTGTAAGGAGCTTGAACCTGCACAATCTAGTATGGTTATTACAAATCAACAGTCAACTTCTATAGAAAATGTGCCCAACAGCTGGAACAAGTTCATGCAGGTGGTTGCTGATTTAAATATCTTGTCATCCATTGTAGGTAATGTTACACGATGATGCCTTCTGGAGAGGTTAAAAGCTGTTGACCTCACTACCCCCACCAACACAGTCCTGTAAATACATCCAGGCCAACCAACCCTATAAAAAGATCCAGAGCGCCCAGTGCTGAAATTTGGTGGCATACCTTGGGCCTTAAAGACTCTTTACCTACCAACTCATGATACTATGACAACCACGCCATCTATACCTCTGAAGCGTCTAAGCCTCGTAGAAGAAATATACGTCTAAGTTGGTTGTCTGATTGATGCAAACAGCCTGTTGTTTAGCTGTATTAAATATAACTGTTTTAAGCATAACTGATGTCTTATATTAAATATAACTGTTCAAGTATAACTGATTCCTTTTCTCCTTCCTGTATTAAATATGTCTTTCATAAATATTTGTACAAGTAATAAAACAGACTGGTTGTTTATTACGTTACTACATCGATGCATAAGAACACAAAACACATTGGCCCTCATTACGACCCTGGCGGAATTCGGAAAACGATGGCGGAAATGCAATACCGCCATCGAATAGCGCTCGGTGCGACTATGACCCGTCACCGCAAAGTACGATGCCATTAGCGACACCGTAGTGAACGCCAACGCTAACTGCACCAAGCACGCGCGCGCGCGCCATGCCAAACCGTAAACACCACCATGGCGCAACGGTACGCCAATTCCGACCCTAGCGGACATGTACCTAACGCCATCAAGCATGGCGGAATGCACCATTCCGCCATGGTGAGAAGTACGGCATCGCGAATCAACCGTAAACGGCCCCACTGAGTGCCCGTACACCGCTCCCTGCCCACAAAGTACAACTCCCCGTAGGTGCAACGAAGCCACAATGCAACCAGTGAAATGTACAAGTCACCCATGCATGCCAACGAACAATAGAAACACAACAGGGGCCAATGGGAGCTGCAGGGCACAGATGGCACGAATACAGAAGCCATCCCAATGGACATGACCACAGTCCCCCACCAAGAAACGCACGCAAACACAGGCACCTGTGACCAGCAATATTCCGAAAATCACATCATTCCACCAGTCCACCTGGCTGACCGGCATCTGTTACACAAAACCCAATCCCCCACCCCTGAGCATGACAACATTCAAACTGTCATATTGGCAGCCCCCATCCCTGACCTCACGGGCTTCGTAGGCAAACGCGCCCAGTACAGTACCACGCAACTAAACTCCGAAGCTGGAACCCAGTGCAGATCTCCTCACAATACATCGCCCCCCAAATAGGCATATGCCACATCACTTGCAAAGAAGAACGCTACACGGGCCAAATCAGAATAGAAATTTAATGCACATCAAAATCACCAAGCCCATACAGCCATCAGGCCATGAACTCCAAAACACATTTCACCATTGTGGGCTGCATCCGCAAGAAATGACCAGCCACTACTTGTGTGACGCCCTGTTCCCTCATGGTGCACAGAGCCACATTCACGTACGAAAAGGCAACATGGAAGCGCACAGAACCGCAGGGCCGTCCCAATGGGGAGGCACTAGTCCAGCTGAAAGGCCGAAATGTTGCTCTGAGCCACCAGTACTGCGTAAGGGCATGTGGCCCATTGGCGATCGTCCCATAAGATCGTAATGCTGCTCCACTGATTAACACGAAGCAGCAGGTGTCGGGAGTAAAACCCATCTGCAGGAGTGGCATACAGATGGCAGTGGCAAAAGGGGAGGAGATACCTGTCAACCAAAAGAAAAGAAAAAGAACAGAATGGCCATCAGTACTACATTCCAACAACTCACTGCAATGATCACACTAAATCCACAGCCACATGCATGCTAGCCCACTCCAAAGGTCCATCACCACCCAAAAACCACTTGCGACTCATAACTATCTATATCGAGGTGTAAACACCATCACAAACGAGTGTACCTGTGCATGCGCCTGTGAAAACAGAATCCATCTGATGGGATTGGTAACGTGCATGGACACAAGTGTCTGAGGGCGCGTCGAGACAGGGAGGGCTCAACAAGGCCAGATAGACGATGGTCCCACTATGGCAGCCCTGCATCACATAGCGTAGGGGAGGCGGATAGATCCCAAGAAGCCCTGTACATGGCAAACTCTGTATCAAATCACCTGCCCATGCATCCATTCATCATTCCCTCATCCCGGGATTAAAACGCCTTAATATTTACTCACATAACATTAGAAATATCCATTGAGTCTGTGCGTTATGCAGCCTGCAAAATCCACAGTGCCCCAGCCCGTAATTCCAGTGTAGTGAAGTAACATGTATTTGGGAACGTCCTGCCTTATCGTCCACTACGCTATTGCGCATCCCATACTATTCATATCAATCATTGCATACTCGCCATGGCCCCTGTCCCAAGGACATTGAACAATAGAACGTTATATTTGCAGTCAGACCTGTGGGCATCTCCTCGCCGCTAGCTGAAAACCGAAAGCGCCGCCCTTCGAATTCCTCATTTGCAACATCACGTCGAAGAGGCATCTGTGGCCGTTTGAAAACACTAATTAATCCATCGAGTGCGGCTGTGTGTGAAAATGGCAACTGCCTTCACCCACGAATGGGACGCCCCGCCCGTCGTTGCAACTCGGTACAGTGATGAATGAGGGCCCACCGTTACTCGAGTACTACGTTCCACTGACCCTTCACAACTCTGTTCGCGACTGCACAGATAGTATGTGAAACAATGGGACCACAGCAGAATGAACATATCAACCAATGTTACACGGCCATCGGGTACAAATACATGATTGCAATAGCAAGATGCCATTCCACGAATTGCAGCGTTGTGCGCGGGACGTGCTCGGCCAAAGGGGAGAGCAGTTTGCACAGGTGGAATGAATCACCACAGGTGGA
This sequence comes from Ambystoma mexicanum, assembly GCF_040938575.1. NCBI lineage: Eukaryota > Metazoa > Chordata > Amphibia > Caudata > Ambystomatidae > Ambystoma > Ambystoma mexicanum. Next base: position 879,916,143 of record NC_090930.1, read on the forward strand.
GGCCATACAGCCTGAAAACACATAAATTGCACAGCCAGTCTCCTCCCACAACCACACCGAAATGCTACCGGCAGGACTCGCGATGTTGGCCCTGGGAGACCTGATAGCACTGCAAGTACTCCAACTCCAAGAAGAAGACGAACACCAACTACAACCGGCCGCACGGAGGAGACGCAGGAGGAGGAGGAGGCCAAGGCAGGGCCAGCAAGGGCCGCCAGCACAGCCACTACCACCACGCAGGCAGCCCGCAATCCCACGCCTCCGAGCACATCCGTTCAACCTCACTGATGAGCAGATCCACACCCTCTACCGTCTGGACCGGGACACCATAGCCGCCATTGTGGACATGACACAGGCTGACCTTGTCAGCATGATAGATAGCCCAACCGCCATCCCACCCCTACTGAAGGTGGTGTCTGTACTCCACTTCCTGGCCACAGGCACCTACCAGCACACAGTCGGACAGTTGCATGGCATTTCTCAGCCACTGTTCTCACGGACACTATTGCAAGTGCTCGATGCCCTCCTGCAGCACGCAGACGACTACATCTCCCTACCACGCTCGGAGCAGGAAATTACCAACACAAAAGTGCGATTCCATGCACTTGCCGGCATACCGGGTTGCATTGGTGCCATCGACTGCACCCATGTGGAATTGGTCGTCCCACATGCCATGGAGGCCCAGTACCGCAACCGAAAACAATTTCATTCTCTGAATGTACAAATGGTGTGTGACTCCAACAGGATCATTACACATTGTTGTGCCCGATTCCCTGGATCAACCCATGATTCTATGGTCTTGAGGAACTCTACAATACCACGCTACATGGAGCGACACGCAGGGAACAGATCCTGGCTACTCGGTGAGTCTCATTACATGCATGATAATGTGGGGTATGTGATTCGGCAATGACCTGGCAGGAAGGGGGGGGGGGTGTGCGTACGTAGCAATGGCATTCCACATCATACGTTTCTCGTCCACATACAGGTGATGCTGGATATCCACTGAAGAGATGGCTCCTCACACCAGTCCGGAACCCACGGGACCAGCATGAGGAGGACTACAACCATGCCCACTCACGTACCCGTGTAGTCATTGAACAGGCATTCGGCCTACTGAAGGGTCGTTTCCGCTGCCTCAGCAGGTCTGGCGGGGCACTCCTGTACCGCCATGAGAAGGTTGCAAAGATGGTGATGGCATGTGTCATGCTCCACAACATGTGCGTACGTAGAAATGTGCCCATGCCCCCTGACGCAGAACTGCAAGCACCTGATGATGGTCATGATGAGGGTGGGGATGTGGCAGCACCTCAAGGAGTCTGCGAGGCACCGGAGGCCCGTGACATTCGTCAGCATCTCATTGATGTATGCTTCTAGCACTCACGCCTGGTGGCTGATACATGGACACGGGACTCGTGGCACTGTGTGTGTCTGGGACATGCACAATATGGACTGTACGCCTATGATGGCCTAGTACACAAAGATCAATGTCCACACATCTCATTGGTTGATCGTGCACTTTTTATGGCATATGTGATATCATGTTGTACACCCTATCGACCCGCCACCCAAGTGGGCCCAACACACCCCCTCCACCCTCCCACCTCCCCCCGAACACCAGTGTCCAAAGATGCTCATTGTCAGTGGGCAGTCGCTATTGCAAGCCCCCTCTGCGGGTATCAGGGGCACCCCTGCCTGTGGAGCGCAGGTTCCTCCCAGATCTACGTTGGGGGCTGCCCTGGACGGAACTTGCAACGGATGATGTCTCTGCCTGCTCACGTCCATGCATGTCCCTAAGGGTTTGCGAGAGCTCAGTGAGCACACGGCGCACTGCGGCAAGTTCGGCACATACGTCCTTGGACGTCGCATGCAGTTCCCCCCTCAGGCTCTCGGTGCTTCTCTCCATTTGTGCCCTTAGTGTCTCTGTACCTCTCTCCATTTCTGCCCTAAGTGTCTCAGTTGATGTTTCTATGTCTGCCTTAGTGCCCCCACATTCATCGGCATGGTCCTTGAGGAGCGTGGCCAGTTGCTGCTGTTGCACGATTAACTGGTCGAGGGACTGTTGCCTCTGCTGGGCCATGGCCATTTGCGGGGGTGTCACAGAGGGGCTGTTGTCCTCATGTTGCCCTGCCACAGGGCTTGTGGGGGATGGCCAGTCGTCGTCTTGTGGGTGCCCCTGCGTGGTATCCTCATGTTGTACGGGATGGGACAGACAGGGGGATTGGGACAGGTCATGGATGGATCTGACTTCGACATCCCCGTCTTCTGTGTCGGAGCATGCTGCCATCAATGGGGTGTCACCTATGGTGCTGCTGCCACCGGAGGCAGTGCCTTCTGTGGCATCCGTTGGGGGGACCTGTGGTGGTGGTGTTGTGGGCATGCTGGCTGCTGGGGTGCCTGTTGATGTTCCCTCCTCTGTGCTGCCACCTGATTTGTGCTGCTGCCGTGTCTTGATGCGTGCAGCTGAGGTGGAGGGTCTTTGGCCGTTGGTCTTGGCCCTCTTTGCAGGTGTGCTGGTAGGGGTGTCCTGAAGCTCGTCGTTTGGATCGGACCCTGTGGTGGAGTAAAGGAGGGCGAGGGTTATTGATGGGTCTGTGTGAATTGGAATGGCATTGTATCACATGCATTGGGGTGGTACCTGAGGGTGATTTGGGTCGGGGCCTTGGAGGTGCTTTCATTTGTGTGTGGAGTGAGGGTGCAGTTGTTTGGCAGCCTGCAGTTAGGGTGTGCCTGCTGCACGTGTAGTGCGTGTTTTAGGGGTTTTTAATTATTTATGTATTTATTGTGGGTTTTAACGTGCGCTATCAGGCCGATGTGTGTGGACGTTCTCCTGGACATGTGTTTCTGTTGCACTATGTGGACGCATGGTACTTCACATGGATGGACTTTGTGGATTTGGCATTGTTTTATTTGGCCCACCTACCTGAATCTTCGGATGTCTGCACTCCTTTCTCCATCCCTCCGACTCCCTCTATGCTCTCCATTCCGATGGTGGAGGCACAGATTTCTTCCCAGGGGGTCAACTTGATGGGTGATTCAGGACCTCCCCCGGTGGCTGTGGCAATGTTGCGGTTGGCAGAGAGTATGCTGCGGACGCGTATCCGCAGGTCGTCCCATCGCTTACGGCATTGCTGTGGGGTGCGGGGTGCGGTCCCCACCGCACTTACCCGCTGTGCCACCAGAGCCCATATGGCCTTCTTGTTTGCAAGTGCCGTCCTGGTCATTTGCGTGCAGAAGACGACGGCAGCATTCTCCTGGAGGGTCTCTGTTAGCACGGTGAGTTCCTCACGGGAGAAGTGGACCTGCCGCTTGCGGTCGCACGCTTTCTTCGCTACTTTTCCCATTTTTCTTGGTTTCGCTAGGGTGGATGACGGGTTGGGGTGTGTCTCAGGGTAGTGATTTTAGTGGTTGTGTGGTTTTAGTGGTTTTATAGGTGTACGGCGGGATGTTTCCCGTTCCGGGCCCATGTTTTAACTTCCGTTTCCGTATATTTCCGGTCACCGTACTTTCCGGTAGGCGCACACTGCGGTGTCCGCTGTGATGGGTGGCGGTATTGCACCTAGGGCGCCGTACGGCGGCGGTGTGGGCCGTTTTGGGTTCATTTCCGCCATCGCGGACTTTGCACTTCCGCCATGCCGTGGTGCTCGTGCCCGATGGGTCGGAATGGGCCGCACTTTGCTCCTTCGTGCAATGGCGGAAACGCTATTTACGCTGTGGCGGTCCGGTCAGTCACTTTCCGCCAGGGTCGTAATGAGGGCCATTGATTTAAAAATAAGTTATTTTATTCATACAAGATAACACTAAATAGAACACACACATCTGTATTCCTGACACAGGGTAAACAGTCTGCAAGATCTATACACGCTGTGTAATGTCTTATCATTATTAACAAATGTCATCATCATTTGATCGTTTCGCTTGTACTGGAGTATATTTCCAAAACAGCCGACAGTGATCGCCATTGCGACATTTGCTAGGTTTCCTTCAAACTAAGTTCCCACTCCTCAATTGGTTGAAATGGCCAGATGATGCGTTGTCTGGTATTAGATCGAAGGCCAGTAGCGTGTAACTGTGGGCATAGTCATTTTGTGGAAATGCAACTGCCACAACACACATGTGCTTCCCATGATAGACACCAGAGCCATGTACCCATGTACTCCCTGCTAATGTTTAGAAATCCAATGTTAGATGCATATTATTTGGCTGGGATGAAGACGCCATCCTTATGCAATGCTGGATAGTTCATGTTACAGTGTTTGAAGTAGAAGGTGTTTTGAGCGAATGTGCCTGTGAGCGACTTTGTTTCAACAATCCCCATGATGATTATTTTTGGTAGTTGCCCCAGAAACAGGTTGTCTTCACTGGTATGGTAGCTACCAGTAGGAATGCTTAAGATGTTAAAGGCTACCTTCTCAACCCAATACTTCAAGTTAGATATAAGCAATGCCTCTGCTTGTGCTAGTCTAACAGTTGGGGAGACGCTCACATGTTTAACAAACAAACTAGCCAATATGATGACTAACTTGTATAGTTCAGCTTCCCCCCAGAGGAGAGAGAAAGCGTCTGTGTTTTGGGATAGTTTCACTTAAAGGTCAACACCGTTGATCAACAGTTTATACTAGAAGAAAATGTCCAAATGTAGAAGTCCTATTAAATCAAATGTTTTGCATAGCATAGCGAACCGGGCTCTCTACACGAACCCTGTGTTGTCACCATCCAGACAAATGGTGTCAAACTGTCCTGGTCTCGGTGAAAGAGACCGGCCTAGAACTGTACAGAGGAGGAGCCAAGTACCCCCATATTCACCTACTTCACCTTTCCAAAAACTAGCGGACAAACAGAGGTATTTAATTAACAAATGAACTTAATAGAACATAACAGAAGAAGTGTAAATAAGTTTTACGTATCTGAAGGTTCTTCAAGTTTTAACCTCACAGTTGTTTCTGCGCTCTTCCTGAAGGCTGCAGTTACTCCGTATAGACGAACTTACGTTTGTTAAACGTTTCCTCATCCTGAGTAACTTCGCAGTCACCTGCATTCATGAATCTTTTCAGAATTCTGAGAACCTGCAAGAAAAATTCAATTAATTAGAAAGAGAGATCTCTCCAACGTAGGAATTAATTCAAGACATTAAAGATTAAAGTATTTTCTCCAAGATACTTAACCCAAAGACTGATTCTGGAAAAAGTATAGACATTGTCAAGGCAAGAGACTATAGAGTATCTCAGCATTCCAAATATTACTTCTTCAACTTAACTCACCCCTGTAGAAAAGCAGTATGGAGAGCTCCACAAAAAATAAACACAGGTGAGAAGGGAGGATTACAAAAGTATACATTTAATGCAGTGCCTTCTCAGTAAATAGTTGTTATAGCAGTTCTATTGTTGTTATTATTGTTTATACAGAAAGGGAATCCAAAAGGTGCCCAAGTACAGGTCCACAGGCTGAGAAGGCTTTACGCTCCTGAGGAGTTCAGGTAAGCGTTACATGATCAAAGTGATTGGAGCTGCGACGATTGGTGCACGCACATGTTGTGTTGATTTTTTAAATTAAGTTTAAAACTTGTGATAAAAGTAAATAAGCGTTAAGAGATAAAGAGTGACTAGTTTAAGAATGGAGGAAATTACTCCACTTATGCATCTCTGTAAACAGCTGCCCAAACACGCTCCCAAGCTTAAGCAGTACAGTCCAGAATGGGCTAAGGGAACCACAGACTAAATGTTTATGCTGTGGCCCCACGGAGGGTCACTATGAAAGGCAGTCTTACAGCACATGACGACATATTTGCATGTTGCGTATACTGGGAAGAAGCTAGACAAGCGACTTGCGAGCTTAGAGCTCTGGAAAATGTACAAACAAGAGAAAGATAAGCAGCCTCCTTTCGATTGGATGCTTAATGTATGCAAAAAGGGGGCTGAAGAGCCTCCTGCTCTGCCCACCCCGGTTGATATGGAAGACGAGAACCAGAAAGACGATGGGTAATACCCATTAAGGGAGCTTAAAGGAGCAACAGGGTATAGTAAGCCGACCTATGAGTCGCCTGCGCAAAGCAGTAAGGTAGGCCCAGAGAAAAATAATGAGAAATATATAATCTCTAAGGTCCCGAGGGACAAGGAGAGATGCGTGAAGGAAAGAAGTGATCGTGCAAGCACATCTCTAGATCTAGGAAGAGAAATCAAGAGATGGAAGGGAGAGAGAGATAAAACCGACGAGTTAGCGCTTATAAAGACCGAATGGATGGGCGGTCAGATTTTGCTTAAACTCGATGGTAAAAACATTGAGGATGTAAGGCAAATGGACGATCAAGGCGAGCAGGACAAAAAAGGATAATGTAACGCTCACCTGACTCCCACGGGGGCGCTGGCCTGGTTCGCGCAGCTGTGACCTCGTCTAAGGTGATGCGCAGGATTCGGAAGATGGACTGGACCGGGCCCCAGATCTGGCTTGTCTGACTCGCAGAAGTATCCTTCTGTAGGTGAGAATAGGGGGTTAACTGTCTGCGGGGTAATGCAATCGGCCTCCCACTTACCCCTCTCACCCTCCTCAAAACCCTTCTGTGCTTCCCCGTAGCGTCTCACCTTAGGGTCTGGAAGGATAAGCTCTCCATCCTGCTTCTGATGCAGGGGCGCGTTGGTATCCAGTTACGTCACTGGATTTTCGGATGGGTGAGAACCAAACTTGCTTGGCTTCCAGGTAAGTTTTTCTATAAGTGGTTCCCCTTGTGTCCATGCATTAATGTTCAGGTAAGTCTTGACATGGAGTTTTAGCTTCCCTTTTCCCTTCTTTCTCTCACCTTTGTTCTTGTCTTTTTCTCACTGGGTGCGGGGGCGCGACTGCGAATCCGGATGGTCGCTGCTGAACATGGAGGCGCCCTGTAAAGGTGAGTAGAATGCGGTGCTGCAGCGATCGATGCGATGTGCTTTTAAAAATAAATGTCTTCCTTTTCAGGATTGTCGGCGAAATGTCTCTGGGATGCAGATTTAGCAGGTGAGGCCTTTTCCTTCTTCTGTTCTCTTGTTCCCTTCCTTTGCAGGTGATTCAGGATGCTGGCAGGTGTGGCAGAAGTCAAGATGCAGGAGCAGACACGGTGAGCGTCCAGCTGCTAGATGCAGAACAACGCGAAGCACGTGTGGCTGATCGGGTGTGGTTTAAATAGCCTTGGAAGAAGTTCCTAGAATGTGTCCTTTCTCCAATCAGGTATGTATCCTTCCCCGACCACGCCCGGGTGGTAAATGAGTCCCACAGGTAAAGTAGTTCCTTTCATGCCGCAAGGAGGACGGGGTTCTGCAGCATGGTCTGCATCAGGTAAGTGCACCCAAACACTTTCATAATGAGCCTGGCGCCTATGGCGCCAGGACTGATGTTTTCTATGAGCCTGGCGCCATAGGCGCCAGGACGCTGTCCAAAGGGCCCCTATAAGGGGTTGCTGGGACCTTCCCCGGGGACTTGATGTCCGCTTTCGGGGACGCAGGGCCTGAGCCGGCTCCCCGGGAGCGGGCATCGTGACAGATAAAGAAAGGGAGGAGCGATTAAAAGATGAAGGGGTGAAAAGGAAAGATAGACAGAGACGAGAGCAGTTGTATCAAGATGAGCAAGTTAAAAAACAAGGGAAAGCAGAGGAGCAGTGAAAATGTGACAATAGACAGAGAGCAATCAAAAAAAAGGAAAGGCTTGAAAGAAAAAGGATAGAAGAGGAAGAGCAAAAAGTAAGGGATAAAAGAATTCAGAGGCGAAGGGATGAGGAGATACGAAGGGCAAATGAGAGAAGGAATGCGAAGAAAGAAGACAAAGATAGGGTGAGAGAGGAAGCAAGAAAGCGAAGAGAATTTGACAATGATAAAGAACACAAACAAAGGCGGACAGCACCCAATCTTGATCGTTTGGAAAAGGAAGTAAGGAATCCTGACCCAGAAGTTGCATGGGAAGATAAAGAAGAATTTATTCCAGAATACGATTCATTACCAGGCCTGTCTAGAGCAAATCTAGAAGACGAGTTTGATTTGAGGAGCATTGGGGAAGCAATTGTCAAATTATATCATGAAATGAGAGCCCAGAAAGAATTAAAAGGGAAAGAAAAAAGGATCAACTCGAGAGTACGCAACTGTACAAACCAGAGGGACCCTCATGTAGTACAAGGCAAAAGGAGCTGTCTTTAGATAGACTGACTCTGAACAGAGATGAGAAGGAGAGAAGTTGCACGAGTTGGGCACAGGAAATGTCAGACGAACACAGAGATACCTTTCATGGGGAGGAGAGAGGTGACACATGTGGTCCAGAGGGATGCTTTTTAATGGATAAGGGAGTGAGATTGTCGGATTTAAATGCACCTGTACTTGGGGCTTTAGAACCATTGTCACAGTCAGACCGCCTGAAAGGGCATCTCCATGGTGAGAGGGTGGAATCGCCACCATATGTGAGCAGACTGAGGTCATTGCCAGGTAGAAGGCGGCGCAGGAATATCACCCCAGCGGTGGATAGACAAATGATGAGAAATGAGAATGAGTTTGGGGCTTTGCAGTTTCCCTTAGAGAATGGGGAGCCAGACCTCCGTATATACCATGGCCTCAGATGGATAGAGATCATTTAAAGTGTAAACTCCAGAGTCTGACTTCCGGCGCCGGAAAATGGACACATGAATTAGAAAAAATTACAGGAGGAAATATGCTATCTGTAGGGGAAATTAAGGGTCTCCTGACAGCCATATTTGGTGAGAGAGCAAATGACGTTTGGTCACGTAAAGGGTACCCTGGTGTTACTATAGTCAACACTGCTCATGATGGAGCACCGATCAATAATTGCCGGGACGGCAATCTGGAAAGCGCTTAGAGTGCTGTATCCAGACACGTCTGATATGGGAGCTATAATGATGAAAAAAATGAAGGAAGGAGATGATCCGTTGATTTACATTAAAAATTTTCAGGAAGCGTGGGCTCTTGAGACACTTGAGGCTTGGGGGAAATCTATGCCAGTATTTTATCATATTTTATGCCAAGGGCTGCCAGAGCCAGTACAGAAGCAGCTCAAGAAATTAGTGGGTATGGAAGTGAAACTGTGGTCAGAGATTCAGCTGACCATTTCGCATTATTGCAGACTTCTGCAGGAAAAGAATCACAAAAAATGTAGGAAAGACGAAGAGGCAAAACTAGTGCAGGAAAAACTGTCCAAATATGCTGTTGAAGGGGCAATGCTGACTAGTGTAGACAGTTCGAATTCACAGCAGACAGCAAACATTCCACAAATGAATAATCAAAGGCAGTTCGATCAGGGTAATAATGGGTTTGCTCCACGGGGAAGAGGATTTTGTGGAAGAGGATGGGAAGGTAATCAAGGGAATTGGCAGAATAATCAAGGAATCTTCCAAAATAATCAAGGTGGGTTTCAAACTATGCAGAATGATAATCAGAATATGCAGGATGGGCAGAATAGGAGACCTCTGCCTATATGGTGGATGTGTGGGATGACAGGGCATTTTGCTCGCATGTGCAGAAGCTAGGGATTTGTGCAAAATGGCCAGTTTTCAAGAGGTGGAATGTAAACCCGCCTGCGTATTCATAGCAAAGTGGAGACGGGTTTGCTCAGAATCAAACAATGCAACAGACACAAGCGTCGAGAGCGCAGCAAGGATTGCAAACACAGCAAGCAGCGATTAATCCATCACAGGGACAGTTGCAGCAGTCACCTATGCAGCGTCAGCAGGACAATAACTTCTAGGATAGGGGGTGTCACTGTTGATGGAGGGAATCCTTTTACGGGTAATGGGATGAGGCTGTATCCGCAATAGGACAACTCACTCGGAGAACTGATGTGTTCAATACTATCCGTGATGCTGAATCCTCCTGAGGAACCAAGGGTTGACGTCAGTATAGGAGGCAAACGTTTTTGGTTTTTAGTAGACACATGTGCGAGAGGGAACATATTCAATGTCTGGCAATGCCATGAATACTCCGGGCTTCACAGGAGCTACAAGCAGAGTTACTTTCGCAGAAGAATTACTGGTGTCTATAGGAGAGTGTGACATGTCAGTGCCATTGTTATATTCGAGGCAGACACCTGTCAATATATTGGTTCGAGATTCAATGACAAAGTTGAACATGACAATTTCATTTACTGATGAAGGCATTGTGTGTTCAATACCAGGCATGCATTATTTAAATGTGTGTGAACTTATCATGGTGTTTGCAGGACGGGTAGCCATAAGAGCAGCGCCTTTAGAGCCAGAAGTTTTTCATTATGAAGTGCGCATTCTGTTGACATGGCTGCCAGGCCTAGAAGGCAAGACAATGAGAATACCTGATGAGTTTTTTGTTCAGACCAAGAATACCAATGCTTGAAGAGGAAGGACACGTTTTTCCCTTAGAGCAACACGCTGCCATAGTGCGAGGAGAAATGGCTTTGCTTGAAGGAAATGATGATGAAGGTAGACAATAGTGTGTAGTAATCGCCATTGGGGAAGGTTACAGACTGACTGACATCACTGATGACGATCTGTTTGGAGATCATTCATCTGATGACGGTGTAATATTTGAAATTAGTATTACTTATTAGTGAGAACAATTAAAAGATAAGTCCCTCAGAAAATGACGATAGCACAAAAGCGTCCTGAATATTTTGATGAAGAAATGGCAAAAATACCAGTTTCATTATGGACCACAGGCCCTTATGATGTAGGCCTGCTGAAGGGGGTTGGAGAAGTGAAGATTAATTAGAAACCGGGAGCAATTTTCCCTCGAGCACGACAGAAGCAGATGAAGGTATTTTTAAGACGATTTCTGCCATGATGGATCAGGGCATTTTAGTGACGTCAGAGTCACCATTTAATACCGCACTGAGTCCCGTATCAAGAAATCTAAGGTAGAGTTGTGGCATTTAATTCAAGATCTTAGGCTGATAAACCAGATTGTAGAGGCCAAGTTCCCTCTAGTTTCTAACCCGTCTACGATCTTATGTAATACACCTGTTGAGGCAAGATATTTCATAGTGATTGACTTGAAATATAAAAGAAAATGTGTTTTTCTCAATCCCATTGCACAAAGATTCCCAGGATCTGATGTCATTTACTTTCTGACAAACTCGTCTGAAAAGCACTTGTTTGCCAAAAGAGTATTGTGACTCTCCATCTATTTTCAATAGAGCCCTCCAGATGGACTTAAGCAATATTGATTTAGAGAGCATTGTGTTGCAGTACGTAGATGACATTTTAGTCTGCAGCACTACAGAGGAAGAGTGCAGACGCGATTGTGTTCAGCTGATGATTACACTCGCTGACAAAGGATATAAAGTTGACAAAGTTGCAATATTGTCAACAAGAAGTGCTGTATATAGGCCAATTGATTTCACATGAAGGAAAGAAGGTTACTCCTGAAAGAGCTGAGGCCATTTTGAAAGCAGCTAATCCACAGACAATAAAACACATGCAGAGATTTTTGGGATTATGTAACTATGTCAGAGCATGGGTCTTTGACTACAGCTCATATCTAAGGCCTTTATTACAGGCTTTAAAGAAAGAAAAGGCAACACAGGAAATAATTGTGTGGACTGAGGAAATGGAGGAAGAATTTGACGAATTGAAAAAAGCAATTTGCACAGCCCCAGTTTTAGGGATTCCTAATTATGCTGAGGAATTATTTTTGTTCTCACATACAGATGGTACTGTTATGACAGCAGTACTTACGCAGAGGATTAAGTTGGGGTACAAGCCCCTTGCATATTACAGTTGAATTCTAGACCCAGTAATGAGAGGTCATTTTCCGTGAAAACAATCTTTAGCTGCCGCCGCATTCGCCATAGAGAGGGCTGCAAGCATAGTGATGGGATGTTCTATGATGTTATTTGTTGAACATGCATTATTTGCTCTTTTAGGAAAACCAAAAGGCACACTGACATCCCAAAGGGCTTCTGCCTATGAGGTAGATATATCCAATCCAGCGCCCAAAATAGTTTGATGCAAAATAGTGAATCCTGCCATGTTTGTAGCTGAGCCAATGGTAGAAGGAGAGCCTGTACACGATTGCTCAAACTATGAAGAGTTTTAATATGAAATCCCTAGAATAAAGGAAAACGCTTTAGCAGCGGGAGAGATTGTTTTCATTGATGGTTTTCGAGAATCGATCGAAATGATGGGCAGAGATATACAGGTGCCGCTGTGGTGAAGCACACGGCTAATGGGGCATTTCGGGTGCTTATAAGTACACGATTACCATCTCATTATTCAGCATAGGCTGCAGAATTATTGGCGTTGATATTCGCACTTGAGAATCATGCAGACCAGGATGTAACAGTGTACAGTGACTCTGCCTATGTGACATCAACAGTGCACGCAGGACTAGCACATTGGAAAATGAGGGATTACCTATGAGCGGATGGCACACCAGAACAGCATGCAGCCTTATTGGACAGGCTCATTAAGGCACTACAACTCCCCGTGGGCATAGCAGTCGTTAAATGTGATGCTCACACTAAAGGAGCAGATTTTATCTTGCATGGAAATCAAGCAGCAGACCCTGAAGCCAAGAGTGTAGCAATTGGAGATAAAGTGATGATGAATGTGGACACGCCTGATGTATATGAAAAAATTATCATTATGATGACTGTATCTGAGAGCCATAACAGCTTGTCAAAAACGCAGCTAGTGGAGGTCCAGGGGGAAGCACCTCAAGAGGAAAAGAATTTGCGGACACAAAGAGGGTGTTCTTTAAACCCACTCTGAAGCATTGTGGTGACAAGACAGCACTGGTAAACAAGTAATGCCTGTAGCCTTATTAAGGGTGGCGCTGGAGCACCTACACTAGCCCGTGCATGTAACCAGGGAGAATCTTGCTGAAACTATCGCTGAGGATTGGGTCGTACCAAATCTGGTAGAGCATGTTGCATTATTTATGACAAATTGTATAGTCTGTCAAATATTCACGGCTGGGCATACAGTGCGCACAGTTAGGGGAGTTATACTGAGACCTAATGGGCCTTTTCAGAATTTGCATATCGACTGTGTCAACATGATACAAGTATGTAATGGATATAGATACATGATCGTAATAGTTTGTCCCTTTTCAAGGTGAGTTGAAGCAAGGCCATGTACACACCCAGACTCCACTTGTGCAGCCAAACTTTTAGTGAGGGAAGTCTTTCTAGATGGGAAGTATGTGAAGGCATGAGGTCAGTTAATGGTCCTCACTTTGTGAACCAGATATTTGAGCAGATAAGCTTGTTGCTTGGTATAAAGCACAGGTTTTCTTCGGCTTATCATCCACAGGGGAATGGGATATGCGAGAGGTTCAACAGCTTGCTCAAGGAAAGAATGGCCAAGTTGAAGTTTACCTTGAAGAAAGGGTGGTTGCATTGCCTACCACTGGCATTATATGCATTGAGGAACCAGCCAGGTTCTGACCACCATCACATCCCCTATGAAATTGTGAGGGGAAGATGAACGAGAACACCCCTCACACCTCCATCCAGAGTTAGAAGTGATGCTCAGCCAACTTCAGATCTGTTAGGGTTGGAATTACGTGATTATTTGAATTATATGACTTCAAGTATCTCTGTCATTTCAGGTCAGTTACGTCACAGAGGGTGTGGGGCAGTGCAGACCACAGAAGGAGAGGCTGCAACCAGTAAATCTCAGAAGTTATGTCTTCCCCAACTGTTCCATGGTGATGTGGTCTTAATCCGCAACCATACAAGGAAGAAGTGGCACGAACCCCGCTTCAACGGCCCATTCATTATGGAAGACGTTACGCCATCTACAATCACAGTTCAAGGCAGACGTGCATGGACTTTTATAGGCAACGTCAAACTTCACATTGGAGAAAACTCATTGTCCTCGCACTCATTGGAAGCAAGTACAGGCTTCGGGGAAGAACCACAGCACATGAAGACAAGGTCTATGACGAGGAAGAAGGACGCAGAAGCTGACAAGTAAAAGGTCATTGGACTGTGGCTTTCTTCAGGACAATCTTTTAAGCCATTTATAAAAGAGTAAGAAAATCTGATTTGAAAGCTCTATGCAGTCTTTGCAGGGAAAAGGAAATTATTTTTGTACTTAAGTCACAGGAGCTTGATAGACTTTGGACTGAGGCATGCTAAAGCCTTGATAAGAAGAGAAAAAAATGCCAAATTCTAAATCGAGGTTTTGACAATAAAAAAAGAGTACAGTATCCTGATTCCTTCCGTACTGAGTTTTTGTTTGGATTTTCTCATGGTATTACCCAATAAGAACGTTTCAAGGATCATACGTGAAGTTTTTTTCTTCATTCTGCGCTCTTATCTGGATATCGTTGGAAGAACTTTTAATGTTCGTGTTTTCTTGCAAGATCCTGAGAATGGCCCAATTGTGAGGTGACTACTGACAGCAATCATTGAGTAAATTTTGCAGCTTCCTGAGTATAGTGGGGAGAGTGCAAATGCCCCATCAACTGACAATACACACAGACTAATCAGTCTTGTATTCCACTACTAGATTGAAGAATGCCCACAGCTTGCTAATAGACATAGAGGTATTAGGACATGTTTAAGGGACCTGAGAAACAATGCAGCTTTAAATGAGATCCTGAGGGATATAATCTTCCAGGTGAACATTTATTGTGAGCGTACTCTGAGGTCAGAGTAAAACTTTCCTTCGAGGGACAGATCGAGAGGCTGCTGGTCAAAGAAAGACTCTTGGTTCATGCTGAAAGAAATTCATCATGTCATCTGGTCTAAAGCCAATTCCGGCATAGACTGGGGACTGATGTAGGTTATTGAACTTGTCTGAACAGTGAAGCAAATGAGAACATTCTAAAAAGAGACTTTCTGTAGAAAAGAGTAAAAGAACATTGGTGAAATAATTTTCTTCATGCTTAAGATGCATCTACATTTCGTCTGATTAAAAGATTGATGGAGGAAGAGCATTGAGGGTCTTGTCCTTGATCAGCACGGACAAAGCTCTGAGTCAAGTCGACAGTTTTCAAGAAACAGTACATGATGTTGCAATATTAAAATTCTGATTTTTTCATTCCTTAGGCAATGAAGATGGGTGTAGTTAGTAGTAATGTTATATTGCCTGACACTGAGAGACGTCCACATTGTCGACAAAGTAGATGTTGCAAAATTGCATATATATGTATCATTTACTTTTTCATTCTGTTCATAATTGTATTGCTTTCACTCACGGTACAAATGCCCTACC
Source organism: Ambystoma mexicanum (assembly GCF_040938575.1). Lineage (NCBI taxonomy): Eukaryota > Metazoa > Chordata > Amphibia > Caudata > Ambystomatidae > Ambystoma > Ambystoma mexicanum. The sequence continues at coordinate 879,931,303 of NC_090930.1, forward strand.
ATATTGACGTGCATGGAGCTAAGACTCCAGTGAATGTTCCTGAGCAGAAGGAAGGTATGACCGTGGCAACTACTAGGCAGCCGAGACCCTATGTAATCATTCCAGTTCCAAAGAAACATGGCACAGTGTCAGAGTTTTAGATGAATGGTACTGATAGTTGTTCACATTCAAAAAAGGTCTTGGAAGTTATTTTTGGACTCCAGAAACAGGCTTTATAGGAGAAACAAAGAAAAGAGGTGTTAGAAAGTGAATCTACTACAGGAATGCACCTGAATGTTCCTACTCCTGAATAAGGTAAGTCTATATTACCTCGTATGGAGATTATGGTAGATTCCCCATGGCCATCTTTTGCTAAAATCAGACAGAAGTTCTAGGATAGAAAGAGAGTCCTTGAACTTTCTCCTACTCAAGTAGCACAGATGACTACACCCAGACTATTGATACATGTTCCTAGGATTGGTCCAATAAGAAAGAGTTATGCTGAAGTTCTACATGAAATAATTATGAAAGGTCACAAAAGAAGAATGAGATAGAAGAGAAGTACCAAAGTGGATAACTTCGAGCTGAATGATTACCTGAGCAGCACAGCACACTTGGGAAATAACATCTGGTACCAGCATATGAAGGAGGTGGGAAGGAGTGTGCTTTGTGTGTGCACTCCTGCCGTACAGTATGGGGAAGTCTAAGATCTTCATAGCCATCGAGGTAGGTGTCCAGACAGCACATTGTCTGTCACAAGTAGCACTTTGCCGAACCAGAGGCCAGTTCATGGGCCGAGATTCATATCTCAAATGGGCAACTGAATGGACAGATCCTGATGAAGACGATTATGTTCAAGACACAAAGACAAGAGATCAAGACCAAACCAAGAATCATGTGATCCGATATGACATGCCTGGAGAAAAGGGAGCTGGAATCAGAAGAGAATTGAACAAGAAACTTGAAAGTCCAGGAAAATCTGCAGAAGAAATTCAGAGATGGAAGAACAGAGGACAAATGCAGATCTGGGGATCAGTGTTATTACCAGACGGTTGGGAAGAAGGAGTCGTAATTGTTACGACGGATTTCTGAACTCTGTCCTGGTGGCGCAGAAGTTCAGAAGGCCAACCTAATTACTTGGAACAGGGTAACCTCTGGACAAGCCAGACCAATCAAGGTAGCGATCGCGGCGGTCAAGACTAGGTCTCAAGAGGGGTGAGGGTGACTGAAAGCCCGCAATGAGCACACAAAGCAAGATCACTTACAAACTACTCCAAACAGGTGTTATATAAAAAATATATACACATTTATTTTAAGGCCTTTAAAACAATGACCGTAGCGAGAAAATCACAATATAACGATAGTAAACCAACACATACCATATCAACATAATATATATACAAATACGACAGTCGCAAGCGTTATATGCACGAAATGTGTAGTCCACCTGCAAGGGAAGGAAAACAGGCAGTGCGATACAATGCTTTAGACTCAGTTCGTCTTCAGAGGCACCTAACTAGATGGAAGTCCGAGCCCTGCGAAGAGTGGAGCCTTGTGCTCAAAAGTACCTGCACACGCTGGTGCCAACGGGCAAAAGGAGAGTCTCTTCTAAGGAAATCAGGCAGTTCAGTTCAGTGCACAAATGAAGGAGAACAAGTTCCGCGACTCAAGCGCAGCCTCCACAGTGGGCAGAAGCAGAGCGCGAGTACGGCAAAAGGGTGCTGTTTTACACAGCGGGGAAAAGCAATGGGCTCCTGCAGGAGGGCGACCAGATCCTAGCTAAACTACTCACCGGTCCCCGATGCAAGCAGACCCAGGCTTTTCCGCGTCAGTTTCAGCAGCTGGCAGGTTCAGAAGAGCAGGGAACGCCTTGTCGTCGTGTTGAGTAAAAAGACGTCCCAATCGAAGAAACCTGCACAGTTTTGTCACCACAGCAGGGCAACGGAGCGGCCGTGTGTATCTGAGCCAAATGTACACTACTCACTTCCGACCTGGGAACGCCAAGTGTACGAAGCGTGTGAGAGTGACAAGGACTCGAAATACTACACAACCTGGCGGCGGTTACAGAGCAAGACTCCCGTGTAAGCTGGTCAGTCAGCTGGATGGCCCAGAGACGCTTCCGAAGGCTTACTGGCAGGAGATGGTGAAGATGCCGAGAATAGCTGTTCCCGCTATTCCAAAGGGTCGAAGTACCAGTACAGGCGTTCTGGTTCGATCAAAGGTGAAAAGGGTTTCACAAGGCGACAGCAGTGCAGAGGAGAAGTCCTTCAGCGGGTCACCAGCGATTCCTCGGTCCAGCCTCTTGGTTGCAGGATACTTGGCTCCTGTATTCCTTCGTTCGTGAGAACTCAGGAGATCGACATGGTAGTGGTGTTTCCAGCCCCCTCTTATCCACGGTTCCCTTCGCGCCAAAATGGAGGGGACCCAATGGGAGATCCGCTCATCAACACTCACACCATTCGTGGACCAATCACGGACCACGGTGGTCCCAGGCATTCACACCACCCTAGACTCTCTGGCACCCAGGATGTGTATTGGGACCAGACATCCCAGCCCACATCCTGGAGGCACACAAAAGACATGTAGAAGCCCGCGAAAGCATCCGTGTTTCGCGGGAAAGTACATGCCCAAATAAGGAAGGCCCCGGGTCGGCTCGACCTGGGGAAGGTGAAGGGAGCAAGACGGTCAGCGGACAGGACAAAGGAGCCTCGTGGTCTGGCCATTTTGGGAGCCAGGCCACCATTTTGGGTTAAGCGCAGAAACGCGCTTAGAATGCCAAAAGGAGCTCAAAATACAAAGAAACGATCGCTGCCACCATTCCCGTCCCTGAATCACTTGCACCGATCAGATACAATCCTAAACGAGTATCTAGGGCCTGTAGAAGGCTAGAGACCCAAGAGAGCTGTAACTTAGCTTACAGTGCCCTCTTGTGTCATGTTGCACGAAAGCCGCAACATGATAAAAGAAACTACGGGAAACAGCGTTCCCCGGTACTGACTGTCTTAAGGGCATGTCAGTTTCCCCGTAAGATGGAGCGAAAGCCCAGAGGAGTGCGGCAGAAGGCTGCACTTCTCTGGCAAAGTCAAGAACAAGGTGAAAAACAACAGCAAAAAGTTTAGGGGTTGCCACATGGAAGGAAAATTACCTACAATTACGAAATCTTTCCTAACACTCGCCCCTCCCAGACTATGGACAGGGGGAACTAATCCACCCCTGGATGAGTCTCTTGTCCAGGTCGGTTAAACATTCTGGACAACCCATCAGAATTGCTATGTTGGACACCTGGCCTATGCTCAATAGTGAAGTCGAAGCCTTGTAGACTTATGGACCACCTAAGAAACTTTGGATTCTCCCCCTTCATGTTCATTAGCCACTTTAACGGCTTATGGTCAGTTTGCACAGTGAAGTGGGTCCCATAGAGGTAGGGCCTCAGCTTCCTTAGGGCCCACACAACAGAGAAACATTCTTTCTCTACCGTGGACCATCTGAGCTCTCTGTCCTTAAGCTGGCGACTAATAAAACCGATAGGGTGTTCCTTACCCTTCTCATCTACTTGTGATAGTACAGCTCCTATCCCAGTGTCAGAGGCGTCCCTCTGCACGATAAAAGGTCTTTGATAATCAGGGGCCCTGAGGACAGGGGCCTGGCACAAGGAGTCTTTTAAGCCATTGAAGGCCTTCTCACACTCGTCGGTCCAAGTTACCTTCTTGGGTTTCTTCGGAGTGGTGAGGTCAGTCAGAGGAGCACCTATGGTGCCATAGTCTGCCACAAAATTGCGGTAATACCCCGTGAGTCCTAAGAAGGCTCTCACTTGGGTTTGCGTAGTGGGGGTAGGCCAGTCTTGTACTGCTTGTACTTTACTGGGTAGAGGCTGTCTCCTCCCTCCACCTACTTCATGTCCAAGGTAAACCACTGAGCCTTGTCCATTTTGGTGAGGGGCCACTCGGACACCCTCAAAAGAGCTATCTGAAGGACTGCTTTGGAACAGGTCGGGGAGAGGTTCAGACTCCTCTTCCTCAACGTCTGAAGCCAGTAGCAGTGCTGCGATTTCGACGCTTGGGACGAAAGCCTTCAGCCTATTCATGTGAAACACTTTTGGAGCCTGTCCAGGCCTTCCAAGGTCCACTGAATAGTTAACCCCACCAGGGGCTCCACCACTGGGTAAGGGCCTGACCATTTGTCCTGTAAAGCTCGAGGCCTTATGGGATGCATGATCAGGGCTTGCTGACCAAGTGTAAAGTTGATGAGGGAATCTTTCTGGTCGTACCAATGTTTCACCAGCGCTTGTCCTGCCTTCAATTTAACACTAGCCAAGCCCATCAGAAGTAGCATCCGTTTTCTGAGCCCTAGCACATAATCAACTACGTTGGTAGTAACAGGGGGAGTGGGCATCTCCCATCCCTCCTTGACGATGGCTAAGGGTCCCCGTACGGGATGACCGAACAGAAGTTCGAGGGGGCTGAAGCCAACACCCTCCTGTGGTACCTCTCGGTAGGCAAACAGTAAGCATGGTAAAAGAAGATCCCATTTTCTTCTCTGAGGCTCCTCCAGAGCCCCAATCATGCTCTTTAACGTTCTGTTGAAACGTTCCACCAGACCATTGGTCTGGGGGTGGTATGCAGAAGAGAACTTGTAGGTGACCCCACATTCTTTCCACATAGCCTGCATATACTTCGACATAATGTTGCTGCCACGATCCGACACAACTTCTTTAGGGAAGCCAACCCTAGTAAATATGCCGAGTAAAGCTTTTGCAACTGACTTGGCAGTTACAGTTTTCAATGGGATGGCCTCAGGATACCTGGTTGCATGGTCGACCAGCACCAGGATAAACCTATTGCCCGAGGATGTTTGCGGGTCAAGGGGACCAACAATGTCGATCCCTACCCTTTCAAATGGTACCCCCACAACTGGGAGCGGTACCAACGGAGCTTGGATTGTCGCGCCAACCTTACCAGACAACTGGCAGGAGGCACAACTCCTGCAGTGACTTTCTACTTGCACCCCCATCTTGGGCCAGTAGAAGTGCATGGATAACCTTTGCTTGGTCCTCTTCATACCAAGGTGACCAGCAAGGGGAACTTCATGCGCCAACTGCAGGAGGAAGGGCCTAACAGCAAGGGGAACCACAAACCTCCTATGGTCTCCTTCTGTAGACTCTGTGGGCTCACTATACAGGAGTCCACCTTCCCAATAAATCCTATGCGTCCCAGGAGGTTCACCCTCAAGCTGGGAGCAGGCCTGTCTCCTTAGGCCTTCCAGAGATGGGCACTCACGTTGGCCTTTACTGAATTCGTCCCTATCAGGACCTCCTTCAACTAACAAGTCTTTTAGTTCAGGATGATCGTTGGGGTCGAATACTTCAGGCATCGCCACCTCCTCGTCAGGCCCGGGCGATTGACCAACTTCCTCCACCGCAGTGGTATTCGAGCTCGGGGGAATATTCTCTTACCCTCGTCTTGACTTGTCGACTCCTTTCGCCTTGGGTTTCCCCTTCGGCTGGGGCGGCGTATTGGACTTGGCCAATGCTGCCCGTGCTTGAGACCGTGTGTAGGGTCTTTCGGCAGTGTCTCCTACGAGCCCTAAAGCTCTGAGATCATTACCTAACAAGACCTTTCCCGGGACGTTTCTCTGAATGCTCACTGGAATCCTGACTGCTGTACCATTTAAAGTAAGATTTACAGGTATTACTGGAAACATACGGAGGGGGCCGTCAGCCAACTTAGTGGGCATCAGAGTAGCTCTGGCAACTTCCTCTGAGTCTACCAAGGTAGAATCCACTACAGTGCGACTGCACCCACTATCCCTAAGAGCTGGAGTATCTACTCCATTGATCAGCACACTGTCTTTAAAGTAGTGCTTGGTATTATCCGGAATCCTAGCATAAGCCTCTGCGACTTTAGGCTCCCAGGAACCCAGGGACACTAAAACTACCTCAGCCTCTATCCCGCTGGGAAATGAGTCTGAGGAGAAGGATGCTCCTGTAATCTCTTCTTCCTCGTAGGAGGAGAAGGCCAGATTAGCGGAGTGGACCCCCAAAGGTCTAACCTTACAACGGGGATCCCCCTTCACGTGGTCAGTTGCTCCACAAGCAAAACAAGATCCATTGGGTCTGTTTACATAGGGAGGCTTATTGTAACCAGAGTTCTGTTTCGGAGGCTGACCTCCACTACCCTGTGAGTTCTCTTGTGTCCTACCCTTATTTTTCTTTTTGTGGCCCTTATGGGAAGAAGATTTAGCAGATTCTCCACCCTCCATATCTTTGGACTTTTTCCCTTGCTCCTGCTTACCAGGATGAGTTTTGTCCTTATGGGACACTTGATGTGACACCCATAAGTCGGCTGCAATGGCCAGCTTCTTAGGATCTATCTCCTTCGAATCGGCCAAATGCTGCTTAAGCTCCGGGGAAGAAGAAGCAAAAATGTGTTCCAGCATGACAAGATTTATCATGCCTTCGAAGGTAGAAACCTTATAACCTTCGACCCAGCCAGTTAAGTTTTTCAAGGATTCAGTGACATAAGATACCCAAGTACCACCTTCCTTTTTCTTATACTCTCTGAAACGTTTCAAATATTGGGCCGGAGTCTTCCCAAACTTTAAAATGAGAGTTTGCTTTAACATTGCGAAATCAGCTCGCTCAGCCTTCGACATTTCCATGATGGCACTGCAGCCAGAATGGGGCAGTCTGCTGAGTAACCAGGCAATCTTATCAGCATTGTCAACTTGTTGAACTTCGTATGCATACTCAAACGCATTCAGCCAGTCCATAATGTCATTCCTTTCTTCATACACACTGAGCAGATCTTTCGGAAACCGTGGATGAGAGGAGGCCCCAGACCCATGTCCAGGACCCTTGGACCCATTTGCAACCTGAAGCTTGGCCAGTTCCAACTGGTGATCCCTGTCTTTCTGTTTTTCTGCCTGTTCGAGTTTTAGTTTGGCTATGCTGAATTCAAGCTCCTGCTGCCTAAACCGCAGCTCTTGCTTCTTGAATTCAAGCATAGCCTCCCCATCAGCACTGGCAGAGGAAACATTAGACATCTCGTCCTCCCTGTCCTCGTGGTCGCGATGGATCAGTGCGGCGGCAGAACCGTCGGTTCTACCAGTGAGAGCAGCCCCACCACCTTCCGCACTCTCCTCAGAAGTTATAGCGTGAAGCTGCGCTTCTTGCCACGCCACGATTCTTTGGATCATTTCCAATTTCGTGCCTTGAGAGGAAACACCTCTCTCCGCACACATCTTCTTCAATGTTTCTGATTTGGAAGCATTTAAAGTTAACAAGGTATTTGTTTCCATACTGTTAGATAGGACTATGGCCTTTTTAAAGTTATACTACAACAATTCACTACGTGTCCTGGTTGGAATAACCTGAAATGCCTTAGTTCGTGCGCAACACTGGATACCTTCAGTCGTATCCCACCGCTGTACACCAATTTGTTACGACGGATTTCTGAACTCTGTCCTGGTGGCGCAGAAGTTCAGAAGGCCAACCTAATTACTTGGAACAGGGTAACCTCTGGACGAGCCAGACCAATCAAGGTAGCGATCGCGGCGGTCAAGACTAGGTCTCAAGAGGGGTGAGGGTGACTGAAAGCCCGCAATGAGCACACAAAGCAAGATCACTTACAAACTACTCCAAACAGGTGTTATATAAAAAATATATACACTTTTATTTTAAGGCCTTTAAAACAATGACCGTAGCGAGAAAATCACAATATAACGATAGTAAACCAACACATACCATATCAACACAATATATATACAAATACGACAGTCGCAAGCGTTATATGCACGAAATGTGTAGTCCACCTGCAAGGGAAGGAAAACAGGCAGTGCGATACAATGCTTTAGACTCAGTTCGTCTTCAGAGGCACCTAACTAGATGGAAGTCCGAGCCCTGCGAAGAGTGGAGCCTTGTGCTCAAAAGTACCTGCACACGCTGGTGCCAACGGGCAAAAGGAGAGTCTCTTCTAAGGAAATCAGGCAGTTCAGTTCAGTGCACAAATGAATGAGAACAAGTTCCGCGACTCAAGCGCAGCCTCCACAGTGGGCAGAAGCATAGCGCGAGTACGGCAAAAGGGTGCTGTTTTACACAGCGGGGAAAAGCAACGGGCTCCTGCAGGAGGGCGACCAGATCCTAGCTAAAATACTCACCGGTCCCCGATGCAAGCAGACCCAGGCTTCTCCGCGTCAGTTTCAGCAGCTGGCAGGTTCAGAAGAGCAGGGAACGCCTCGTCGTCGTGTTGAGTAAAAAGACGTCCCAATCGAAGAAACCTGCATAGTTTTGTCACCACAGCAGGGCAACGGAGCGGCCGTGTGTATCTGAGCCAAATGTACACTACTCACTTCCGACCTGGGAACGCCAAGTGTACGAAGCGTGTGAGAGTGACAAGGACTCGAAATACTACACAACCTGGCGGCGGTTACAGAGCAAGACTCCCGTGTAAGCTGGTCAGTCAGCTGGATGGCCCAGAGACGCTTCCGAAGGCTTACTGGCAGGAGATGGTGAAGATGCTGAGAATAGCTGTTCCCGCTATTCCAAAGGGTCGAAGTACCAGTACAGGCGTTCTGGTTCGATCAAAGGTGAAAAGGGTTTCACAAGGCGACAGCAGTGCAGAGGAGAAGTCCTTCAGCGGGTCACCAGCGATTCCTCGGTCCAGCCTCTTGGTTGCAGGATACTTGGCTCCTGTATTCCTTCGTTCGTGAGAACTCAGGAGATCGACATGGTAGTGGTGTTTCCAGCCCCCTCTTATCCACGGTTCCCTTCGCGCCAAAACGGAGGGGACCCAATGGGAGATCCGCTCATCAACACTCACACCATTCGTGGACCAATCACGGACCACGGTGGCCCCAGGCATTCACACCACCCTAGACTCTCTGGCACCCAGGATGTGTATTGGGACCAGACATCCCAGCCCACATCCTGGAGGCACACAAAAGACATGTAGAAGCCCGCGAAAGCATCCGTGTTTCGCGGGAAAGTACATGCCCAAATAAGGAAGGCCCCGGGTCGGCTCGACCTGGGGAAGGTGAAGGGAGCAAGACGGTCAGCGGACAGGACAAAGGAGCCTCGTGGTCTGGCCATTTTGGGAGCCAGGCCACCATTTTGGGTTAAGCGCAGAAACGCGCTTAGAATGCCAAAAGGAGCTCAAAATACAAAGAAACGATCGCTGCCACCATTCCCGTCCCTGAATCACTTGCACCGATCAGATACAATCCTAAACGAGTATCTAGGGCCTGTAGAAGGCTAGAGACCCAAGAGAGCTGTAACTTAGCTTACAGTGCCCTCTTGTGTCATTTTGCACGAAAGCCGCAACATGATAAAAGAAACTATGGGAAACAGCGTTCCCTGGTACTGACTGTCTTAAGGGCATGTCAGTTTCCCCGTAAGAAGGAGCGAAAGCCCAGAGGAGTGCGGCAGAAGGCTGCACTTCTCTGGCAAAGTCAAGAACAAGGTGAAAAACAACAGCAAAAAGTTTAGGGGTTGCCACATGGAAGGAAAATTACCTACAATTACGAAATCTTTCCTAACAGTAATCTGCAGAGCCTGGGTGGCCATTGGTTGCTCCCAACCTGCTTTGACTTCGCACAGAATGGCTGCAAGCCATTATGGCCTGAACATGCTAAGCTATTGACTTGGGTCAAAGATGGAGGAGGACCCTTACAGATTGTTCCATTGGAAAGTGCAAAGTTGTGCTTCAGAAATAATGGCACAGGAAAAATGGGAGAAAACCAGAAGTGCAAATTAATCTTTGATGTACCAGGAATGAAGATTGGGGCAGCAGTGATAATGGATCAATACTGGGCCTGCGCATCCAAAGCTTATATGAAGCTGCCAGAGAATTTGGGAGGACTTTGCTCAATAGTAAACGTCCATGTTCCAGCTTTGGTAATTCCAAAGAGTGATCTGAATCTTGACAGCTTCCTGAAAGCAGATGCTCACCTGAGGAAGAAGAGATCTGTGGAGCTCCTAAAAAGAATGAAGAGAGAGAACTACTTCTCACCAAAATCAATAGAAGCCTTTGATGCCATTTTGTATGAGCATAGACTGTTCAGCCAGACTCCATCAGTGTTCACATTGATCTTCATGCCGGCTATTCAGGTTGGAGCAAACACCAAATGGCTGCAGATTGCCAGATGGGAATTGCTGTAGACCATTAACACGACTATAAAAGGATTCAATGGAATCAGAGAAGAAATGAGAGCCATAAGACTGATGACTCTCCAGAATAGGTATGTCTTGGATATGATCACAGTTATGAATGGAGGCGTTTGTGCAAAAATTGGAGAATCATGTTGCACATTCATACCTTCTCATGATAACAAGAATGGAACCTTGACAGAGGCCATAGGCATGCTGACTACGCGCCATGGTCAGACGATAGATGATGTTGAAGACATTGCTGATGACAGCTGGTTTGGATTAATCTTTTCGTGGATGACAGACATCTTCAAGTTCCTTGGAGCTCTGATAGTGATGGTATTGCTTGGATTCTGTGTGATCAAGCTGATAATCTCGCAATGCAGGAAGAAAGCAAAGAAAGCAATAAGAATGACGATCATGATCAATGTTGAGCAAGGATGGAAGGCCAAAGAATTGACACACAAAGAAATCAGAGACTATGTGAAGGCCAGTATCCATTCACCTGAGGGGATGCAGTTCCTATACCCAAAGAACCATAAGAAGTATGTGGGAAGATGGGTCTATTACAGCCCAAATGGACAATGGCAACACATGACATGGACCAAAGATGAGCATGTCAAAACAGCAGGTTGCCTGAAGGGAGTCATAAAGATATGGGTCCAGAAGAGGATGCCTGGATGTAAACGATGATGAAAGAGTGGTCGATGAATTGAACCAAATGGGGGAGTGTAGAGGAGGAGCCAAGTACCCCACCTCAACCACTTCACCTTTATTGCCTTTATTGCCTATAGACTTTATACCGAAATATGAGACATACATGGAGCAGTTGAATCGGCAAAGGGCAGAGTATGGGCTCTGTGCAGTACCAGTAAGACGACCAATACCTAAGAGAATCCTGGAAGCAAGATTCCCATACCTGCACACGAAGAAGTATGACAACCATTTCAATGAAATTCCTGATAAATGGCAAGGATGAATGGTGATGTCACACAGAGTTGAGCTGATGTGTATAGCTGACATGCAGGGACCAGAGAATGCAGATATTCTATAAGGCATCAAGAAAGTACCGGGGATAAGTGACATCTTGGGCTCAAGGTGAAGAAGCTTATGGCTCAGAAACGATGAAGATATCAAGTTAGTTTACATGTGTACAGATGCAAGAAACGCAAGCAGCGAAGTAATCATGAAGCTAGCCTTATGCTTTATAGTGAACAGATTGCGGCAAGTGCCAATATATACATATATGCAAATGATTAAGTAAAGAATGGATGTTTCCACTACACATTATAGCAGTGTTGAACAGTAACAAAAAGGCCTCATTTTAGAATGTCGAAGTTAAAAAGCAGTTGAATTAACAAAATGAATCTCAGAAGACAGTGTTGAATGAGCCACGAAGCCAAGGTCTTATCAAACTGAAGCAAACTGACTTTGGATATAAATCGCGTGAAAGAACAGAACTCCTATTCTGAAGACATGGACAAAATCAAAAGACGGCAAGGTCTATTAAGAATTAGTATTTTAAATGCACCAGAAGATCGATTCCATGCTCTCTAGTCACGTGGAAGGATGAAGTTAGACGAATGAGGTGGTCACACCTACGCAAGGGGGCAGCTTGTGCCTTCACTCCCTGATTTTCTCAGAGTTAAGAGCACTCTCAAGGACATGCTTCAAAGCCCTAATTGACACTGGACTATTGAGGTGATGATGGATTAGTATGCTAATTGGTGAGAAGCTGGTCCTAAGGTGAGCTCACCAGCATATGGATGTTCAGCCTGCCAGCTGCTAGATGTAGGCGGAAAAGTATTGATGGGGGTTAGAAGCCCACCAATTATAGAGGACCACTTAATTAAGGGTCCTATAGTTTTGTAGCCAATAGAATGTCGTACATTTAGTGATGTTCATAGTGGCCATTTTGAGGGGAGGGATTAGTTGCCCCACCTGATGTTAAGTACCCTATCACTTTCATTCACTGAATCATGCCAGTATAGATCCTATACTTAGATATTCACTAAGAGTCTATCATTACTGCTCATAGGTTTTTGTATTTTTGCCACGTAGTATGACGTTGGTAGTACGCAGGTTAACATCATTGATGACTAATTTTAGGTATAAGAACCCAGTTTTTTTTAAGATGCATTGAGTAAGAGGATCGAGCGAGTGCATTGATGTTCGTTGTACTCCCTTTTTTAGATCATTGAAAATAAAAAAATCTTCCTTTTGCCAAACTATCTGAGGTGTTTCGATTATTGATGTATGAATAAAATCTGCACCCCCATTCATCTCCAGGGTATTGCTACTTGCCTTAAAGGGCTCGAGGGATTATCCAGTTCAACTGGTTCTCCAAGGCATCGGGCCATAATTTAATATGCTCTCTATATGGCCCCTTAGGCTTACATATTATCACTTTGCGTTATCATTTGATCACCCAGTGTTACATCCATCTGTTTGAATATTGAATAATGAAGCAATGTTTCATTCAAATCCAGATACATGTTGGTTGACCCTGATACAAAGAATTCTATGGGTGCTAGTGGTGATAGCACTACTAAGGGTGAAACCTCTATGAAAAAACTGTTGTCGATGTTGGTTTGTGTCGGTGGTAGGCTGAAGAACTCAAGCTCCAATTTCACACACTCCCCGAAGGAACCATGTAAGAAGGCCATTGTTCTTTAGAAGATATCACTGCCCTTGTGTGTTTTAGGGTCAACGCACTTCTTCTTAGTTTGATGTCTGCATCAGTCTCTTGAGCTTCTTTTCCTAATGGGTTTCACAGGGCTGCGTTGATGTGATGTGGACCTCTTCCTCCTAATACTCCCATGAGGTCTATAAATGAAGCCTGATACATCATGCCCCTCCTTTTTCTGTTTGGCAAGGTGATTGGAAACTGCTGTTGTCCCACACCACATGAGGTCTTTTACAATACTGCTGGCAGCTATTTTCACATGTGGTTTAGCTTATTCGAAGCCGTAGCATAGGAAGGGTATTGCACATCTAAACAAACTTCTAAAGATATTGCCGAGCCCTGCTGCATACATCACGGGGCTCCCACTGAAGCATGGCTGATCGCCGTAGCCAGCCTGGGCCCTATAATATTCTATATTGGCCTGGGGGTTACCATAGTTCTTCACCATGGCCATTGTAACACTGTTTTATTAGTCTTTGAGCCGCAATAGTCAGAAGTGCACCCTCAGGCAGATTCTTCTGCATTTAAATGATACAAACTGCCCTTGATCATCTCTTATCTGAATGTTGATGGTTTCAAAATGTTTTTTACACACAGGGACGTTTTTGTGTTTGCTGTATTGAATGTTCACAATAGCATTGTTGCTACCTCTGATCTCCATGATTCCAAGTAATGGTGCATCGCTATCCCCCACTCTTTGATACTTCACTATATTGCTGTAAATCAGTAAAATGTAAAACCCCCTGTTAATATCATCTCAGCTATTGTCACGCGGTTCTCTGCTTCCAACATGTTGCATGGTTCTCAGTAGGTTATGCAGTCTCCACATTGTTGAATACCTGATGTACACATCAGGCACCTGGAGAAAAACCTTCCTCTGGTGCGGGTCTAGATGTAACACTGTGTCATCATACTCTGGTATGGTTGATATGCTTTTGTTGAGGACTCTAACAAAATAGTGTGTATTTGGGTAATACACCTTGGCAAACCGTTCTAATGAAAGCCTCGGAGGGTTTGTTTGTTTTATGATAAACGTGCCATCCCTGCTGCCTAAAGTATTCTACGAATGAACGTATTGAACTTCTGTGACCGCCACAGTCCACTGCCCTTCCACATTTCCGTGTTTGTCCAGCTTCATGGTGAAGTTGGATATTTTGTTCTCATGCGAATGTATCTGCGGCGGCATTGCTGGGGAGCATAATGTAAATAGGTGTAATAATTCAAAACTAACCTGTCTCATGCAGCAATCAAAAGACAAAAGGTTTAGACTCCATGACTTTCCTGCGAAACACCTGTGGTCTCTAGAGTGCTGGTGTGCACCCAACTGTTGGATTTCACAGGCCATACCTGCCATTTCATCAGATTTTGCGTCCTAGTGCCTTGTCCTTTACTAGTTATGACGTTTTCTATTTCATAAACTCTGTGTTGGTCTTTGCTGACTGTTTTCATCTCCTCCCTATAAAGAACACCTTGAACAGCTTTTCATAAGTAATCGATTAGACTGTATATATAAAGACCTTCCTGGAGAGTCACTCCATCCATGTAAAAATCTCTTCACTTTAGTTCTGCTCATACCCATTGGTAAAGAAGGCCTGGAGTTTCGAGAGCCGCAAATGATCACCCATTTTAAGGGGAGTTTGTGTCTCCTTTTCAAAAAGTCTGTTGCCATACTGTTTTTTCCAGACTCCAATGGAATTCTGGGGTTTTACAGCTACAGGGGTAGTTTTAATATATATAAGATGTGTGTTGCTATACACATTTATAAATGCTGGTAACACGTCAACTTATCTCTGGGTGTTTTGAGCTGTGAATAAATTGCAGATCCGTGTTTTAAAATTGTGTATAAAACATTCTACAATAGGGGCTTGGACTTTAGAGTGTGTTATGAAATGGTACACCCTGTGTTGTTTGAAAAGGATCTGTAGCAGTTTATTTAGAAACTCCTTACCGGCATCTGTTTGTAGTTTACCGGGTAGTCGTCCACTGTTAAATATGCATTTTAAAAAACTGTCGCTATACTGGGTGCCGTCTTGTCTTTTTACATCTCAACATAGGTGTATTTTGATAGGACATCGATGAAGGCTAGAATATATCGTAAGCCATCATTGTCCCCCTGTAACTGGCGCTCATATCCATAAGATCAGACTGCCATTGTTGATCAATATCAGATACCACGGTCATTCGTCTTTTAAAATGTTTTCGGACCGGCTTCTGTAGCACATAGGACTCCTGTTTTGAAAGCCACATCTTGACAGCACTCCTTGACACATTCTCACCATCAGTTCTCATTTTACAATACAAGCCCTCAACCGCTCCATAATTACCAAAGCCCCCTTCATCATAATATATTTTGCAAAGTTTACCCCAAAGCCGTTGGTCATAATGACACAACTATATTTTACAAACAACAGATTTGTATTGACATTTGTAACATCAGATTTTGTATTCAGATTTACACCATCATATTTGTATTCATATTTAACATCTGGGGTTGTCTGCTTCTGTACAGTTATCAATTGGGCTATACATTCTGCTTTATGCTCAGTTACTTCATGCACACTGCTGTTCACCGCTTCAATAAGCAAACATACACAGTATAGCTGAGGCTGATAGAAATTCATAAAGCTCCCTATCAAACAGCCATTAGCCTTTAATGGGTAGAAAAAGATGTTGCATGTCGTACACCACCAGCTTCAATGAAAGTTCCACAGGTAGCCTTAAATCGTCAAAACCCCCTTTATAGACATTTCTCCAGTAGATGTTCATTGAAGGGTGGCATCTGTTGGGACATATGTTTTTGATACATACCACATTGTTACATTCACGTTTGTATGCTCACACATTGGTGTTTGCAGATACCACAACATGCTTGGGAAGATACTGACTAGATGCTCTTTAAGTAAAGCCAACATGAATTGCTGTACACATCCACTGGTGGGTTTCACATTAAATTGACAGCTTCCCAACAGATGTTCATTTTTTATTTACTGCAAATAAGTGTAAATACATGTAAATTACCCACATTCTCAATCTTCATAGGTCAGTTTATGGGGCACTATGCACATTTTTCTGTTGTAATGGCTTAAATATACTTTATCCCAGGACTTGCAAACCATTTTCTCAATTATAATTCTAACACAGAGCTGACACCCTTGTCTAAACTGCTTAATTTTCAAGAGGGTATTATAAGCCACTTGTATAGTCCACGTTTAGACATGCATTGTTTTGCCCCTTTCCCAAGCTTTAGCTGGGTTGACGGCTGTATTAGATGCATCATTTTTACAAGACGTTTGGGGCTCAACATGTAGCATATTTTACGTAACAATTTATCTGTATAGGATATTTCCAAACATTCATGAGCCTCCTGCTGTGGATCGTCAATTTTATGCCCGGCACACCATTTGTGAAAGTGTTGTTTTAAACACGTTTTCACCACTATGGCTTTGTGGCCCTGAATGGCTACGATATCAGCCCAGGTCACAACTGTTGTGACTGCATCATCTTTAACACTATTGATCTCCAATATTGAGATACATGCTTACAAAGTCTATTATTGAGATTAGCTGGGTTTTCAATTTGATTTGTGCAGCAAACACAGTAAATATTGCCAGTGTCTGCTACTGCTCGATTCTCCTCATGGCCATCCTTTATATCAGCTAGAGGCTGTAGACAACAGCAGAAATGCATGGTTTTAACTCTGGGTTTGGTGTCACAACCCTAAAGGTACAAATGTTCCCTTTAAAAATATAGCCACTAGCTGGCATGATGTCTATCGATGCTCATTCTCTTTCTGTATCCCCCAAATGTTCTGGGTGTCAGGGTCACTCTTCTTCACCTCAACTCCATCATTTTGCATGATCACGGACTCATATCCTCTGTCTTCAGACTCCATTTCAACGTGTTGCATATCTAAATATGAGAGCACAGGCTGTACACCCATGGGCTACTTGCGAACTACGATTGCAGCACTGGTAGCCATTTGCAAATTATCCATATTTTTCGGGAGCAGTCACCTGAGTGTTTTGAATGGCATCTCCAACAGACCAAACCATGACAGTGGCAATGAAAAGCAGCTGACTGCTCACAGAAAGTGTAGCATGTCCTCCCTGAGCTCCTGATTTCCACAGTCCACCATCAAAGCCTGTGGGTCGTCCATTGCATCAAGACTGTTGTATCTTCTCCTAAGGCAATAAGTAAATAACTATCAATGGCTTCGCTAGGGATGCGTGCGTTCATAATTACAGTTTCCAAGACACCACTCTGTCTAGGCCTGAGAAGTCCAAGACTACACGGGTTTTCAAGGCCCACAATAACAGCTATATATCCATATTGTGAGACTCCACCCCTAATAGCATCATAGCTTTAGAATTGCTTATAGACGTATGCCTATTTAGCACACAGACCCATTCAAACTGTAGGGGTGCTCTGAAAGTTGTATTTTTATATCAAATCCATTAGGTTTCATATGAAAATTATGGCCATTATACCATTTTTGGGGGACATTACATTTATTGGGTTTCAATTAAGTTAATAGGGGTTCCGATACATCTCGATCAAATGTTACATACACTACAGTGGGGTACTTATCAGGTTTATATAAAAAATGTTGGGGGGATTAAATTTATAGAGGTTCAGTCACATTTATAGGAGTTCAGGGGTGTGGTAAAGAGGCAGGCCCACCTGTCATTTGAAACGCTTGATGAAAGGTATCCCACCATACTACTAATGGGTCCAACAGGATAAATGCGGCCACTGTATGGCCTGCGAATTCACAGAAACAAAAAAAGAATTTGAGTATGGCAACATCCGGTGCGTGGTTCTACAAGGTTGTGCTTTTCCTTGAAGAGTGTCTCTGAATACATTGTAGCGAAATGACAGGTTCAGACCCCTATACTGTGTCAATATGCATATGGTATTGTATCCCCCACTGGGCAGGGACATAGTTGTGTTTTCCAACACCATTAAACTCATGACACATGTACCAGAACTTCAATATGTACCAGTCTATTTAATTATGCAAGTGACATTCTTGTATGCAGTGACACATGGACTGCCCCACATATTACAGGGTTTGGAGGTTTACCTTCCATGTGACTATAATATGGGTCGTTGTCCACAGTACACGACCAGAGGATACCCATTTACACCCACATAATAGATGGTCTAGTCCATTCCAAGATGGCCAACCACATCCATACACCCAGCCACGCGCCGTTTCCTAGGTAATCGTACTAACGTGGATATACACACGGCCCAGTGTGCCGCCCAGTAGAGAGCAGACACATATGCTCAGTCCGAACGTACATCGGGACTATGGGCCTCATTACAAGCATGCAAGTCTGGAAAGAGCAGTGCCAGTAGCACCATACCGGCACCGTTTTCCGGTCCGGCACATCATGAGTCGCAATGACGGAAACACCATTACTGCAACCCCACAGCCACGGCGCTACCGCATTCGGTAGCACAGTGAACGTAAACAGCAGAATGTGCTGCCAGACGTGCCTGAAGCACCGGCAGAGCAGTAATACGGGCACATTCCGAGTACTGAGTACATGGAAACACTGCCATAACAATGGCATTAGCACCGTGAATACTGCACCTGTAATACTGGCATTGCGGACTGTAAAGACTGGAGGGGGTGTCTGTACTCCTGCTCTCTATATGGTAGAGGTAGCAATGAACGAGCAATCAAGGTCTTGCTTCACAGGAGGTGATGCAGGCTGGTTCCTAAGTACAATGTGGTCCCCAAGCACCCACAAAGGAATGTCCACACACTGTATTAGTGAAAACACGGTCTTTATATAATTAAGGTTCAAGGTTATATATACAATCACAATAACTCACTTTGTGCTCAGTTAATCTACAATGGCAAATATATACAGTTCTAAGTGGTACCACAATTATTATCAGATTTCATTAAAGTGCGTCAACTGTACTCTGGTCAAATGTCACACAAATCAATTAATAAAGGTAACCAACAATAGACATAGGAGGAAAAGCAGTTGATTAGAACAAATGGCAGAAAACTGGCCCCTACCACTAGACTCAGTTCTGTGTGGAGATCCCCCCACCTGGGAAACCTGTAAAATAAGGATAATATACAAGCCCAGTCCATATATTGTTCCATTAGTCTTATTTCCTTCTAAAGTGTTTCTACCACCCCAATGTACCTGGAATAGCAGAGTTCCTCGAGGAGGCGTCGATGGGTCCTTCTTGAGTGACTCCCTTTAAAGCAAGAGCCACGGATCATCGATGGGCTTTGAAGAAGGTGAACTTGGAGTTGATGATCCTCAATGAAAAGTTTGATGGCGTCGAACAGCAGTTTTGGTCCTGGCGGTGCTCGTCGACGATGAGTCAAAGACGTCCTGCAAGGAAGAGGCGTGCGGGGCACCTCGATGTCAATAGTTCAGGACCGCAAAGAGTCTATGAAGAACTTTGGCCCAGCAAGGGCGTGGAGTCATCGGGCGTCTCTGCGGTCTTTGGGTGGCGGGAAACCCACCGGCAGATTCTCCTCGGCACATCCACAGCCTCGACTTTCTCCGGCAGGACAAAGCGGTCGGCGGTGCTGGTAAGAGATTCCTTCAATTCGAATGTCTTAATCAATGGAGAGTTGCGGCTCCGGTCGTTGATGGCCCAGCGTCAAGCGGTCCCTGCTTCTAGGCAACACGGCTTCGGTCGACCTCCAGCGGTTATAGCAAACCTGCAAACCCTGGTTGATGGCAGACCGAATGTCCGATGCTTCTCTTCGTTCTCCTCGGCAGTCCCCGTCTTCGGTCAGCAGCCTGTCGAGGGATTGACTTCCAGGGAGCTTCGGCGAAGGTTAGCGGTGCTCGATGGTCCCTCGGAGCTCGGGAAGAGGGCGCCTAACCAGGTCCTCTCTCGGTACAGTCCTCGATGAACTCAACAGCTTTCGCATCGGGTCGAAGTAAATGCAACAGCAAATCTTCTTCTTCCAGCAGGGCTTCAAGGATAAGCTTCAAGTATCAACTTCAGCTTCTGAACGAATTCTAGCACTGAGAGGCCCCCAGATATACTGTTGATCTCCCATTCATTCTGCTGGGTCACACTGAGGCAACCAATCACTCAGAAGGGCATTCAGCAGTCAGTCAGCCAATCAGGCATACAGTGCATTCAGCCCATTCTCCTCCCTCTCAGACACTCACAACAAGGAATGTGTATTGGGACAAGTACCTAGCCATTCAACACTACACACTGCATTCATACAAGTTTCGGGCGGGGCTGTCTCAGTCATTGTGTTTCATACCAGAAATCAGACATCCACAAAAAGAAGTGCATATTGGTCACACACTCAATTCACACAGGTCCCACCCACAGGGTGTACCCACAACATACAGTCACTGGGAAGGCTCCAGCCAGTCTGGCCTGGACTTCACTACAATACCATATGGAACTTCCACCCAACAGCCAGTCAGGGGGAAGGGATAGAGTCAGGGCTTCCCAGGTCTTTGGGAAACAAGGTAACAGGCAATAGAAAGCAACAGGGGCCATCTTGTTTCCTATCAGGAATCAACTGATTCCAATGGCAGGGCCTGGGTATGCCCGAAATGGAGGATACTCAGAGCACCTGTCAAATTCAGCATGGCGCTGCCACCAGCCCATACCCTGCTCTGTGGGCCACACACAGGTGCTCAAAAACATACACTAGGGGGACAGGGTTGTACCCCCACCCATGGGTGCCATATGGGTATCCCATGGGTCTGTACACCAAACCACAAATAGGAATAGCTGCACTGCCAGGAGTCCAACATGGACTCCTGGGCAGAAAACAATACAGAACACAAATGAAAAAGGACTACAGGACAAGGACAGGGAGGTACTGTCCCTCCAATGCATTTCCAGCCTCACACGACCAGGCGCTAAACAGTGCCACTGGGAATGTACAAAAGGACCACACTCACACCAAACCCCACTCCCAATAAAACTATGCTGGCAGTTGCAGTAGCAACAATTGGGCTGGGGGCCCTGCAAAGAGGGATAGAAGAGGAAGCAGCAGTGAGGCAGAGGAGGTGGCAGAGGCACAGGAGGCGAATGAGGAACCAGAGGGCCATGCAGAACATCAATGGACAGCAGGCAGCACCCCGCAGTCAGCCACCAATACCCGTATCAGGGCAATGCCCTGGAACCTGACGCCAAGCCAAATACACACACTATATCGGCTTGACAGGGATACCATAACCTCAATTGTCATCCTGATACATGACGGCTTAGCCGGGTTCACTACGGCCTTCTAACTCAATTTCGCCTATGAAAATCTTAATGTCTTTTACCCAGTTCAATGTGGACATCCCTGTGCCGGGTTCACCTTTTGTCACCACACTGTTTCCTGGGACGTTAGACTTTGTGCTTCTTTATTGGCATTCCTCTGCCAGGTTCACTCTTGCCATTTTCTCTCTCATGATGTGGGATTCACTTTCCATATGTTTTCATTGGTTTTGTCGGTCAAAGACTTTCGACTGTACAGGAATGTAACTTCGACCCCTGTATGACCACCTCGACAGTTCTTTTGCGGCCTTCCCAAGGCCTTCTTGTATTAGCAGTTTCAACAAATGTAGGATTGACCAGAGTCTCTCGAGTAAGCACCCACGTGGTGCCGGATCTCTCTGCAGCTGGTCTTACCTTTATTCTAACAGTTCTTTGAATTTCCCTTAAGTTGCTACTTTGTGGTTTTCGTTCAACACAGTTTGGTTCTTATCGGTTCTCCCCTCCTGACTCACCGGCTGTGATGAACCGCTTTGCTTTTCAGAATATCTGGAGTCAAGGACAGTACCACGGTAGCAGGCGTCTCCCTTGGTCCTGCTTAGCAGCGTAGGCATGCTCCGTGTACCAGGGTTGTTAAATTCTGAAGGGTGAGCTTGGTAAAGTTTGCGAAGTAAACGGGAATGACTGGGATTGCTGTCTTGAAATAAACAAGGGGGATTGTGGGAGCAGTAGTGTTTTGTGAGAGTAGACTGGGTGTTTGGAAAAGAATAACAAGAGGGACGTGGAGACGAAGGATGGGGAATATTTGGGTGGAAAACAGGAAAACAAGGATTCTGGGTATTGTGGTTTTTGAGGGTAACAGGGTTTGGGTTCCTAGTTGGTTGATCAGGGTTGTAGGGGAGGTAGGATTTTATTAAAGGAACGTCTTTGGATAGAAGGGAGGAAGATGTGGAATAACCAAAGAAAGTCTCAGGGACTTCATCCTCCTCGCCTTCTGTGGTATAGTACCGCGTCTCACCTGGGGCACTTCCCCGAGCATAACCATGGGCTCCCCTACCCAGGTGATCCTCTCTCACTCGTCCACCCGCAGGGTTGGAATCTGAGATTGCCAGCACTCCCCTAGCCACCTGAATAGGGGATTCCCCAGGCTTACTTAGGAGAATACCCTGAGGTTTCTCACATTTCTCTCCACAATGTCCTGGCAACTTTCTTGAACCGTGATACGTTTCTGTTAATTCGTTTTCCGTTCCGGCTTGCAGTGATCATCGTCCCATTCCATTCTGTTAGTGTCCAAGGCTCAGCCTCAAACACACTAGCCAGCTCAGTCCTTATTGGGTTTCGGAGTACTAGCACTTGATCCCCTACTTTGGTGTGTGACTTCCTAGCTCGTCGTTTGCTGCTCATGTGCTCATTCGCCTTTACTCTATTGTTGTGTTTGCCCTGCTTGTCTATGGATTTTGCTTTGTTTTAGTGGTGGTGAGGCATGGAGGACTGTAGTATGGACGGGTACATGATGTCAGCTGCGGGTGTATTGGTCAAGGCGTGAGGTGTCAGTCAGTGGTTGCGGAGGAATCGAAATCGCTCTAATTCCCATGGGGCTGTTTGGACCTTTGCAATCCTGAGGACCTTATTTATCGTTCTCATGAACCGTTCTGCATCACCATTCGCTTGGGGCCATCATGGTATGATGAGGTAGTATGCAATCTGGAGGTCGCCCATGTATCTTGCGAAATCAGCTCCTTGAAATGGCGGTCCGTTGTCACTTTTCAACTGCTTGGGCAAACCGTGTGTCACAAACATCTTCTCCAGGGCCGGTAATATGAACTCTGCCGCAGTTGAGTGCACTGCTTTGACTTCAGGGCAGCTGGAATGTTCGTTGATTGCAACTGAGAGGTAGGCTCCCTCTTGTACCGTGCACATATCAATGCTCACTGATTTCCAGGGTGACGTGCTTCTCTGGTCATTTTGTCTAGGCTCGGGGCTTGGTGGGGCTCCAGTGGACAGACACGGGAGGCATGCTGTGATGACTTCGACTTTGGTGCCAATTTGGGGGAACCATACTCGGTCCCAAATCCTTGCTTTGGTCCGTACCATGCCTTGGTGGCCTTCATATGCCAGTGCTATTATTCTTTCTTGTAGCTGGCTGGTATCAGGATGCAAACCCAACTCAGGATGAGGCCCTCATCCGTGATTGACAGTTCATGGCGGACATTGAAAATACCCGATATGAACTCCCTTGCCTCCATGGTGCGGTTATGACTGTTCTGAAGAAATGATTTCCAGGCTCCAAAATGGTGGTTTTTATCAGGGTGCAACATGGATTAATGCCTTCGATCAGTTTGGGTATGCTCACCGCCTTTGGTCTTGCTGCTTCCATGACCAAGCGTATGTGTTCCTCGGCTTCAGCTGAATCCGAGATTTAGACTGTGGTGGCAGCTCGTGGATGCCTGGATAGAAAGTCTGCTGGGTTGTCTGCGCCTGGCTTGTATACGAGGTCAAACTCGTATTGCTGTAGTTGAAGTGGCCATTTTCTCACTTGTGCTCGGGGGTGTGGCGCTGAGCCTGTGAAGATGGGGATCAATGGCTTGTGGTCTGTGAACATCTTGAAATTCCGGCCATACATGTATAGATGAAAATGCCTACAACCCCACAGGACGGCAATGGCTTCTTTTTCGATGTGTGAATATCATTGTTCTGTGGGTGTAAGATTTCTTGGGCTGTATGCCACAGACTGTGTGTCACCCTCTGTGGTGGTTTGCACTAACACTGCCCCAAGGCCTACCGGACCTGCCTCTACATGTAGTTCTGTATGCAGATGGGTGTCATAGTAGGCCATCGTGGTGCTGGCTGATAGTGCTTCTTTGATGTTGTTGAATGCTTCTTGGTACTCTGTGTGCCATTGCCATTTTGTGCCTGTTCTGGTCGGGCCCTCAGCGGCTCTGATAGTGTGGCCAGGTTGTTGATGAGCCTCCCGCAGTAGGTGGCCATCCCCAAGAAACTGCAGACTTCAGTGAGTGTTGTGGGCGGCGCTGCGTCCTTGATGCCAGCCACTTACAGTGGGTCTGCTGACACACCCTTGCTGTTGAATATATATCCAAATAAATCTAAGTTCTTCCTTAAGCAACTTGCATTTGTCTCTGTGTATGGTCAGGCCAGCTTTCTCCAGCCTGTCGAGAATCACTGGCAACCTAACCACATGCTCTTCTTTGTCCTTGGCGTTTGAGGACTCCGGGGAGATCTTGCAGGGCTGTGTGTATTGTTTGCTTGAAAACCGGTGCTGCTGACGATATCCCAAAATGTAACCGCTTGTACCTCCTCAGTCCCAGGTGCGTCGAGAACGTGGTGATAGCCTGCCCTCAGGTCTATTTTGGAGAACATTAAGGACCCTGTGAGGACCGTGATTATCTCGTTGAGTGTTGGAGTGATATGTCTCTCCCAGATAATGGCTGCATTGGGGAGGCACATGTCTAGGCAGATTCTGATTTTTCCAGGCTGCTTTGGTTTCTTTGTCACTACCATCGGCGAAACCCACTTCTTCTATGATTCCCGCTCTTTTGAGGTTGTATAGCTCTTTGGCTACTGGGTCCCGCATGTGGAAAGGCGTTCGCCAGTGTAGTTTTATTACTCTACCAGGCATTCAATCCCTTTAATAGCTTGGGATGTTTTGACAGGAGATTGTGGATTTCATTGTCGTTTGAGATGTCGCAGATGAACTTGATCAGTCCTAGATCTTCTGCTGAGTCCCAGCTGAGTAGGCATTCGATGCCTGGATCCACAAAGTATATTTTTGATTGGATCTTCGGTCCTCCCGCCCTGCTGAGTGTGGCGCGGAACCGCCAAACTACTGGGAGGGGTTTTCTGCTTCCAAATGCGTACAGTCGTGTGTTGGTGGTTTACAGCATTGATCAGGGATCAAATGTGCGTAGGGTACCGAGGGGCATCACGTTTACCTACCATAATGTTACATCGGGTCTTGTCTTCTTCCTTTTACCTCTCTGGTCTTCTTGTACCAGTGCCAAGATTAGGTGCACCTTCCCCTTCTTCTTGGTCTGGTGAGCTTCAATCGCCGGGATCGTTCTGTCCTCTTTGTCTTCCGACTCTTCCATTGAGGAGTTGTTGTTTACAAATCGACCTGGCATGCCTTTGCTTGCTTTCTGTCCCTGGGGAACGGGTTTTCCAGTGGGAGGGTGTTGGCTGCCAGAGTTGCCTGAGCATCAGCAGACCTTTGTGTAGTGGTACAGACAGCCACACATGCTGCACGTGGCACCTTGTGCTGGGCAGTTGCGTTTTCCACATGGTTGTCCACCACACCACCCACAGTCGTTGGGGCCAGGGATCCTGGGTCGTCAACCGGGAGAGTCGGTGGGGCCATGGTCCTCTCCTCATGGTGTGGTCGTCAGTAACTGATGCAATTGTCAGAGCTGGTGATAGTTGTAGCCTTTGGAGCATTGTGTTCATGTGGGCGGCTTGGGCATGCAAGAGTTCTCTCTGTCAGCCATATTCTAGGATACGGGGCAGAGGAATGCCTTTCTCGCTTAGTATTATTCTCCTCAGATTTTCTGAAAACATTCAATTTATGATTTCCCGCCTGATTTCTTTGTTGACATTTTCTAACTCGCATGACAGGGCCAGTCGTTGCAATTGAGTATGATACCCATTGAGCGTTCAGCCTCACCTTGAGCCGTTGTGCAAAAATTGAAGATTTCACAGTCTCGGTTGAGTTGAAGCATGAAATGATGTCTGAGCCATCTTTTGCAGATTTGTATACGTCATCAGTGTCCGGAGCATGGGGGAGTGAGTTGAAGATGTGTAGTGTGTCATCTTCAACACTCAACAGTAGGTGAGAACACATCTTCCTTGGTCGGGCAATATCTTTACAGTCCATGGCTATTTCGAACTTTTGAATCTATAGTTCTCTTCAGGGGACTACTGATGATGGTTCTAGATAGGGGTCAAACAGGGCCATGGGCAATGTGCCGTGTCCTTGCGTGTGTGGTGTGAGGTTGGGGCTGAAATTTGACGCCAGTCTGGCAGGTGCTACTGGGGCTTGGGTGGTAGCCATTTTGATTCACGTGGTGTGGATGGCCACTCGTGGTTGACGGCGTAGTCCTCGATTCACCCACTTCGTCGATGTGAAAACTTCTGTGTGGGGACTTCGCTCCTTGAGTTGTCCTTCCCTCCTGTATGGTTTGAATGTTTGACTGTTTCTGGCTGGGTGCCCTTTGTTTTCCCACTTGTCCTGTGCGTGACTGAAGTTGTGGTGGTGGCCTCAAGTAGGTTGTAGGCAGTGCTGGTGGTTTTTTATTATTTTAAATTTTTAGCATGCCGTCATCGTTGGGGCTGAGAGTCTAGTCCCACTCGTCATTGCCAGTGTTGTCATGGTGCCAGCGCTCCAACCCGTAGTAGTGGTGGGCTCGGGCCGGGGCGTTACGCGCACCTTTGCGCAGCACAATGAGACCCATCCACTTCAGTGTCAGATATTCTGTGACTGTTTTCTCTGTTGCTGGTGGGCGTCCCGGCGTTTATTTTCATGTCATGTCACCATGCGAGCCGAGCAGGGGGACGTCTACACAGCAGTGTGGTATTTTTACTTTGCCACTTTCACAACCTTTGTTACTCCATTTTCCTTTGACTCACTGCTTCCGGAGCTATTTTTGCATTCTTGATTGGCTGATGCGTTTGCATAGCTGCACAGGAGGCCACCAGGGTCGGACTGGGGCATAAAATGGTTTCGGGCACAAAATAAAAAGTGGCCCACAGTTGCAAATGGCAATTCATTCCTTTTGTGACAGACTATTTGAGTAGTACCCAAGGACGAGTTTTTTGATAAAATATGATGCAAATTGTGCATTTTAAATAATATTTATTCAGTAACCATAGTCAAAATTACTAGCCGCATAGTGAAGTAACTCATCAAACTGGGCCACAATGGGCAAAAAAGTGGCCCAATTGGACCAAAAAACACTGGCCTGCACCTGCATTTGGTGTTTTGAGTTCGGACATTGCCCTGTTGCCCTATAGACCAGTCCGAGCCTGGAGGTCACCAACGGGAGCCCACAAGCATCAATCACCCTTTGATGTGAAAAGACTTCTAGTGATGTCCGTAGACTAGAGAACCTAGTGATGTTCCATTCATGCAAAGTGTCAGAGGCAGGTTACTGGTTCCCATTCATTAAGGAGGAAGTCGCCGCTCATTCTAGCAGAACAAGTCCCCTGTGCGGAGAAGAAGCACCTCTGGTACTGTCTGGTGTTCTCCCCCACACGCGTTCGGGCTCTCTTCCTCCGCACTCCGGCTACAATGCTCGAGGGGTCCCTGTGCCTCCCACAATCGCGGTCGCCCGGGCAGACACAAAGGCGAGGGGCGGAGCTGCACACCCTCGCCACCGTGGAGATGCGCCAGGCGGCCCGGCGAGGGCCAGGGCCACAGTAGTGTGCCTATTACTCCACCATACCCCAACACCTCTGACCCTCCACGGTGTGGGTCCAAGGCAGCCCTTCTTCTGCTGATGCGAAGGGGGGCTGTGAGCTGAGTATGCGGAGGAGAGAGGGGCGGAGGAGGGGAGGGGAGGGGCCGGGCCTGGTGGCAGGGATGATTGCGAGGAGCAGTTTGTGGTTGGCTGCAGCTGTCTGGTACCCAGATAGACGCAGAGGGTGGGAGGGAGGAGATGGACTGTGCAGCATTACGGCGTAATAGCAGCTGCTGTCGGTGCCGGGATAGGCTGCGTCTCTGACAGGGATTCGCCACACACATGCGTCGCTATACCGAGGGAGTAGGGATTGGGAATACAGCGCAGAAATCTTGGCCGGAGCCCGGCTGGAAATACCCGCGTCCCGGGGGGAATGTAACATCCGCGCGTGGGTCGGAGTATGAGTTATTTTGGACATACCATATTTATCAAGGTAAGGGACACGCTGCCGTTTCCGTCCTTTCCGTGGCATGAGTGCTTCCCTGGCGCCCCCCAGCACCCCCCTCCCTCTCCCTGTTAATCCATGTTATTTGTATGCAGCCTACAACGAGACCTTGTCATCGTTCATCTCCGAGATAACGCGCCTCAGCTCGCAGCTGGTGGACAAAGAAAGGGAACTGTGCATGCCAGGCTGAGGTCTCAGGCTCCTCCTGGCATAGGGGGCAACATACACTCCATTCCATGCTCCTCTGCTCTGCTGCACACAGTGCGCAAGTGCAATAGTACCATATGCATATATATATATATATATATATACTGGTTTTCTGGACACATCCGCGAGAGGGCACGGGGCCCCACGCTCGTTGAATGCAGCAGCGTGTTAGTTGTGATCTGCTGAGGTTGTCTGTCAGGTGCTCTCTGTCTTATAAACACTACCCGGTTTTATGGGCGTGCAGCTTTCAGTGGGCACGTTCTGCTGTTTGGCATCACTTTCCCCTGGATTGGAGGCACTGTACAGGTGTTGAGCTATTGCTGTCTGCGTGCATGGTTGCTGGCTGCATTCGTGGTGGTTTTTGGCTGCATTTGTGGTGGTTTTTGGCTGGGTGGGAATGCGGTGGTGACACCGGAGAACCATTTACCTGCGGCGCAGTTGCAGCCTACACTGCTTTGGGGTTGACCGTGTGAGCCCGCCCTGTTACCTAGCATCACTGGGAACTATGGGGTGCTGTTATAAACAAGGCCCAGCGCATTCCAACACACTGCTCCCTCTCTCTGCAAGAACGTGGAAATACTGCAGCGTTAGAGTGGCGGCCGCGCTCTACATGCGATGAATAGGCCCTTTGCTTTGGTGTCTCTGTTTAGGAAAGCATATATGGTGAGTGCACACACAACTACGTTTAGGGGAAAGGGTCCCGTTTTTGGGGAGTTCAGGCCTGCAAACTCAGCATACGCCAGGCGGGAAGTGGTTGGTTCTTTAGTCATGTTAATAGCACGCCCCCAGCACGCCCCCAATTATTCTGTGTGCAGAATATCCCGAATAGAAACCAAAACGAGCCGATCCACCCTCCATCCTTTTCAGGTCCACCTGCACTGTGATTGTTGCCGGTCCATTTCCCGGAGCCTTCTCCAACCTAAATACCGGGACCCGCGCCGGGTACTTGTAGACTGGCGCTGAGGGAGTGCTGCTTCTGGTGGGCCCAGGGTGCCGGGGTCCCGGGGTCTTGCCTTCGCCGGCGCCTTTCCACCTTTTAGGAAGAGTTGCCGTAGTAGCTCAAATTCGAACGATGCATTCAGCAGAAAGTCCGCTTAGCCTGCAAAGCATTTACCATAAACCCAACAAGGGGTGTAGATGGGGAATTCAGTGGGGCGTGCATGTTCCCATCCTCCCATTGTCTAGGGCATTAGCAGCCAGTGCTCTCAATCTGTGCACATGTTCAGGATAAAGGGCGCTGCAATGAGGGCCTCTGGGAGCTCTGACCCTCCCTGCCCCCAAGATGTCACAGAGCAGGTGGTTTGCCAGGCTACTCCCTAGGCATAATCCTATTGTGGGTGTTGTCATGCCAATCGTTGGTTTCAGCTTCAACATTCCTTTTACCATTGATATGTTCTTCTAGTGAGAGTGTTCACTTTATTTGGGACCGAGGTAGGATTGAATTCATGAAATAATAGTATGGGCCGGCGTGCATTGTTGAGTTGGAAAACAGGCACGTCTAAAGATGTGTGCGGGCCCATTTCAGCATGATGGTTGAGGGCCCCCTGCTTAGAGCGAACACAGTCTGAGGCACCCGTGGGGTGCATGCAGTGGTCGAAGTGTGAGAAAAGAAGTAGTGGAACTATGTTCCCTGCTAGCCTGCCCCGCTCCTCACAAACCCCATTGCCCTGCCCCCTCCCACACACAATACAAACCCCCAAACACATTAGCCTGCACTGAAAGTGCAAGTGTCTACTGCTTCCTACACTGTTCTTTTAAAACGAAACCGTTCCGGAACGGTTTCTTTTTAAAATAAAAGTATAGGAGCTGTAAAACTGAATCTAAAAAAGTAGAGGAGCACCGCTCCCGCTCACTTCGACCACTGGGTGCATGCATTAAAATCCCACCTCCCCCCTGAAGCCCCTTTCATTTGAAAAGATTGAAAGGCCCTGACACTGCCCCTGCTGGGAACACATCCGCAGAAAGCACTACCTGTCCCCTGCTAACAGCGCTGTAGATTCTGGGCGCATTCTTCGTGGCACTAAAGTAGGGTGCTTGGGGTGCTGCAGCACCCCTGCGAATACGGAGAAAGGTCAGAAGGTGAACAGGCAAACAGGCTTCCTTTGAAGCGTTTTTATTCTGGGAACATTTGTTTGCTCGAAGACAGTGAACTCCAAAGGGGTGTTAGGAAGAGTCCAGGGAGCCATGGGCGTAATTTTAGTGGGGGATAAGGGTGTTTGTCCCCCCCAACTTTCGTGGCACACCATTTTGTCCCCATTCATTTGGCTGGGTCACCTTTGCTTTCGATGTCATGTCCCCCCACACCCCCAACATTTTCAGCAAAGTTACTCCAATGCAGGGAGCCCTGTCTTCTGGCCATTGTTTGCTTATGCGTTTTGACTTGCAGACGTATACTTGCAAAACAAAGCAAGGGCATTTTGGGCCCTGAGCCTCGTGGCACTCTTGCTGGACTAAGGGGGAGGGAGTGGCTATGCCTAAGGTCTTTTTTACTACAAACACGTTAGTCCTGACAAATGATTTTATATTGGAATACCTTAATGCTTTGAATATGAAAGTGTGCCCTGTGTATAGTTTTAAAAGTTTGCAGGTCCGAAAGGGTAAATACACTAGTTCAAAATCTGAGCTAAGAGGGCAAGGATTAAATGGGCCTACACCCTGAGCTCTCACACCACCTCTTCTTAGCAGGCCAACTATGGATGTATGTGACAGTACCTGCATTTCCTGACACATCCCCTATAACCTGATGGCACTATAGTCATTATCAGTAAGTCTGCTATACATTTTTAGTACGGCCGTATGGGCTATTACCAATTGAGTTATTCTGTGCCTGCCCTTTTCAGAACAGCTGCAATTGTTATCAAAGCTGTCAGCATTCCTCAGGTTGTCTGCCACACTTCCTACTGTGAGAATGCAGACTACCACCACATGTGTGCAGTCTCAGCAGTGCGTCCAAGCACTGAATGTGCACAGTGTCTGATTCCACAGAAAGTAGGTTGCACATTGTCATAAAGAGTGTCCAGCTGCCATTGCTCTGGGAAACTTCAGGTTATAGTGAGCTCAATCAGGCACCTATCCTGCCCTTTCTCCCTCTCCAATGCCTTATTAATGGCAGAAATGGTTTCAGCCTTATCCGGCTTTTATAGGCAGTGACCTGTTTGTGAGTACATTATTTTTTTTCGTATAAGGTAGTCTGGCTCTGTGCCAGTCAATGAGTCTCGGACAGAGCTAGCCACGCGCTAGCTGAGACATCTATGTGGTTAGCACTTTACCAAAAATCCCCCAAGCAGCACCAACCCCTTAGGTAATTCTGCTGATTTGGTTAATGCAGCTACTGCAGAGAGCTATGTTTGACTGTGACATCATCAGCACGGAAAACAGACTTGGCTGACATCAGCATTGCGCGGTGCCCGGCCGCGCAACAACGATACGTTTCTTTTTTGTGTTTAGCACCAGTGTAGGGAACAACACGGGTGCTAAGTGGGGAAGGGGACGGGTGGGCAAGGGAAGGTAAGGGGGTGCTGGCTGTCCAGGCAGCTTGTAACGCAGGCTTGCACCATGCATTACAGCCCACATTGAGAGCCTCCTGATTGGCCAGCGCCTACTCCCAGGGTGCTAACGCTAATGATGAGCAATCCTGGCACTTGATCAAGGCACCTATACTTTACATTTGAAAGTATCCAAACTTCACAGTCTGGTTGCTTTACTTCTAACAGCCAGTACACATGCCCTCTCCCCTTCAGGTCTTCTTAGAAGTTAGTATGCACCTAGTATGGGGCACGTAAGCAAATTTAACAACACCTCCTCTTCCTCAGTCTGATGTTTAACTGACACTGCCCGATCCCCTCAAGCTTTTCAAAAATATTCTGTATGGCACAGCACAAGACAGCTGTTTTTTAAATCATGTATCTGTGCACTGGAAGAGAGCTCTATGGTTGACCCATTTTGTACCACAAATCTATTCTGTTTAAGCACAGATCAAGGATGGGTGATGTCCATCTCTCCCTGCCATGACTGTGCCCACCTTAGACATTGAGTACCACTGACTAGCACTATGCAAGGGAAGGACACACATTGCAGACCATTGGCATTTTCCAATGACATGATCAAAGCTGTGTGCTTCAGGCGGTGGACACACATGAACCCAGAACACACTCTTCAGCCAAAGCTAAACACCATGATTCCCTTCTGTGTTATACATGGCATATGCCTGTGTGTGCTGCTTGGGTGTTCTCGTTAGCAGAGCGTTGAAGAAGTCTGTCTATTTTAAAGGGAACACTGAGGCGATCTGGGCATTACCATGAATGCCAGATGTGTCCTGAGTCTAGGCCTCAGCATGAGCTTTCTGGTGGTAGCAGGTGCTATTAGGAGGGAGTCTGCATTCCTCTACATGCCATGCTTTCAGGAGACAAGGAAGACATGCAGTGATTTATGGGGCAATGTAAGAGGATTCAATTCAACACTACAGCTAAGTCAATGCCTAGTCTGGGATACTGAATGGAAACCCTTATTGATATATCTTTACGTCCAGTTCATGCGTTCTGGATGACTACCCCTATATAACACCCCTCTCTTGGAATCCCCTGACCCCACTGAGCCACGAAGTAGTTCTGTTTTGCAAGTTTAAACGGTTTATTTGATAATTTAAACAATATATATATATCAAACTTTATAATAAATTAATAATTGAATCTCACACTTAATCTGAGCAGTAATCAATAATGGATAGTCTGGCACTAGCACACTTCTTTATAATCAATGATGAGTGGTTATAGGATGGATAATATAGCAACAATACTTTTATGGTTTCAAATGGATGCAAGGTGGAATGAAAATGCAGTACAGAAAAAAACTTGATAGGATTTCAGCAAAAGACAATGTAATCACTTTCTTGGACAATTCACCTCCCCCCCTTTAATGCAATGTAAGGAGATGAATAGAATGGGACTCAGTTCTTAGGAATGCAATCAAATAGAGTTCAGTTCAATTCCCCCCCAGCAGCTTAGACAACAGATAGGAGTTTTGAAACACAGACCCAAGTGCTTTGAATATGGTGACAATGCAGTGAGAAATATGCTGAACATGCTTTTAATTCCCTTCAGGAGGTTCAGGGTGAGTGGTATCTAGTTAATATTAGTCCAGACTCACTCTAGCAATGATTCAGGGATGGTTCTTAAGAGGCAAACGAAATTTAGTCAGGAAAGAGATGACTGCTGATGGTTACACGTGGCTGGATTTTTAACCAAATCGCAAATCGCGGTAAAATTCGCGAGTGCGAGAATCGTGATTACGGAGAAAGTATAAGGAGTGGGAAGTCTGTGCTAGGCTTGTTGAAAAGCTGAGATTCTAAGCTTTCATAGGAAAGTTAAACCAAGTTCCTAGCCCACACGGTTCCAGAGATACGGACAATTAAATAAAGGTAGTTTTTCGGATTTGAAATTTTAAAAGTTCAAAGCGACAGGTTACAGCTTGCAGCTAGAAAATGACAAGTGACAGCTTTGCAAATGACAGGTGACAGTTAGGAGGCAGTTCTGGTTAGATTAAAATAGATTGAATTATATTATTTTAACTAAGAGATTGGTTCTGCACAGTTCTGCTAGGTACTCACAATATAATTTTAAAAGGAATGGGCCTCGCCACGATCTGGTCAGCGGGTTTTCTTCACTCGCCACGGACGGTCTCTGCACACAGCGTCTGGGTCAGCTCTACTCTGCTGGTCTGGTCTGGGTCTCTGGTTCTGATCCGGTCTGTGGGTCCGGATACAGCGGTCTCCGGTTCAGCTGGTCTCTCTCTGGATACAACACTGCTCTCTGGCAAATGGCAAGAGTTCTTGCAAAAAATTCAAACAGCTCACCTGGCTGTGAATAGTGGCAATGATTTGAGGCCTGCTAAAGAGGGATTTAGCTTGTAGTTGACCTCTCTGCTACAAATTCTGAAGTAAAGTCTTGGTCTCTGAAGGTGGATAGATTGAAGTCTCTATGTTGACTCTCTGGAGGTTGATGGAGGTAAAGTATGGATTTTCCCGGCAGAGCGTCCCGCAGCAGATGGAATAGAATGTCCCTATCTGTCCTGACTGTCTGCTTTTATGTGTTTTGAAAGTGGGTGGAGAGGCTAGCTTTCTAGGCCCTACCCCTCTCCACTTGTCATTGGCCACTTCCTCCTCTTCCCCTTGATTGGGGGAATGAAATAAAGTGTCATCATGATGAGGTCTGTTTATGATACAGAGAACCCACCCCTGTCAACTTTACACACAATCTATATTTGACCTAAAGACATATTTCATAGATACACAGTGGTTTGAAATTACATGCACCCATCACATATCACATGAGGTATACCCTGTTCAAACTCTGCTCTTCCTGGGGGCTTGGGTTCAAAAATGGCAACATATTTCACTTTTTGGTCGGGTTACCAATATTGGATTTGTCCCCGCATTTACACAAATGTTCGCAAAGCATGTGGGCATTAGGTGGTGGAGTGTCAGATTTTTAACATACATACATTTAGAGTAATATCCTCTTTTCCGCTAAAAACCCCCCTGAACATACCACCGGGTCCTAACACGTCTTCAAATGTGCACAGAAAAATCACAAGAATAATGATATCACTTATAACATTTTCACAAGTCCGCTCTATGAATGATCCATCTTTTTAGATTTATGTTCTGGCCCGAAAGGGGTGTGGTTTCCCAGGTCACATGGTGTAGAAACCAGTTTATCCAGTTTCTGCCAAGCTCAGAGACCCTGCCCCTCCCAGCTTCTGCCAAGAGGAAGCTATTTTACGGTCCCCCTAATAAACCATCTGTCTGGGCCCTGGAAGGCCCATTGTTCAAGAGGAAGCCATTTATGGCCTCCCCCCAATAAACCCTCTGCCTGGGCCCAGGACAGGCCTTTGTTCAACTCCCTGTAGCTGCTCCACCCCTAATCTAATCAGAGAGGTGACAACTCCTTTTGGGAAGGGGAAGAGTGGCTGAGCAGGTTTTAACTCCTGTGGGGGTAGATGTCAGGCAGAATTCAGTTCCTTAAGCCAGGCCCCAGCTAATGTCACTTCTAGTTACCCAGTTTTCTGCATTCAAATAAACTAACAATTTTTACACATGCAGCTAGAATGCTGATTCTAAGTTTAAAACTATGACATTTAAACAATTGAAACCTATGTGACACTCAAAAGTAGGTCACTCATTTCTTTTTAAACATTTAGATTTTTAGTGTCTTTCAGTCCAAATTTACTTAAACTGCTGAAATCCACAGCTCAGCCAGTTTTGCTATGAACATTATTTTAGGCTCATCCTCTTTCCAGATTTTGTATGCCAACAAGACTTTATTCTGTCAAATGTCTGCTGGTGTTCAGTGAGATTGTTGGATATTCTGCAATGTTTGAAATGGGCATTCTGAGCTTGCCTTCAGAGAAACAAAGGGTGATTTTTAAAGTGCTTTCTAGCGAACAGGCACTGCTGTTTTTCTCTTTGGCACCCCATTTTACTCATGGCTCTTCTGACCCAGCACACCCGCACCGGGGGGTGGCAAGTCAGGCGACCATTTTGGTGTGCGCGCAAACTGCGCGGTTTTCATAGATTCTGGCGCACATGTGGGCTTTTTCGGCCATCTTGGATTTCCTAAGCCCACAGCACCAAATGTTGTAGCATAATAGTCCAAACGTGGTTCAGAACACCCAACAAACCCCCCCGCCCGACTGCACTTGGATTGAGTCGAGGGGATGTCGGGTGCTAAGGATGTTGACTCACGTGCTCGGAGGTCCGCATCATCTTCTTCCAATTCCGCAGATGACAAAGATCAGCATCCTTTCCTCCATCAGGGGTGGATCAGTCGGTTCTCCTCGCCGGTCCTGATGGGAGTATTGGGCAGTACACTGGGCCCCTTGCGTCTCTGCTCCCGGTCTCCGGATCGTCCTCCTTGGCCAGTCTCCAGGTTTTCTTTCTCCTAGGACGACAAAGGAAGAGCGGCAATACCTATTCATGGACATTTCTCCCCCACCATTGATATAGTGGGGTGGCATATATATTTTAGAACTCAACAGATATGAACATGCACATTTTTTTTAAATTAAGAGACAGGAACACATACACCTGAGAAACACAGAATTTGATAGGCTATAGGTAGGATCTTTTAGGGTTGGAATTGAATTACTCTGGAGCGGTACCCTCTGCGATTACCGAGGACTCCTCCAGTTGCTGCAAAGTGTGCCTGGGATGGCAACACTTCAACTGGTTTATGTGGACCCACTTGTCTTCCCCCTCTGCCAAACCGCCTTTGGGGATGCGGATCTTGTAGGCCACAGGGGAGATCTTGTCTATAATCTCATAGGGTCCCTTCCATGTAGGCAAAAATTTTCGCTGCTTGGCCTGGTTCCTTTGGAAATTGTATACATAGACCCGGTCCCCCACCTGATATTGGAAGTTTTCAGGTCATAGTGGGTCTTCATACTCTCAGCTGATCTTTCTAGATTCCGCTGAGCATAGGCAAAAGCATGCTGAAGGTGTTTCCTTAAATTCTCCACATACTCATGAGTTGTGGATGCATTTATCAACGTTTGCTCTTGGGTTCTGTAGAGCAAATGCTGAGGAAGCACCATCTTGCGTCCAGTCATCAACTCAAATGGTGACATTTTGGTTGCAGATGAAGGGGTAGATCTGATGGCCATTAGGACCAGAGGTAATCGGATATCCCAACTTGGCCCAGAATCTGCCACAAACTTCTTTAATATGCTCAGAATGGTTCGGTTGTATCTCTCCACTGCTCCAGAAGAAGCTGGCCTGTAAGCAATGTGTAGCTTTCTCTCGACCCCCAGTATCTCCCACATCTTTGTCATTACTTCACTGGTGAAGTGGCTACCTTTGTCTGACTCAATCCTTTGAGGTAGACCAAAACGGGAAAAGATGTGGTTAATCATCAGGGCAGCTGCTGTTTCTGCCTTGCAATTTGGGGCTGGGAGACATTCCACCCACTTGGTAAACAAGCATGTCACAGTCAACATGTACTTATTTCCTCTAGACGAGCGAATCACAGGGCCTACGAAGTCGATTTGTAAATCTGACCATGGCAGTGTCATCCCCCTCTTTTGGAGAGGTGCCCGGTGTGTGAGGGATGTTGGCTGAAATTGTGCACACACAAGACAACCCTTCAAGTATTGGTTGAGGTCCTGGCCCATGTGTGGCCAGTATGCAACCTCTCTTAAGATTTCCAGTGTTGTGTGAAACCCCCTATGACCGGCGGTGGCCGCATCATGGGCGTGACTTAACATCAGGCTTCGGAATGAGGTAGGAACCACCCACTGATCGTGGCCAGCTTTGGATTTCCTTACCAACAAACCGTCTTGGATCCGGAACATTTTTGGACATTTCATCAACACTCTAAGGTCCTCTTTCCCGTTGTAATCGGTATCCGTCAGGGGAAAGTTCTCAGGGTCCTCAATGTGTTGGTAAAATTTACCAATTATTGGATCCCCCTTCTGAGCGGTAATCAGATCAGCATCAGGGGTCTCCTTGCTCCATTGGGCAGTTGACAGATCATTGTGAGCATTTGTCTGGGACCTAGTGATAGCAGTGACCTGGATTTCCCCCAACAGGGACTCTATTTCTATTAGATCCCCTTGGATGGCCCCGGTTTTGGCCAGCTGATCAGCTAAGTCATTTCCAGTTTTGTCTGGTCCCTCTACTTTGGAATGACCCTTGATCTTTTTCCAATAGATGGTCATCTCATTTGAGGTGACCAGATCATCAATGTTTTGGATCAACTTCCCATGTTTCAAGGGTTTGTTATTAGCACATAACATGCCTCTGGTTTTCCAATTAACCAGGGGCTCCACGAACCCGTTCCGTACATAATCCGAATCTGTGATTATGACCAGTTCGTGGAGTTGATGCTGGACAGCAGTGAGGATGGCCTGATGCACAGCCATCAATTCTGCCACCTGACTTCTTCAGGGACCAATTTTGTATCCAGCGGAGGGTTCTGGGAACTCCTTCACCCATGCATTCCCTACGCCAGCCACTAGTTCTTTCTCCCCGTCGTTGTCAACATGGTACGAGCATCCATCCACATAGACAGTGGGCATTCCCTCACACTTGTCCTCTTCAAAGACTTTGTGTGGGGAATTAAGGTATGCCTCCGTGTTGTCCTTGATTTTTAGACTTTCGTCCTCGAGACAGTTTTCTCTGGCACAATCATGCAAGTCAGCCAGACCTTGCGCGAGGGGACTCTTTTTGTTTTGGCCATATCTGACCTCCACAGGAAAGCCTTGCATTGACAGAATCCAGGAAGTAACTCGGGGATTACTCACATTTCTGGCCCGGATTCTGTCACTTTGGAGATATTGCAGAGGCTGGTGTGGAGGCTCCACTATGATGTGTTCCCCATGGATAAACGGGCGGTAATTCTTCAATGCCCACACCGTTGCCAGGAGTGCCTTCTCACAATCGTTGAATTTTTCCTCCACAGAGGATAAAGTTTTGCTCGCATAGGAGATTACTTTATTGACCTTGTCATGCTTTTGGTATAATACTGCCGTCAAGCACGTATTAGAGCACCCCGTCTCCAGGAAGAACTCCTTGTTTCTGACAGGGTAAGCTAGGCAAGGCGCTTGTGAGAGGCTTCTCTTGAGTTGTTTTACCGCCTCGGCTTGTTCTGGACCCCATTCCCACTTGACCCCCCCTTCAGGAGATGAATCAGGGGTCTGGTGATCTCTGCGTAGCCCTCAATGAACTTTCTGCTGTAATTAGTCAGTCCAAGGAGGCTCCTTAGTTCCTGCAGAGTTGCGGGGTCTTTCAGTTTCTGAAGTGCTTCCACTTTCTTTTCCTGGGGACAGAGACCCTGAGGAGTAATCTCATGCCCCAAGAAATTAACACGGGTTCTACACCACTGTGCTTTCTGAAAGGAAAGTTTTGCTCCGGCGTCCCTCAACTGGGTCAGAACATAACGGATCTTCGCCATGTGTTCCTCCACAGATGAACTTTTGATGAGGACATCATCTACATAAGACAGGTTACCCCTTGCACCCAGGTCGGGCATGGCCTTATGTAGGAAAAT
Source organism: Ambystoma mexicanum (assembly GCF_040938575.1). NCBI lineage: Eukaryota > Metazoa > Chordata > Amphibia > Caudata > Ambystomatidae > Ambystoma > Ambystoma mexicanum. The sequence goes on from NC_090930.1 coordinate 879,970,490, forward strand.
GTTGAATTCATTGCCGGAGTTGAGGTATCCGAAGGGAGTCCGGGTCCATGTATACTGCTGGCCCCGAAAGGTAAATCCAGCTTGTATTGGTCCTCCCTACTGACCAGCACGGTCCAGTATCCATTGGTCAGGTCTATTGCAGTGAATACCTGTGACCCCTGAATCTGGGCCAGCCCTTGGTCAATGTAGGGAAGTGGCCATCGGGAAGTATGAACCCGTTTGTTGAGCTCCCTAAGGTCAGCGTAGAGTCTCCACTGGCCGTTTGGCTTTAATATTCCCAGCACCGGATTATTGAAGGTGCTGTGGACGGGACTGATTATTCCCCTGGACTCAAGGTTCTTAATTATTTCAGTAAGGGACTCCATTGATGCGAGAGGCAAGCGATATTGCTTCACAAACACTGGAGTCATGCCAGGGTCCGTGGGGATTGTTGTTGTGTGGATGTCGGTGCGACCACAGTCATATGAGTCTACCACAAAGAGATCTTGGAAATCCAAGAAGACTTGTTTCAACTTTTGCTTCTGTTCCAGAGTCACACAAGCATCAGCTAGGTTGACTCTCTCTTCCACCATCTGCCTGAAGCCTGGAAAGACTTCTGGTTTGGCTATCTCAGCGGCCTCCTCCAGCTGGGTGGAGAAGTCCCTGGTCAGAGTGCTGATTTGGACTGGAGGCCTCAGGTGGGAAAGGCAGCCCTCATGGACCTGGAAAATCACCTCATCCCTCCTGAAGTCACAAGTCACATCTTCCTTACCATAAGGGCAAGAAGTGTACACCAGGAAGTTCCCCCCATGGCGGGTAATAATCCTGTCTGGTGTTGTATTGTCCTCACTGTCACTGTCAAAACAGTCCTTGGGGATTGGTCCTAACAGTTCATTTCCTAAATCGATGGAAAAATGTCGGTCATCAACCGCCATTCCAATAATGGTGCCTGCGGCTAGAGTAATACTCTTTGAGTCGCTGTTATCCACCTCGATTAGAATGGTGTCATGTTCTATGTTGACTAATGGAGTTGGGTTTACCCCCAACCCTTGCTGTTGGAGAGAAGCATTTAGGTGTATATAAGCATCAGGGTTTTTCAAATGTTGTCCTCTTTTAACTTTCACTTCCAGGGAGAATTGTCGGATCCTTTCTGGGATGGTGACTTCCTCTTTGATCTGAATCTCAACTGCATAAGGTAGCAATTGAGCTGACCTAAATGCTTTTTCTGGATCATCAAAGCCCATGGGATTATCCGCTAATCGGGACCAAGCTTTGAAGTTTATTAGGTCGAAACTAAGGGCAAAGCGATTGAGAATGTCACTGCCTAAGTAAAAAGCGGCAGTGACGTCTCGCACGACCCAACAATTGTGGACTATGCTCTTGTTGCCAATGGAGATTTTGAGCATACACCTGCTTGGCAGGAGATGTTTGGAATTGGGTGCTTCCAGGTCCATTTCCCATTTGTCTATCAGTTTGAATGTGGGAATGGCTGGATCTTTTGGGAGTTGGTGGAACATGGCTTTGCTGATGAAGCTCTTACCGTTGTTCACACACACTCGAGCGAGAACAGAGTCCTTCCCATCATTTAACTGAACAGGGATGAACAACTGCTCTCCAATTTGCTGAATATCAGCCAGGCTCTGAGCTGATTTCACATCTTTCTGGACTATAGGAGTGGGAGTTTCTGATTGTGGATTAGAAAAGAATTTCAGGGTGTTTCCTTCCAGTGTGGAATACCACCTTAAACTGGAAGGGAGGTTGATTTTCAGAAATAGAGAGGACCCCCCTCACCAGTCTGTTGTCCTACTGCTATTACTGTCACATCTGGAATTTGGTTATTCTGGAAGTGGAATTCTACTTGGTCAGATTTTTGTTCAACCATGTGGCATGTGCCGTTTAAACTAAAATGGTTGACACTCTGTTTTAATTTTATGGGTCGGCTAGTCTGGGTCCAGAGGACCTTGTTTACGCAATCTATTAGGGGTGACAACCTTCTCAGGAGGTCATTCCCTAGTAAACAAGGGGTGCCCTCTGGAGTCACAACTATGACCGGGTGTTTCAACTTGTGTCGCCCAATTTTAATGTCCAAATCTGCCGTACCCTCGACGGGAATTTCCTTCCCGTCAAAGTTCTGGAGTTGTCCAGGCAGTGAGGTGAGAGGAATTTGGTAATTCCCTCCCCTTCCTGCATTCAGTTCATCAAAGGCCCTTCTGGACAGAAGGGTAGCTTGAGATCCAGTGTCCACCAGCGCTGAAATCGTACCCTGCCCCTGTACTTGTACCGGGACATAATATCTTCCCTCCTTCTCCTCAAGGGGGCACAGATAATGCACATTTTTGGACAACTGGTGGGCTAACATCTGGTTTTGGACATTGCAAGAGAAGAAATTTGGGCAGAATTCTGTGGAGAGCCTTGGGAATCTGAAAGAAAAAGTTGGCAACTGGAGATCAGAGCCATTGTGGGTTCCCCTGGTTCCGGTTCTGGGCCGCCCCCCCCTTTTTGGAGGCAGTCATCAGGATGGGTTTGAACCAGGGATTTTGGTATTGTGGGTTCTGGGATGAGATGATGGGCGGCGGTAGCTCAGTCTCCATATCTCCCCAGTCTGAATTGGCATCCCTTGGGACCCATTTTTCCTTGGGAGGAGTTCCCCCATTTCTGAAGGAGAAGGTCCTTTCCCCAGAATCCTCTGAGGATCCCTCTCCCTCAAATTGGAAGACCTGTACCTCCTCCACAAAGTGGGTCTGTTTGGATCCTTTGTTTCTCCTACCCCCCCTCTGCTCCTTGTTAGGCGGGCTTTCAGGGGCAGGAGATTTTGTTTCCGGTTCCTGGTTTTCCAGGGGCTGTTTACAAGTTGGGAAGGAAGCTTCCTCCAAGGCTTTACACCCCCTTTCCCCTTGTGCCTCCTCCCTGGGAACCGGTGTGTTATCGGGGTGCTGCCCCCATCATTGTTCTGGAGCACCAGGTCCAGAGTTTGGGGCATTCTGCGGTGGCATGCTCATCTGAGGGTTCTGTTGAGCCCTCAGTATGTGACCCAGATCCCGTGCCATATTTTGGACCTGGCGCTCTAACTGGGAAACCCGCTCAGGCTGATACGGGGATCTATTTTCTCCCCTGGGCTGATCCCGGGAAGGGTAGCTATCCCTTCTCTGGTAGTACCCCTGGTTGTGAAGATTTTGGTACCCCTCCACCCTTGGCCTCCCCTCTCCCGGATTAGGTTGTCTGGGCTCAGGGAATTGGGGAAAGAAGGATGGATGATTTTGGGGCTGGAAATTGGGTGGATACCTGGGGAAAAAGTTCTGCCCAGGATTTGGAGAATTTCTGCCCTCCTTGGGGAAGTTAGGAGGGAAGTTCCCCGGGTCAGGAGCTTGGCTGGATCCCCCCCCTTGGGCTGGAGGAGTCCACACATAAACCAGGATTGGTCTGTTTCCCTTGTAACAGGGACTTACATAGTCAGGAGAGCGAGGGACCTCATTTGTGGGACTACCTCTTTCACTCCCTGTCTGTGACTGGCCCGAGGACCTTCTGGGCCTAGCATTATTAGGTGCAGGTAGGTTTTTAGGCCCCCCCATCTCCAAATCCAAAAAGGTGACCTTTACCTCTGCCACCTTGGCAGCAGCAGGGGTGCTGTTGGTTTTGGGATTTTTCTGGGTATTGGTTTTATTTTCTATGGGCTTCTGCACCTCATAGATCCGGGTAGCCTGTTCAATGACCCAGTCTAAAGATCTTTTCTCATGAAAATCTCTCACGAGCTGGGTCATTATATATTTGGGCAAGGCATAGAAAAATGTATTGACAAATTCTCTGCTGTCTGTGCGCACCCTTCTGGTGGTCTGCGCAAAGGCACGTTTCAGTTCTTGCACGAATTCTTGTGGGGCCTGATCCTCCCCACATTGCAAATTGTAGGCTGCCTTGCGAGCCTCTTGAGGATTTCTGTGAACAGAAAAATGTTTCAAGATGGCCGCCTTATAGGTGGACCATCTTAAATGATTTTGGTCCTCCAGCCCCGCAAAGAAACTGGAGTATTCTGGGGAGAATGTCCATTTGACGTACTGGATGCAGCTACTGCTGTCCTTCAAATGGAAAGTCTCCATCATTTTCTCATAGAGCTCCAAGTGTTCCCAAACAGAGTACTTGGCGTTCTTATGATAAGGCGTGATGACACTCCTGATTGCCTTAATCTGTTTCAATGGGTCCTTAAGCAAGGCCCTTTTTGCCTTATTGGCCTTTTTGGTTCGAGTAACCCTTGTCCATTCATCCTCTGACTCAGAGGCACTGCTCCCAGAGGTTCCTGTCTGATCTTCCAGGTTTTCCCGGATTCTGCGAGCCTGGGAATGGCTGGCAGAATGTGGGGACCTGGTCTCCTGTGTCCTGCGCCGTTCAGAGGAGTCTTCAGATTCCTCCTTGCTGCCAGGATTTGATGGGTACCCCCCCCACTGACCTAACTGGGCAGAAGTTTTAAGGATGCCCTTAATGGGCCTATTCTCCTGGGGTTCCCCACTAAATTGCACTGTGCTTGGGTGCCCATACCCGGATGCCCGCCCATCCATTCCTGGAGGTACTGGCCTATGAGCCCCATGCTTCTGGCTGGATAGTAATCTGCCATCCCTGTGGCCCGGTGCTCATGTGCGCCAGGGGACAGGGGGGTGGCAGAGTCCAGGGACTGAAAGAGATAAATGCCTCTGGTACTAGGGCTCCTGAGGTTATGCTCAGGAGTTTCCCTTTCCCAGCGAACCTGGTCTCTATCCGCCCCTGCTCCCTGTTGCAATGCAAGAGCCTGCGCCTTCAGTTCCTCAGTTAAGGCCTTACTAGACTCTATCAGTCTCTCCTGCATCGCTACCTGTTGTTGGAGCCTATCATTGTGCTGGCAGAGAGCCTCATTCTCTCTCTGCGTTTCCTGATTGGTCCTGGAGCACTGGGCCAGTCTTTGCTGCAGGAGGGTTACCTCCTGAGCTGTGTCCCTATTGGCCTGCTCCTTTCTTGCCAGAGCATCCTCCACCTTCCTGGTGTGCTCTAACAAGTTCTGGTGTTCTTTTTGGAGGTCACCCAGTCCCTGGAGGGCCAGGTGATTTTCTTCCATTTTCCTTTTTAAGTGGCAGACTTCCTGGCCTAAGGTATCCCTTTTCTGACTAAGAGCCTGCATCTGTGCCGCCAGGTCGTCCCTTTGCCTTTGGAAGGCACCAGTTTTCTGGCGCTCCTGGTCAAACTCTGCCTGGGTATCCAGGTCTTTCAAAATCAGTTTATTGCTCTCTGCCTTCTCCCTATCTAGGTGGCTTTGCAGGGTGACTACCTGCTCAGCACATGCCCTATTGAAGTCTAACTGTTGCTCCAGCTTTTTCTGGCTCTGCAGTAGGGAGTCCAAACCTTCTTGGTACTCCTTCTGCAAGGCCAGAAATCTGGTATCCTGGCCCGCCTTTTCCTGTTGCAGCACATCCATATCCTCCTTTATTTTAGTGATGTACTGTCTGCTGTCATTTTCTGACTCCTGGCTCCTGAGCAGCCTCTGCTCAGAAGAGTCCAGATCAGATTGGGCCTTCTGTAATGCCAGCAGTTGCCTACTCGCCAGATCTTGGCCTTCAGCACATTTGTCCTGCATGGCTCCCATATGTAAATATAAATATGCCGCTACCCTGGCAATCTTGTGGTGCTCATCCTTGGCCTTCGGGGCCATGTATAGTTCACTCAGGGCCACATGTAGGGGACCCTGATCTCCCCATATATCTGACCCTGTTTCAGTGACCTGTTGCGCGATTGCCTGCAACCAGACCGTTTGGTCCTGATGAGTCCACTCACCTCTCACAAATAGCTTATGTAAGAAGTGTTCTCTGGCTATTTTCATATCTACCAAGGTCGTCATTCTAGAGATTGGTCTCTGTCCTGACTTACAGAAGTTTGTATTTTATTTTTGCAAAACAGACCTTTTCCTTAGAGCGTTCCTTTGAGGAGTGCTTTACAGCGTAACACAGCGTGGTGATCCGACCGGATATGTGTATGTGGTCAGCTGGCATGCTGTATGAATCTGCACAAGTGATAGATCTAACCCAAACGTCCAGCTCGAGCCCCCAATTTGTAAGAGTATTCAATTCAACACTACAGCTAAGTCAATGCCTAGTCTGGGATACTGAATGGAAACCCTTATTGATATATCTTTACGTCCAGTTCATGCGTTCTGGATGACTACCCCTATATAACACCCTTCTCTTGGAATCCCCCTGACCCCACTGAGCCACGAAGTAGTTCTGTTTTGCAAGTTTAAATGGTTTATTTGATAATTTAAACAATATATATATATATATCACACTTTATAATAAATTAATAATTGAATCTCACACTTAATCTGAGCAGTAATCAATAATGGATAGTCTGGCACTAGCACACTTCTTTATAATCAATGATGATTGGTTATAGGATGGATAAGATAGCAACAATACTTTTATGGTTTCAAATGGATGCAAGGTGAATGAAAATGCAGTACAGAAAAAAAACTTGATAGGATTTCAGCAAAAGACAATGTAATCACTTTCTTGGACAATTCCCCCCCCCCTCTTAATGCAATGTAAGGAGATGAATAGAATGGGACTCAGTTCTTAGGAATGCAATCAAATAGAGTTCAGTTCAATTCCCCTCCAGCAGCTTATACAACAGATAGGAGTTTTGAAACACAGACCCAAGTGCTTTGAATATGGTGACAATGCAGTGAGAAATATGCTGAAAATGCTTTTAATTCCCTTCAGGAGGTTCAGGGTGAGTGGTATCTAGTTAATATTAGTCCAGACTCACTCTAGCAGCGATTCAGGGATGGTTCTTAAGAGGCAAACGAAATTTAGTCAGGAAAGAGATGACTGCTGATGGTTACACATGGCTGGATTTTTAACCAAATCGCAAATCGCGGTAAAATTCGCGAGTGCGAGAATCGTGATTACGGAAAAAGTATAAGGAAGTCGGTTCTAGGCTTGTTGAAAAGCTGAGATTCTAAGCTTTCATAGGAAAGTTAAACCAAGTTTCTAGCCCACACGGTTCTAGAGATACGGACAATTAAATAAAGGTAGTTTTTCGGATTTGAAATTTTAAAAGTTCAAAGCGACAGGTTAAAGCTTGCAGCTAGAAAATGACAAGTGACAGCTTTGCAAATGACAGGTGACAGTTAGGAGGCAGGTCTGGTTTGATTAAAATAGATTGAATTATATTATTTTAACTAAGAGATTGGTTCTGCACAGTTCTGCTAGGTACTCACAATATAATTTTAAAAGGAATGGGCCTCGCCACGATCTGGTCAGCGGGTTTTCTTCACTCACCACGGACGGTCTCTGCACACAGCGTCTGGGTCAGCTCTACTCTGCTGGTCTGATCTGAGTCTCTGGTTCTGATCAGGTCTGTGGGTCCGGATACAGCGGTCTCCGGTTCAGCTGCTCTCTCTCTGGATACAACACTGCTCTCTGGCAAATGGCAAGAGTTCTTGCAAAGAATTCAAACAGCTCGCCTGGCTGTGAATAGTGGCAATGATTTGAGGCCTGCTAAAGAGGGATTTAGCTTGTAGTTGACCTCTCTGCTACAAATTCTGAAGTACAGTCTTGGTCTCTGAAGGTGGATAGATTGAAGTCTCTATGTTGGCTCTCTGGAGGTTGATGGAGGTAAAGTATGGATTTTCCCGGCAGAGCGTCCCGCAGCAGATGGAATAGAATGTCCCTATCTGTCCTGACTGTCTGCTTTTATGCGTTTTGAAAGTGGGTGGAGAGGCTAGCTTTCTAGGCCCTACCCCTCTCCACTTGTCATTGGCCACTTCCTCCTCTTCCCCTTGATTGGGGGAATGAAATGAAGTGTCATCATGATGAGGTCTGTTTATGATACAGAGAACCCACCCCTGTCAACTTTACACACAATCTATATTTGACCTAAAGACATATTTCATAGATACACAGTGGTTTGAAATTACATGCACCCATCACATATCACATGAGGTATACCCTGTTCAAACTCTGCTCTTCCTGGGGGCTTGGGTTCAAAAATGGCAACATATTTCACTTTTTGGTCAGGTTACCAATATTGGATTTGTCCCCGCATTTACACAAATGTTCGCAAAGCATGTGGGCATTAGGTGGTGGAGTGTCAGATTTTTAACATACATACATTTAGAGTAATATCCTCTTTTCTGCTAAAAACCCCCCTGAACATACCACCGGGTCCTAACACGTCTTCAAATGTGCACAGAAAAATCACAAGAATAATGATATCACTTATAAAATGTTCACAAGTCCGCTCTATGAATGATCCATCTTTTTAGATTTATGTTCTGGCCCCAAAGGGATGTGGTTTCCCAGGTCACATGGTGTAGAAACCAGTTCATCCAGTTTCTGCCAAGCTCAGAGACCCTGCCCCTCCCAGCTTCTGCCAAGAGGAAGCTATTTTACGGTCCCCCTAATAAACCATCTGCCTGGGCCCTGGAAGGCCCATTGTTCAAGAGGAAGCCATGTATGGCCTCCCCCCAATAAACCCTATGCCTGGGCCCAGGACAGGCCTTTGTTCAACTCCCTGTAGCTGCTCCACCCCTAATCTAATCAGAGAGGTGACAACTCCTTTTGGCAAGGGGAAGAGTGGCTGAGCAGGTTTTAACTCCTGTGGGGGTAGATGTCAGGCAGAATTCAGTTCCTTAAACCAGGCCCCAGATAATGTCACTTCTAGTTACCCAGTTTTCTGCATTCAAATAAACTAACAATTTTTACACATGCAGCTAGAATGCTGATTCTAAGTTTAAAACTATGACATTTAAACAATTGAAACCTATGTGACACTCAAAAGTAGGTCACTCATTTCTTTTAAACATTTAGATTTTTAGTGTCTTTCAGTCCAAATTTACTTAAACTGCTGAAATCCACAGCTCAGCCAGGTTTGCTATGAACATTATTTTAGGCTCATCCTCTTTCCAGATTTTGTATGCCAACAAGACTTTATTCTGTCAAATGTCTGCTGGTGTTCAGTGAGATTGTTGGATATTCTGCAATGTTTGAAATGGGCATTCTGAGCTTGCCTTCAGAGAAACAAAGGGTGATTTTTAAAGTGCTTTCTAGCGAACAGGCACTGCTGTTTTTCTCTTTGGCACCCCATTTCACTCATGGCTCTTCTGACCCAGCACACCCGCACCGGGGGGTGGCAAGTCAGGTGACCATTTTGGTGTGCGCACAAACTGTGCGGTTTTCATAGATTCTGGCGCACATGTGGGCTTTTTCGGCCATCTTGGATTTCCTAAGCCGACAGCACCAAATGTTGTAGCATAATAGTCCAAACGTGGGTCAGAACACCCAACAGCAAGCTTTAGGATGCAACGTTATTGAAGCTGATAGATTTCATTATTGCTTCATTGAATTGATAATACTCTGAGGCTCTATTCTGTGGCTCAATAGTCTCTAGGGATGGTCTAGTCCATACTCAGAGGTGCCTTGTTCCTTGGCACAGCATTCAGAGGGGCATTTTTCCACTGCATAGTACTACCGTGGAACATGATTTCTACAGAATGAAGTATATTAGTGATTTCAAAATTTGACCTGGTACAACAGTCTTGATGCTGTCTTGTTTTTCCATAGAACAATGTTACTGATTGGTATTTCTTGTGGCACAATATGTATGTTGGCAATTACTTGTACTGTGGCTCAAAGCCGTAGCAGTACAAAATGAAAGCTACTGCCCAGGCAACCAGGCTTCAAACTATGCAGCAGGGCTTCAGACTATGCAACAGTGCTTCAAACTATACAACAGTGCTTCAGACTATGCAACAGTTTTGCAGACTATGCAACAGTGCTTCAAACTATACAACAGTGCTTCAGACTATGCAACAGTGCTTCAGACTATGCATCGGGGCTTCATTCTGTGCAACAATGCTTCAGACTATGCAATAGTGCTTCAGACTATGCATCGGGGCTTCAGGCTATGCAACAGTGTTTCAGACTATGCAACAGTGCTTCAAACTATACAACAGTGCTTTAGACTATGCAACAGTGCTTCAGACTCTGCATCAGGGCTTCAGACTATGCAACAATGCTTCAGACTATGCAATAGTGCTTCAGACTATGCATTGGGGCTTCAGGCTATGCAACAGTGTTTCAGACTATGCAACAGTGCTTCAAACTATGCAACAGGGCTTCAGATGGGAATCGAAAAGATGTAGAAGCTGCAAAAAGTACCCAGCCACTCAGCTAAATTGTAACATTTTTTAGCAAATTCAAGATGTCTCTGTTGTATAAAGGACTAATGCTTTATGATTTGTTGTTGCTATGTGTCCCTGCCATTGCTGTTTATGGCAAGCTATCTGTGATTCCAGAATGGATTCCTTGTTCCTGTGCCATTCTGGAATGATAAGACATCAATATGTTTATGCTTGAGTTTAGTCAGTTGTACCCTGGATGCTGACTGTGTTGGGGGGTCTTATAGTATACTGCTTAAGACAGAGCAAATAAACTGCTTTCTACTTACCATGTCTGGCGGCTTCTTTACAGTCTCTATCAGATCTGTCTTCCAAAAATACCATTCAAAGTTACTTAATGCGGGTACAAACTGCATTTCCACCTGTGCAGCATTGAGTAGAGTGGTAGTCTATGTTTTCTTTGATCTCTCAGCCCTAAATTCAATTTTGGTACAGAGTCTGCTCTCTAAAAATGAAAATACCCTTCCATACCACACTTAATCTATACGTGTGTGAACTTTTGCCATAAACCACTTGAACCCCTGTTTCAGAAATGTTTTGAGGTGACCCCACCCATGCTTCCGCAGAAGGTGTTCCTCCAGTTGACTTCCTCGCTAGTTCAGTAGCACCTGGATTGTTCACAATCCCTTTGATGTTGCTAGGGTGACACCGCCAGGTTTTGGTAAGGTGACATCACCAGGCAGCACCCCTCTGAAAACTGTTCCAGCACCAGAGTTTCAAGCACCCTTTATGCGCCTTTCATCTGCACGAGGAGCTTTACAGATAAAGGGACTGAAACATAAATGAACTGATGTGTGCGGGACTATGTTCAGAAGAAGTGGCGTTTCCCCAATAAGCCCTTGAACAGATGTTATGTGCACATGTGAGCTGCAGAGTGTGTCACTAGCAGCACGCCCTATGTTCAGAATGCCTGAAAGGAACTTTGTGAATGTATATAAGAAGGCGAGGGGCAGTCTGTGAGGGAGCACCTTGCTCAGCTGACTAAGGAATGTTGAGATTGGACTTTTTATTCGTTCTAAGCATGAGATTTCTCGACACTGGCGTGAATATTCTGTACCAATACGAGCATACACGTAGATGAGGCCTTGCTTTTTAGGACAGTTTTCTCGGAATATCTTGTATCGCAATATGCATCATGCCATATCACGAACGCAAGCGCAGTTCTACAGTACAGTATTCTACCGCAATTTTATGCATCATTTCCATTATTTCCATTCATTTGATAGTAATGATCGCTCACTGTTCGCATTTTGGGGCCACGTGCACCTCAAAATCTATTCCAAGCATATCGTTATTTATTTTATTTGACTGAAGTTTTGTTAAACACCACATCACAAAAAAAGCTCTCTCAGTGCACTGTGCAGTGGATGTTTCGAAGCACTTTATGAAGTGAATGCGTGTGTGGCACATCTTTTCACGTGCAAGTGGAAATGCGGCCACTGCCACGCTTGACATTGGATCTAGGAGGGGGCTGTCTGGGAATGGCGGGAGAATGGGAAATGGCTCCCCAGGGAGACAGGGCTGTTGCTGTCTGTGTCCGGGCTGCAATATGTACAAACAATCAAAAAGAGTAAATCCGAGAACACCAGGGGGCGCGGACCATCATGGCCGCAGACTGACAAGCTCTGCCACCCCTGTCCAGAATGAACCGAAACTTAGAGAGCTGATGGCACGGAAAGGCTTCATTGGAAACCGATGAGTGGTGGCTAAGTGCTGGGAGCCGATTGCTCTACTTTGAGAGCCTGCCTGTGGTGGACCGTAGCCCCGAGGGTCTACCCTTGGTGGAGGAGCAGCCTCTCACGGGGGAGTGAGTACAGCGACGGTGGTGTGGGGGGACTGCCCGGACCTTGAGCTTTGTTGGAGCCCTGACTTGAGTCAGCTTGAGTGGATTGCAGCCCAGGGAGGCTTCTCTTGCTGGATGGGTGGGCCGCTTGCAGGGAAGCAAGCCGTGAGGAGGTGGAGTGGGTGGATCCCTCAGTTGATGGGCCTAATTTGGGCCACCTCTTGAGAGACACTGGCGGAGGTGGCCCCACCAGGACTGGGAGCGCCATCTCTGATTTTGCCTTGTGCACCGTCCCTGGAGCGGGTGGCTTGCTGGAGGCCTGAGGTCAAAGCTCTGTGGAGAGGACCGTGATCACGGAGTATAGTTGTCCCCGCAGCAAGCCTTATGCTTTGTTTCAGGTGTGTGTCGCGGGGCTGCGGGAGCAGCGTACAACCTGCTGTCTCCACTACCAGGAGGCGCTGAGCAGTGGGGGATGAGATTGCCACCTGGTTGGCGATATAGGTTTGCAGGCCTTCCAAGTGTCTGTGACTCATGAGGCGGCGCAGGGATGCCCTTGTATATGAGTCGAGCAAAGCCTGGCTCATGTTGAAAGCCTGAAGAGACTGCCACCCCTGTGGGGTGATTGTTGGCTGCCCTCCCTGTGCTGAGGCAGGCAGTGAAGTTTGCTCCAAGGAGTTGAGAAGGGACCGCCGGTGTTACCATAATTGTCTCATCCCAGAGACAATTATACGAAGCTGGTGGGATACAGGGTGCTGTTAAGGAAAATTTGCAAAGTGGCAGGAGGATTCACGCTGGCAGGTAAGTCCCTGATCGGCATTCACCTATTGCAGCAATACAGACAGAGAGGGGAGATGGATGGTGAGGCGAACAGTGGTTCCCTCCAGCTGAAGAAAGGGGAGAATACCCAGGCCCGTCAACGTTAGAGGACATTCAGGAAGTATTGCAGGACATACAGGCATTGAGAGGAGACGTGCAGGCTTCTGTAGCGGATCTGCAAAGTAGAGTAGAGGTCCTGGAGAACAGAGTGGAAGGCATGGATAACAACCACCCGACGGCAGATGTTTTTAAATGAAATTTGAGGGCAGAGTGACGGACTTGGGATCCAGAGACGAGGACTATCAGTTGAAGTTAGAAAACCTCGAAAATAGGGAATGGCGTAACATCCTTCGTGTTTTTGGAATGAAGGAACAGAAGGGGGAGACAGTGATGGAGGTTGAGAAGAAAATACAGTCTTTGGTCAACGCCTTATTTCTGGAGGACGGTGGAAGGCAGGTCGAATTGGAGAGAGCGCATCAGGCTGGTATGCTCCGAGGTAGAGCCCAGAGATCTGTTGAGGTATGCGGACAAAACAGCAGTGTTGGATAGAGCAAAGTGCTTACGTCATATCCAGTTTGATTATGACACTGTGCAAACATACCAGGACCTCTCCAATTTCACTTTAGCATGGAGCAGGGATTGTAAGGCCCTCACCACTTGGATGACTGAAAAGGGCATTCGTTACCGTTGAACTTACCTGTTTGTTTTGGCTTTTGAGATTATGGGTGTGGACTGTAGCGTTACCAAGGGTGAGGAAGCGATGCAGGTCCTGAGACATCTCTCGGAGGGTGGTGGGGAGGAGGGCAGTGAACTGGAAGAGGGCAGACAGCAAGGACTCCAAGAACCACTGCAGGGACTGATGCAATGGAAAAGGGTGCTCAAGCTGAATACCAGTAAAATGAGGGTGGAGTGCAGGACTTTCGGTTAATGGAGGACTGAAGTTCAATCGGTGGTAATATAAGAGCGTGCCAAGTTCATGTTTTTGTTTGATGGTGCTGTTCGGGTTCTTGTTGGAGGGGCAGAAGAGGGGGTGATTTTCTCCTTGGTGGCCCATTGGTTGATGGGCATCTCAATATTGGGGAGGTTAAGGGGGTGGAGATGTGAGTGTGGGGGGAGGGGATCGAGGGGTGAGGGGAATGGGGGAAGTGCATTGCAGTGTTGGGGATGGGTTTGGAGACAGGTGGCAGAGAGCTGTTTTTTTATTTTTTATTTTTTTTATTTTGGATGGCTGATTAAATCAACCTTTCAAAACATAAATCAAATAAAACACAAATATCATACAGAAACGAATTTTGACAAATTACATAAAATTAAGTACATTTGCTTAACTGATGATTAAGAAAAAATAAGTAAAACCTCCTATAAAACCACTTCCAGTTAGCATGTCTCATTCTATGAGTCAGACAATAATAACATATTAAAATTAGATATAAGCACTTCATATTCAAATGGTTATCGATGTATATAGAGAGCGGAATTCTACCCAATTTCTTCCATTAACCAAACAGCTTACTTGCTTGGATATATTGGACACAGTATCTTATTTAGAAATTGGATAGTGGCTATTCTTACTGTTGTCTTTGAGGTCGCAAACAGCTCATGCCATAGCTCATCGTTAGAGCGACTTGTGTAATGGTACCTTGTTAGTTTGTCAAGAAGGTCTTTTCTCTGCAATTGGAGTGCAACACATTCTATCAATAAATGTTTCAAGGTTTCTCTAGTTTTCCCATCATTGCAGAATCGACAGAATGAGGAGTCTATCTTAATAATACCCCTCCTTAATAAGATTTGTTTAGTTGGCCATAAATTCAGGCGAAACCTCAATATTTGATTTCTCAATTTGTGTGAGGGACATTTTAATAAATAGTCAGCAGTTTGCCGGAATTTCTTATGCCCAAACAGAGCTCTGTCAAAGTCTTTTAGTTTTACACAGTTCTGTTGAGTTAAGTGCCAATCTAGTTGATACAGTTTTGTTTTGGCTTTGGTGGGATTAAATAATAAAAAATCCAATGAGATGTTTGCTTCTGTTAGGTCCGATAAAACAGCCGCTCTCCAGTTTGAGGGGAATAAATGTTCCGATCGCAATAGATAATCTGCCAGAATTCTTAATACACTATTGCTAGATAGACCCAACACACATTTCCGAAATAAGCAACATCTCTTCCAGGATGCTTGAATATTCACCGAGAGGATTCCCAACTCAAAACGAAGCAATGCCGTTGGGCTTGAGTTTGGGAGATTCAAAACTTTCTTCCAAAACCTTGCCTCAATTTTGTTCCAATAGCTGGCCTGCAGGGGTGACCAGGCTTCAGATCCATACGTAACAATAGGAATTACTTTCTGCTGGTAAAAAATAAGTATGTGCTTGCATGAAAACTTGCCATACTTATATTGTAAAATCCTCGCTTGCGATATTAAAGTGGACAGTTTACCCTTTAAACTGTCTCTTTGAGGCATGTTAGTAGGAGAATTGCTAAATATGACACCTAGGTATTTATATTCATTAACTACATTCAACTTTTGATTGTTCAAATACCAACAGTACTGTTTCTTTAATCTAGATCCATGCCTCCCCAGTTCCATCACTTGTGTTTTCTCCAGGTTTAAGGTCAAATTATTCTTGGCAACATACTGATCCAGTTTATCAAGCATGTTTTGTAGGCCTCTCGGCGTTTGTGAAATGAGAACTAAGTCGTCTGCATACAAAAGCCATGCAATGATCTGGTTGCCAAGTTTTGGAGCGTCATTCACAACGTTGCTGAATTCATTGCCCAGATCAAGTATAAACAAATTAAACAATGTAGAGGCTAGAATGCAGCCTTGTTTCAGGCCGCGTTTGGTGAATATTTCTTCTGATAAAAGCCCTTCTAAGTTCAATTTAACTTTCATTGAGGTGTTTGAATGAAGTAAATGTATTAGATACACAAGTGAGGTTGGACAGCCAAATTTTAGCAGTTTTTCGAATAGCAAGCTCCGATCTACCGAGTCAAAAGCTACTCGAAAATCAACATACGCCAAGTATATTGGTTGGTTTCTTATGGCATACAGCTCTTTGATTGCATTAAGAGTCGTTATGTTGATACTAGTACCAAGACCTACCACAAAACCAGTTTGAAATGGGTCTCGCCGATTCTCTTCTGACGCCCAATTGTTAAGATCTCTTAAGACAATTCTACTGAAGATCTTGCCCGGGGCGTCAAGAAGAGAAATCGGACGATAACTTGCAGGATTCGCTCGATCTCCCTTCTTATAAATTGGTACTGTAATGGCCTTACACCACGATGGAGGAACTGCCTGTTTTATTTGCAGGGCTTGGAAGACAGCGTGAAGAATAGACGCCCATAGTTCCGGATTCTGTTTTAAGACATAATTTGACAAGCCGTCAGGCCCTGGAGCTCTTGAAGAACTAGCTTTGTTGATGTAAAACAAAACATCTTCGCGATCAAAATTAATCTGGAAAGATGGATTAATTACTTTCCAATCCAGCTTCGAAGTGTTATTGGATGGAAGATCATAAATGCTGGAGAAATAAGTGACCCAACTTTTCTCCGACACACCATTAAGTTGAGCTGTTAGTTGGGGAGCATTCACTCCATTATTTATCATTTTCCAGATTTGTGATGTATTTTTAGTTTTAGCCATCTGTAACCACCTTTCTCCATCATGTTGGAACATAACTGCCTTGTGACCTCGGATCCAATTTCTATATTTAGTCTTCAATTTGCGTAGGGCCAGCTCTGAGCTGTGTGTGGCAGATGTTGAGGAGTCAGTATTGGATGATCCAATTGCAGCGGTAGGAGATATTGGGGTGAAACACATGGACAACTGGTTAGTGGGCACTCTGAATGTCAAAGGAGGTAATTCCCTGACTAAACGCTCATTGATTGCCAGGGAGGTTAGAAAGGGATGTCTGGATATCATGATCGTGCAGGAAAAAAGGATATTAAATGGAGAGGAGCGTCGAGTACCATGCAGCCTAATTGGGGATACGTATTGTGAGTCGGGTGGGGTGAAAAAGAGAGGGGTCGGGATCTTAATCCATAAGCAGTTACAACTGAAGGACACAGTAGTGTGGAGGGATGGCAGTGGAAGGCCCTTGATGGTTTCTGGTGTTATAGGTGGGGATGGTTATCCATTGCTACCATATATTGCCCCAATCAGGGTCAGATGGGCTTTTTCGAGAATACTTTGGCTTCCATAATCCAGGAGAGTAAGGGGCCTTTGATACTGGCTGGGGACTTTAACATGTGGGCAAATCTGCAGTGGGACAGGTGTGTGCCTGAGCAGGTAGTGATTCATTCTGTAGTATGGGAGAGGACGGGCTTGCAGGCATGTCTAGATAGAGATGGGTTGGATGATTTGAGGAGAAACCGCCATAATGCGGAGAGGGGGTTCACTTTTTACTCCCGCCCCATGGGACTTACACCCGCATTTACTATATCTGAGTATATAAGGAATTCATGGAAACAGTGAGAACCTCTGCATTGGTGCCCATTGGTTGGTCGGATCATCAGATGGTCTTGATGGAGTGTTCCTTGGTAGGGCTTTATAGGAGTGACACGTTAGGAGGCGCAATGATTCTTTGTGGAAGGATGTGCTGTTTCGAAATGTCATGGAAGAGGCAATTACGGAATTATTTGAGTTAAATGACGCGGGAGGTGGAGTGTTTGACAGTGTGGGAAGCAGGGAAAGCAACATGGAGAGGTTTGCTTATCAGGAAAGGTGCAGTTAGGAAAAAGGAGAGGACCCTTCCGGAAAATAGATTGTGTGGTGGAATTGGTGATCTCGAGAAAAGTATACAGGTGACTGAAGAGGGTAGATGCGCGTTAATTGCAGAAGTTAGGGTAAAGAGGGAGGAATGGAAATCACTTGAGGCTGTGAAGGTGGTGAGAAAATTGCAGTTTCAATGTCAGAAATACTATGAAAAGGGGGATAAGGCAAATGGGCTTCTAGTGATGCATCTGAAGGGTCAGCGGGCAGAGAGATGGGTTTTCAGGGTCGAAGGCGGGAATAGAGAGTTGAAGGTTACACGGGGGGATAGTGGAGCAGTTCATCAGGTTTTTTGAAGGGCTTCATGGGAGGGAGCGAGAAATAGATGGGGAGGATCTGGAGTCCTACTTGGGAGAGGTCACGCTTCTGCGTTTGAGCGTTGATGAGGTAACAAAAATGGAGACACCATTCACTCAGAAAGAGGTCCCACTTGTCCCTAGTGATGATGGGTATACAGTTGGCTTTTATAAGTCCTTTGGGGAGCTCCTGCCCCCACACCTGGTGAAGTCATTTAATTCTGTGGTTCCTTCAGGGAAGGCCCTTAGATCATTTTGTCAGGCCCTGATCTCGTCAATACCAAAAAAGCAGAGGAACCCACAATTGTTTGGGTCGTACAGGCCTATATTCCTTCTCAACGTTGATGTGAAGTTTTTCACGTGGGTGTTGGCTTCTTGACTCGAGAATCCTATGCCGTGGTTGATCCACATGGACCAGATCAGATTTATTAAGGGCAGGCACGGTGCCGATACATTTCGCAAGACAATGCATTTGATGGTTGTGGCACTTGGAAAAGGGGTAATCCAGTGCTCTTGGCTCTGGATGCAGAAAAGGCTTTCGATAGCGTTTGTATGCAGTGTTGGAGACATTTGGATTTGGGCAGAATACTCTTACCGGTATACAAGCTTTGCACTCAGACCCGGTGGCAAGGGTGGTGGTGAATGGGGGTTCTCATGGTCCTTTAGTTTCCAGAGGGGTACCAGGCAGGGTTGCCCACTCTTGCCCCTGTTGTTTGCATTGTTTTTAGAACCACTGGTGGAACAGTGAAGACAAGCTCCCCTGGTTGAGGGAATGTAGGTGGGGGAAATGGAATATAAATTGGGATTGTATACCTATTATGTCCTGCTGCACATGAGGAACCCTCACACTTCGGTGCCAGCGGCGGTAGAGGTGATTTCACAGTATGGGGAATACTCAGGTTTTAAGAATAATAGGGCTAAATCTATTTTGTTTCCTTTTGATGTCGATGGGGACAGGGACATTGAGACACTTGAGCATTTGGGGACGGCAGTCAGGTTAGAGAATATCCGCTATCTAGAGGTCACTATCACCAGGGCGTTTGGGATCTATGTGAAGCTAATTTTCCTCCATTGTTGCAGAAGCTATATAGTGAAATGTCGGTATGGGGGAACTACACCATTTCCTGGATGGGTCATCTCAATGCCCTAAAGATGAATTTTCTCGCTAGGTCATTGTATCTGTTCCAAATGCTTCCAATTGAAGTACCAGACATCTTGTTGAGGGAATAAAAGGGGCGTATGCTTTCCGTTTTATGGCAGGGGAAGAAGCCAATGGTTGCATATGGAACTCTGGTGCTGCTCAATGATCGCGGGCGAGTTGGGCTCCCAGATCTTTTGACCTATTATAGAGCATTGCAGTTGTATTAGTGCCTCACTTGAGGGAGGATAAGAGTAAGCAACGGGTGCATCCTGAGAACTATGATTTGAGACTGGCAAAGGTCGGGGAATGGTTGTGGGTCCTGCGATAATAGGATACAATGCAGGATTAGAGAACACACCATATTGGGTGTTGTTTGGAAAATATGGTGCAAAGGGCCGGGGATGTTGGGAGTCAACACTTGGCCTTTACCTTTGAGCCATTTATGGGCTCTGGGGATTAGGGAAGATATTCCAGATTCAGACAGATTCCAGAGTTGGTTTGATGCAGGATTGGCAAGAGTAGGGCAGCTGTGGAGGTGAGGAAAGTGTATTTCAATCCAGGAATTCGAAGAGACTCTAGACATAAGGACACTGTCTGTATTTATGTATTTGCAGCTAACGGGGTTGTCTACGGCAGGGTAATGGAAGACACAAGTGCAGCAGGAGCTTACTTTGACTGAAAAAATTCTGGATAAACATGTTGAGATGAAGGGTCTGATTTCATTGTTGTATTCAGCTCTGATAGAGGCAATAGCACAGACGGACTCCGTGCTAAGTGGGAAAGAGATTTGAGGAGGACATAGATGTAGACTCTGGAGGAAAATGTATAAGAGAGCGTTTAAGACATCAATCGCCTGCCAATATAAACTTCATGGGTTAAAGGCATTGCATAGGTGGCAATATGACCCAGTCTGCCTCTCTAAAATGTTTGTGCAAGTGAATCCCATTTGTTGGCACAATTGTGGAAAACAGCCCACGTACTGGCACATGTGGTGGTCTTGTGAAAAAGTGCAAATGCACTTGACTAAAGTGCTAGGATGGATAAAGGAGGTGTGAGAGATTGCATGACCCTTGGACCCTATCCTTGTTCTTTTTGGGTTGGAAGAAACCGAATGCGTACTGAAGGGTCTGCCACACATGGTACACTTATTGTTGTTAGCGGCCAGGACATGTCGGGCGTGTGTCGGAAAAGAGCATTAATACTTGACTTGCAGCAGTGTGTATCGTAGGCTAAGGAGACCTACTTAATGGAGAAAATCCTGACAGGGCTTCATGGAGGGAGCTCTGGGATGGAAATGAGGTGACTGGATTTTTGTAGTAGGTTTGTGACTGTGTGAGGCAACCTGGGAGGTATAGGAGATGGATTATACTCAGGGGTACACTACACACAGTGGGCCTATGGTTTTGTGCGTTTTCACACTGGCGGGATCCCTTTGATACTTGATGGTTGTTGCTGCTTTTAATGAGACGTGACTCTGTTAGTCAGTCGTTTGGGATATGTTGCACGCATGGCACATTATCTTGTGGTTTTAGGGGCTATTACCGCATGGTCTTTTTTTTTGGGGTGTGAACAGGGGATGTCATAACGACTCTAACTGTGAAAAGGTTAAGAGTTTGAATTGTGATTTTTGTTGTCATGATTAAACTAATAAAAACTAAAATAAAAATCCTTCAGAATCCAGTGTGCCTTAAGACCTGTTTGGCTTCTATGCAGATGTGGTAAGGCACTCATGTTAATGTCAACAACTTTGCAAATGCCCTTGGGTGACCATGACACATGGGCCTCCACGGTTAGTTAGAGAGAGAAGAGCATAGGATTACAGGCACATTTTCATACTCCATCAGGCAATGTATACTTTTGAACGACACTCTGTGACCGTGCATAGTCATGTTGGCACTGTTGTGGCCTATACACCAATTGTCTGTTACAATCCTCAGTAGTTTATCACTATTCCTTGTTGGCGGGCAAATAAGTATCCATATCTTATTGGAGTCTGTCTTCGGTTTCACCTTGCAAGAATGCCTTCATGATGTTCTGGTGAATTTCTTGATCACTTTTGAGTTCATTACGAAAAAGAATTTACTCTGTGGTGGTTATTTTAATGACTGTTGGTTTGGTTGTGGCACTGACTTTAGGGGAATTGCAAACATGTGCAGACGGATGTGACATTCAGGTATTACTTAGTGGTAGACTTCAGAGTGAGTCTATGACCGTTTTTCAATGACTTGTCCAGAGCACTGTTATGTGAATGACGAAAGACAGGCATAGAAATTAACAATATGTACAGATACAAAGTTGTGTGAACACACAGATACATCCTTCCACATATGCACACAACACATAACTACACATCTACAGATCAAAACACACACAAACACACACACCACCTTCCTTGTAAACACAAATAAATATCATACATCTCATCTCAGGTGCGCTCATTCCGATACCCTTTTCCTCCGCTTTGTGTACTTGCAAAAATGTGGGGTGTTTTTAAAGGTCCATCCAGAATTCACAAGCAGGATGCGCTTTTAAATGTGCAGAAATGAGGGTCACCCCCATGTGCTGGAGGGGGAGTGGGGTAGAGGTGCAAATCATGGCAGGGTCATTTATGAAGCTGTCATGATGTTATTTTATTGTGACGGCGGCGGTTTACACCTGTCACACTGGCATTACCATCCCCCAAATGCGGCTGGAAATGCCTGTCTCTGTGAAATGCACTGGTCGATGGGAGCCTGTCATACATTAGTGTCAGGTGCACCTTCCTGACACCAATATATGCAAAGGGGCTGCGCAGCGCATCTTTGCGACACGCTCCAGAAGCTCCTGAAAGGCACAGGTCACCTTTGAGAATAAGGTGACCTGCACATTTCAGCAATGAGCGCAAATGAATAAAGCGCACCCTCTGTTCGTTTTAAATGTGCGCTCATTTTTGCGAATCGCGCCCATGTGCACGACATAGAACATTCTTCATTCCCAAACAGGGTCCAGAGAGTTTTTGGGAGTGTGCAGGTGTTGGGTCTTTATTCTGTAGGCCACATTGAAAACCCTAATGTTGATGAGGTTCTTCTTTGTACAAGGCTATGCATTTCCTAATGGTTAGCTTGAAGTGCTTCAGTCCAAATTTCGAAGGCCTCCACACTCCATTACACTTCCCCTCTATTTTGAAACATACTTTCTATTGTTGTAACGTATATGTTAGTGGATAACAGGTCGGGTTCAAGACTTGTAGGTCCCATGTGTGCTGTAAGAAGATGGATGTCAACAAAAGTCTTATACCAGCGGCAGTGCGGGAACAACGTGGGACAACTTAAACGAATTCAGCGGGTTTTCAGCAGCTAAGTGTTTAGCAATATGTAGTAGAGTCCTATAAGATAGAAGACAGCTCAGCACGTTAAGCACATACTGCTAAAATCTGTGATCTGCAGGTGGCAGGTTTGAATACCGAAAAGGCGAACTAGGCCTTTCAGACTACCAAGGTCATGAAATGAGTTCTGATTTTGGTGGGGTAATAATTGTGTATACATTTATTCTATAGAAAGCACTTTGGCCAATGCACTATATAAATGGGAGATTTGTAATGTGACAGCGACAAAGCGCATGCTTGAGGCAATAATTGCTTTTACTTTCGTCATGTTCAAGGTAAAAGCCTCTAGAGGGCACTGTTTCCCCAGACGTAAGTGCATAAAGTGTGGTGGAAGAGCATTGATGCAGGCCCAACGTCTCTGGAAGCCTTGAGCCCACAGGTGGCTAATATCTTGACTAGTATCTCAAGAATATTCTAGGACCATTGAGGATTACCGTAGCTCATATCCTTCTGACCGTATCCCTATGACCATCCTGTTCAATCACCCATTACTGATCATGACTACCGCCAACCTGCACTGGCAATAGGTATTCTGCCACTCTGTCTGTATGCATACTTTAATTACAGCGTGAAATGATGTACCTGACTTATTGTAATGTAATACACCTGTATTGTGTCTGTAACCTAGTCAACTGTGTATCTTTAAGTGTAAACTTTACATTTGCGCCAGATACCTGTGGGTGGGGAGCGCTATATAAATAAACAAGCAAACGTGGGAGCCCAACCCATTCTGCGGTCCTTCTCAAAAGCCCTGCAACTTAACCTTGTGAAGAAGGCCTTCATCACTCACTCATAGCACCATGAGAACCCAGTGCCACTGTCTCCCCCTCTCCCATTGATGGCTATGGGTGGTGAGGACACCCATCGGGTACTCCCGTCCAAATGACACTCAGAGTTGTAAAGTGGCAACAAGGTGGCATGATTTTCTAAGCACCCAAACACATGAATTATTCCAAGTAATAGTTGAATAAATAGCCTTTAGGGCATTCATTTTTTAAATAAGGGGTTGCCACTGATATCCTCAGATTTATCAGGGTATCGTATATATGTAGACGTTTATTGACGTTTGTGCTATTCAAGCTGTCCTAATATTTGTTTAATTGCTGGCCGGTATTTTTTATTTTTTATTAAGGTGTATTTGGTTGAAAAGATTCAAGACCTTTTACACCATATTTTAAAAACAAACTTGAATACAGTATATATTACAAAAACAATGAGCATACAATTCCTTAGTTCATACTATAAAAAGTATAAAAAAGACTCAAAAATCCATGCAGAAAAACCTATAAAATTATAAAATCATCACCAGGTCTAAAGATTTTTTTGGACAATTTCCAACCATATGTGATGTGCTGCCGCACCGAGAACAACATTTTTACCAGAATATAAATGATCCCCGAAAAAATCTGCTTGTATATTTCCCAGGTCGTGCACACATCTCACATATTCGTTTCTGTACATATCAGCTAACTTTATACAGCCAACAAGGAGATGTCGCGTGGTTTCTTCTTCAAGGCCACATAGGTGACATTTCCTTAACAAGTATGGTATCTTTGACCATGCACCTATACGAACATTTGAAGGTAGTTGTCATAAATCGTTACCCCTCATGGTCCTTATGGCGCAAGGGGAAATTTGTGGCAGTTAGATCCCTGAAACTATTCATCCAACATGACGACCAAGTACTCCTCTGATATGGACCTCTTACAACTGTCTAATTGTTTACAAAAAGGCCCTTGCAAAAGTGCTGGCTCACAGTTTCAGCCAAGTCTATTTAAGGGATCAACTCATCCGGGATGGTGCATTGCTTCAAACTTGATCACAGCGTCTTCTAAGTATTTCGAGCTTCAGATATTTCCTAGTATCTCTTTGTTTCCCCACTTTCTCCCTACCCACTTTGCTATTTCCTTTCTCCCTATTCTAATTTCTTTCTTTCACTCCTTTTTAATATTGCCGCTGAGGGACGTTGGAGCCTTGCAGTCGTACGCGGAACTTGTGCACCACGACCACAAGACTGCCTCACCTTCCCGTGCGCGACACGTTCCCCATTTCCTACCGGATTCAGAGTGACTGTTCTATTGCTCATTGTTATGACTATGGAGGCATCACGCCTAGGAACTCACGCTCTCCTAAGAGCTCACCACCATCCTTTACTCTGCATTTCGTGGCTTCATGCAGCCATGCTAACCCCGCGCGCGGCTAACTGGCTGACATTCTCTCGTGTTGCCAGTACAACACGCAACGCTTAGGCTACTCCATTCCTCATGCCACTTGACTATTTATATCTTGTATGTTTCCTTCTCGTCTCCTTTTGCAGTGTTCTCCTGCACCATCCATAACATTAACATCCTCCCCAAGTTGCCTGTGCTGCACCAACACCCCCAGTGCATTGTCTGCATCACCAATAATTCTCATTCTATATCATTCTATAACTAGTCTCTTGTTCTTGCTGCCAGCATTCCAGAAAGATGCTTGGACGCTTCTCTGTACTTCCAAAAACCAGTGCCTATTGTCAGAACAGATTCCAGATGATCCATTGGGTTTTATTCCCCAGGAGGGTTTCCTAGGATGTACCTGGGCTCTGTTTCCACCTTTCATGGTCCGGTGAAGAGTATGGAAGGCTCTTCACTTTCTCCAGATGCGGATGGCGAGCATAAAAGGTGAGTCCATTGTGATTTCTTGCGAATTTCCATGTGTGGTCATAACAGAAAGCAACACCCATTATCTACAATGGACCAGCAGATCCAGCAGGGACTTGCTGCTATGCAAACCTTGACAAAAGAAATACAAAACCTTAAAGCAGAGAATATTAAAGCAGATGGCTACCCATCCGCAGGCACCCTACGAAGTGCCTCCAGGAGCCTTTCCTGGAGGGAAATATGACAGCAATCCTCGTAAATTGAGGGAGTTTTTGGATTATTGTGTGTTCCAATTCTCCTTCAAACCGACATACTTTCCCACTGATAGAGCAAAAGTGTGTCATATGATTTCAAACCTCACTGGAGGTGCTTTAGCTTGGGCCATTGGTAACAACCTGTAATCCCATTCTATATTCTTATCTAGGTTTTTCAAATAGCTTGAGGGCCATGCGTGGAAGGCAGGAGATTACGATCTCTGCGCAGGAACACCTGCTTGATTTCAAACAGGGTACCATGGATATTCTGACTTATGTAACTCAATTTAAACAGATGTCACATGAGACAGCTTGGTCTGACGATGCCCTAATAACTATTTCATCGCGATCTCAACGAGGACTTGAAGGATGAATTTTCCAGAGTGCCACACCCAGGGAATCTTGCAGAGATGATAGCACTAGTGATGCAACTAGACTATCGACATCTAGCGAGACAAGCAGAGAAGAGGAAGGGAAGAACTTTAAGAAACTGAGACACCCCAGATCAAACTCTAAACCCAGCACAGAAGAGGAACCTATGCAGGTAGGGGCCGCCAGGGGACATTTAGCTACAGAAGAGAGAGCAAGACGATGTAGCCAAGGGCTATGTTTGCTTTGTGCCTCGAAAGACCATCTGGTGAAGGAATGCCCCTTAGCCCTGCCTCAATGCTCGGGAAATGCTCCTTCCCAGTCGTAGAGGAAACTACGATCCAGGAGGGCTCTTTGTTACCAAAATCCTACTTTAATGGTTGAGATCTGAGTCGCTCTTCAGCTTCCAATTCTATGCTCGAGAGCATTCCGGCATTCTACTCTTTCCCTCTGATAACACCTGACACTGTTTCTAGACAAGTCTGATCTATGAAAATGTCATGCAAACAGGTGCTCCCCTGCTCCTCCAGAAACATCAAGGATCACATTGACACCCTCGCCCCAGCCTGGGCTGATTTCTGCAATCACTCTTTCACCCATAGCTCTCAAACATTTGTGTCGCAAAGGCGGGTGAAATCCCCCGATTTTGTTTTTGGCGGGTGAGACGCCCTTTGGAATGAATGGGCGTGCAGGAGGCTTGGCGGGTGAGTCAGCCCTTTACAAGGTGGGTGACACCCGCCAAAAGAGTGTGAGTTGAGAGTTATGCTTTCACCATTGGTGCTTTCCCCTCTGTCATCAAGCACTCCCTTGTGCACCCACTGCGTAAAAATCCTTCTGCTGAGCCTACCTGTCCTGCTAACTATCACCCGATCTTCATCACTCCTTTCCTGGGCAAACATCCGGAAAAGCTAGGCATCTCCCAGCATACTCTCCACACTGAAACCTTTGGCGCTCTTCATGACCACCAGTCTGGCTTCAGAGCAGTCAAAGGCACAGGCTCTCCTGAACTCCCGTGAAGATCTGCTCTCCAATCTCGACACCAGCACCCCTTCTGTCCTCAACCTCTTTGACCTTTTCTCTGCTTTTGACACGGTCAATCACACCATCCTGCTCAACCAGCTCTGTGAGAACCTGGCCATCACAGATCAGGCCCTGGAGTGGCTGACTCTTTGCTACTGGACCGACCCTCCCAGGTACAACTTGGGTCCTTTCTCTCCCCCACCTCTCTTTCCCAATGTGGTGTTCCCCAGGGATCTAACCTCTCACCCTGGCTCTTCAATCTTTATGCGTCCCCTTTGGCCCACCTAAGCTCCACCTTCTGCTCTAACTTTCAGTGTTATGCGGGTGATGCGTAGCTCTATTTCTGGCTCCCCCCAGCTCTCCTCTCTCGCACATTGCAGACTGTCTATCCGCGATTCAGGATTGGTGCACTGCCAACGGTCTCTGCCTTAATGCCAGTAAGACAGAGATCCTTCTCATCGGGACTCCTGTTCCCACTTTCCCTCTCTCACCCTGGCCACCCTCCATGGACCCTCTTCCGTCGCCTTCCTGTGAGGCAAAAAACCTTGGTGTCATCTTCAACTCCACTCTCTCCTTCTCTTCTCACAGTTAAGACCTTTCCAAGAAGGCTTACTACCAGCTGCACCTACTCAGAGGTACACTTCCTTTTCTCACTTCCCCAGAAGCACATTGTCTCCAGAGCCCTGGTTCTTTCTAGGTTGGACTACTGTAACAGCCTCTTTATCAATCTAGCTTCCTCTACTCTCTGCAACTAATCCAGAACAGGACCGCAGGACTTATCCTTGGCCTCAAGCCCAGGGATCATATCTCTCCAGCCCTGAAATCTCTCCACTGGCTCATAGTGGCAGCAAGGATCAAGTTTAAGACCCTCTCTATCATTCACAAGGCTTTCTGGGGCCGAGTACATTCAACACTCTCTTCCTAAATACCTTCCTTCTCGAGCCCTTCGCTCTGGTGCCTCCAACTCTCTAGGGTCTGATGCTTCTCCAGGCAGAGAATACGCTGTCACTGAATTAACATTGTTCCAGTTGAAGGAGTAGATGGTACCCATCTATATTCAGGCCCCATTAAAGAACAAACATGCCCCTTGTTAATGAGGATAGCTACTCACCAGGAAGAGATGTGCTTTAATTTCATTAAAGCAGCCCACTACCCCATCTTTCTGGGACTCCCGTTGCTACACCTCCACAATCCTTTTATAAACTGGATAGCAGGGTTTCTCTTTTTAGGGTCTGAGCATTGTATACAGCACTTCTTAACCTAAAGCTCAGTCAGTCTTCATACCGCCACTACTCCCATTTCTGAGGCCTCCCAACCAGTTCCGATGGATCTATTAGTGACTGTACCAAGTCACTATACCGCATTTCGAGATGTATTCTATGTTTAAAGAACTCCCGCCTCCATATGGGACGACTGTGCTATAGACCTAATGCCAGAGAAACCCCTTCCCTTCGGACAAATGTATATTCAACCTGAATCCGAAAAGGAGGCTCTCAGGGAATACCTGGACAGTAACCTACAGAATGGGTTGATCACAGAATCTCATTATTTTTCATACCCAAAAAGAATAAAGCTGAGTTAAGGCCTTGCATAAATTATCTGGGCCTCAACAAAATCACCATTACTGATAAGTATCCTATGCCCTTTATCCCCGATATTCTGAAAGCTATTCGAGGAGCTACTATATTCACCAAACTGGACTTGAGAGGCACCTACCATCTCATCCACATCAGACGGTGAGATGAGTGGAAGACGGCCTTTAGAACACCCTTTGGGCATTATGAATATTGCATAATGCCCTTTGCTCTCTCCAATGCCCCAACCATCTTTCAGAGGTTCATGGACCATGTTTTTGTAGACTTGTTACTGCATTTAGCCTACGTATACATAGACAATATTTTGGTATTCTCAAGAACTCTTGCTGAACACATTTCGTGCATGTGAAAGAGGCTCTCAGACTCTTACAAAGTAACCATCTATTGGCCTAGTTGGAAAAGTGTTCCTTTCATCAGTCACTAGTCCCTTATTTGGGTTGAATACTATCGGCACAAGGAACCCAAATTGACCCAGAGAAAGTAAAAGCAGTCATTGAATGGCCAGTGCCTCGCACTGTGAGAGAAGTACAATATTTTGGGGGGTTTCAAATTTTTACCGTAAATTCATCCCCCAGTTCTCTCATTCCATCCTTCCCATCACCTGTCTTTTGAAAAAAGGCAAGAAGTTCCTGTGGAAAGATGAAGCGCAACAGGCCTTCCTTTCCTTAAAACCTTATTTAAATAAATGTAGAATAGATGGATCAATCCCCATCTCTCAACTTTGTTCCATAGCTTTTGTCTATTGACTGCGTCGAACGCCTAAGCCTAGTCAACAAAACAAATATGAAGAGTTTTATTTTTATCACTCAGCTTAGATCAAATTAAATATAATAGGCACCACATATTAATCATGGTATTTATGCCCTTCTGAAAAACAGTCTGCTGTTTTTTAAGTACATTTCTTTGTTCGATTCAAATATTAAATTATTCAAGCACCAGGTAGCAAAAAATCTTAGGATTAGACCATTCAAAAAATGTTTCCAAACATATAATGAATAACAATAGCCCACTGCTCAGGAGCACCCTTGATGGTGGCGTTAGATATTCCATGAGGGCCCAGAGCCTGTGATGATTTCAGTTTTTGAATGATATCTAAGATATCCTCCACAGTAAAATGTAGGCAATTTGCATTGTACAATATCTCAGGATAGGACAATATCATCTCAAAAGTATTATTTTTAAAATATGTCATATATGTATCTGCACCAGGTGACTTCTGAGATGAGATTAATCTCACGTTTCCCAGAAGAATTCAGTATATGATGATTATACATGGCCCAAACGTTTCGAGAATCTTGTGAACACGATGAGCCATACATAATCTGCCATTGAGCTGGAGCTATTCAGTCTATGGGCCTCATTACGACTCAGGCGGTAAGGGGTTTATGGCGGCGTAAACAGCGCCGACCCTTACCGCCTGATTCCGAGGTCCCTTAGCGCCATGGAGGTTTTAACACCTGCTTTTAGCAGGTGTTAAAATCCATGGCGCTAAGGGACCTTGATGTTAATTACGCTACCGTAATTTACGGTGGCGTAATTAACGCCTTCCCCACTCCCATTATGCCCTATGGGGCAAAAATGGGAATGGGGAAGGGTAAATGGGGATTGGGGACTTACCGCCCCGCCAACCTCGGAATGGGGCGGTAAGTCCACCAACCACCATGGCGTAAACGTAGTTTACGCCATGGTGGTAAAGGTACGACCCAGGCGGTAACTTACCGCCTGGGTCGTAATGAGGCCCTATGTGCGATCTGAGACAATTTATATATCTTGTTTTAACTTGAGCCAAAGCAAGTTGTGCTTCCATGTGGTTTTGTGCGAATTTCTTAATTCTCCTTATTTCAGCATTGTGATTCCTTTTTCCCCCAGCAATTAGTTTATCGTATATTATTCCCAGCTTTTGTTTAACTTCATCATTTTTCTTTTGAAGTCTAGTGACACAGTCAAAAATGTCATTAATACGTTTATAGTAATCATAATTCAAACTTGCCTAGCATTCCATCATAAGTAAACTTCTAAGTCAAGATGTTATTACATTTTCATATATTCTTTCCCAACCAAATATTTCTGTTGGCACTCATATTCAATTTAAAATGTCCAGTTAAAACTTTGTCTAGACAATTATTCTGATATTTAAAAATACATTTCATCACAACATGGTCACTAAAGGTGTTTGGAAATAGCCTTAAATCAACAACATGTTTCAACAATTAATTTACCATAAAGATATAATCAATCCAAGTAAATGAGGATCCATTTGTCCAAGTAGAAACCTGCCCAGTTTAGTGCTCAACATCTAGGTAGAGTTGAAGTAAATCGAAGTTCTCAATGAATGCGTTCCAGCCTCCTGCAGGCACACGATCCGAATCATCCATGCAATTATCATTCAAGGCCAATTCACCGTTAGCATATTTGGTGAGATTATACTGGGAAATACATCTAGCAACCCTTTTCACAGGCAACCCCCTTTGGAAGTTAAAATCTCCAGCAATAATATGTCCACAGGGATTCCTGCAGAACCACTCATTGAGAATCAGTTCAATAGTAAGGAGAATATTAAGGGTTTCTTTCCCCCGGGGGAGGGGAGTCGGTGTTCATAGACATTAATCATAGTAGACGTCATAGTGAAGAATTACCATTAAGCAACAGGACTGCTGCCTGAACATAATTATTTGTGTTAAAATGAGAATATTCGAATATGTACAGTTCATCAGTTCATTTATTGTGCCCATAATGATACCCCCAAAAGGTCTTCCAAGGGAGTTCTTTTGAGCCAGTTTCCGAACGTTGCAAACCCATCCAGATGATATTGTTCTATCAACCATGTTTCTTGTAAAACAAATAGGTCAGAGTCTAACTAAGAATGCCTGGCCACAATAATTAGATGTGAATGAATTAAAGTCTCTGGTATTCCAGGTCACTAATGCCAGAGACATTTGTAGGTCTACAGCAGGTCAAGCGACACTGAGGTCAAGCGACACTGTCAAAGCCCTCCACATTGTTTTTCCCTTGTAATGGGCCTGTGGGGTGGGGAAGAGGGAGTTACATCTGTTTGAAGCGCTGTGACGTTTTGCCTCCTCTCTAAATAGGGAGTCACTATCGGAATGGGATTTAAAAAAGCTTGTTGAAGGATACGTATATGCTGAACAAATCTATACATTTGCAGCACCAAATCTAAACCGCTAAAACAGTCTCCTTTTACATATAATGTAGTTTTCTTTTTCATACGCATTTTCCCTCTCTCCCACCATCCTAACCCACTCTTTTTTCAGATCTGCCAGTCTGCCTGGAGACCATACAATGGCAGCGGTGCATGCTATATGTCCCAGTAACATCACATATGTGGCAGTAAAACCGCATGCTTTTTTGTCTTGAACATATTCACCACATGACACCACTTGGATGTAATACTATGTTGTGTAGGTGTTCACACCATTGTTGATTTAGGAGTATACTTACTTAGATCTGCAAAAATGTACAGTTCTTGATTGACTAACTGCTTAGCCTGTCTTCTGGTTGAATACAGACACATCTTGAAAGTGGAAGTTCTGTTGCTTTGCCCTCATCGCCCCAGTGTGCTGCCTTTTGCAATTTAGCCATATGTCCTCTGTCAAGGCTTTTAGGCTGTGGAACTCCCTGCTGACCGACAGTAAACATTTCTGTTCTTTCTACCGTAGGACGGCCCTTTAAAAGCTATTTGTTTAACTAAATAATACAGAGGGGCTCGTTTTTCTCAAAATCGTAATTTGACAGGTGGGAGCCGTTACAGGTTGACATACATGTAGGTGGCTCACCCGCAAAAAATCGTCATTTGCATGGCAGAGTGCAAAAGTGTACATTTGTACGCCGCCTTTTGCCCTGCAATTTTGCACTATGCTGTGAAAAGTGAGTGAAAAGTGAGTAAATGCTGCCTGGCATGCTCGTATGCCAGGCAGCATTGCATTTAAATTATGCACACTGTTTACCATGCTAGCATGGTAAGCAGTATCCCCAATTACATTTAAACCCTACCCGACGTGCGAGCGTGTAGGGCAGTGTTTAATTGTAATTGTAAACATTGCCTGCCATGGAAGCGTTTACAATGGATGGGGTCTGCCTTCTTTATGCTGGTGCTGATTTATGCTGGAGCTTTTTTTATGCAGAGAGGAAGGAAGGTGGTATAAACGCAAGTTGCCTTCCACCCCTCCTCTTCGCCTTGCAAATGATTGAAAATGGGGCGTGACAAGGTTTTCACACGTTTGTTACATTATGCCTTGGTGAACATGAGCCTCATACAGTTTTTTTCATATGACTCTGGCAGCGTTTGCTATGGAAATTCAAAAAGGAGATGTCACACTCAAATTGTATTTGTGCGTAAACTTGATCCCTCTGGTATGGATGTGAATAATACAATGGCAGAAGGTTACTAGACTTTCTAAACATACTCCACACTCAGGATAGAATAATCCATTTTAAGATTAAATTGATGTTCACAGTTATAAAGAAATCTGAATTATAAGAAAATCATAAAGTGTTTTGTTGCCTAATTATTATAATTATGCAAAGAATTTGTAGAGCATAATTTGCATACATATTTACAAATGCATTCTTTTGTATTCAATTGAAATATTTAATTC
Organism: Ambystoma mexicanum; assembly: GCF_040938575.1. NCBI lineage: Eukaryota > Metazoa > Chordata > Amphibia > Caudata > Ambystomatidae > Ambystoma > Ambystoma mexicanum. Next base: position 880,003,324 of record NC_090930.1, read on the forward strand.
AAAACATTTGCAGAACATAATTTGCGGTCCAGCCTTTTTTAAATGCTCACATTGCAGACATGATTTAGATAAATTAAACTGATCACATTCAGTGTATCTCAACTTAACAAAAATTATTTTATATGTACTGCTAGTGGGAACTTACCTTGAGAATAGCATTAGCAACAATATACATTGTTAATATTATTTTTATTACACGCATTTGTTAAAGCGCGAACATGAGCAACGTCAAAAGAAATTTTGTACAATGAATAAGAATATGATCGAAGAGTATATACATCAATTGATGCTTGATCATTTGTAGTGAAAATATATTGCACAATCATTCAAAATGCCAACTAGGTCTGTTTCTTAGACGTAGTTGCATCCTAACAAATCCATTTTTATCAAGTTGATAAATCTATTTATAATAAAAGGCCAGATGTATGTTTGTCCAATGCCATCATGTGCAGTAGAGGGTGCCCAAACGCACAGAATGCTCTGCTCGAGGAAGCTGTTGCCTTAGGATATAAAGTGGTCCAAGTCGCATAACCTTGCCCATTACAGTGGTCCAATTTGCTTGGCTTAGCCTGTTGTCATAGAGGGAGCTGTAGGCTTAGGATATATAGTGGTCCTACTGTGTCAATGAAAACCTGCACTTTTGTCCATGTACATGGGCCTGTACACTTGGTGGAAAATAAAAATAAGTCCCCTTATTTTTAGAGACGATATACGTTCTGAACAATAATCAAAATTACATCTGTTGGTCTGATTTGCACAAGCTACCCCTTTTGTGTATCTCTAGTGTCTGTGCTGCTTCTGTGGCTAAAGTATATCCCAGTAGTTGTGATATATAATTCTGCAATTCAAGCTTTAAAAGACTATTAGTCTTTACAGTGCGTTGGCATGTTTGTAGTTCAACAATTCTTCTTTCTAACAAGATAATCACTGATCAGTTTAATTTTGCAAAGACATTTTTTATTAACATATGTTGATTTTTCAGCTAATCGATACCCATGAGTCTATTTTAGTGAATGTAATCCATAGTACGATATCACTCAGTCAGTAAAAGTTAAAACGGCAGTGGCTAACACATGTTTAACACTATAGCGACTACGTTTACCAGCTATTGTGCTTTCTCAGAGCCTCCTGTGTTAAATACATATTTCAGAAAAATGCATTGTGTACATCGTATTTAAACAATTTCCAAATGGGTATTATCAATCATATGAATCATAGAACAAAAGAAACAGAAACAAATTATAATTTGAAAAATGTTCTACTTGTGAAAAAAAATCCATTCATCTTCTGATTGTGGCAGATATGTTACGTTATTATTTATACATTGTTTGGATAATAGCACTAGGCCATGTTGGACTACAAAAGTGTTAGCACACTTTAAAGGCAAATGGTGTTTTCAAAAAACATTGTTTAAATCTTTTTATTTTATATTGTTTTGTAACACAAATGGATAAAGCAGTCGTAGTGTTGATATTACATACAATCAGGTGGTATCTATGCAATAGTACATTCCCAAGAACATAGATCTAAATCCAAGGTGTTTTCACCAGACAAAACATGTTTTAAAGTATGAATTGTACTATGTGTTCTGTGTTGATTTTAATTGAACTTGGAGTATTCTGTTTAGAAACGAACAAAAATAATCATGAAATGTTATTGTGTGAAAATGTGGCTAATGGTAATCATATGAAATATATGACGGAATGTCTACATACATTAAAAAAAACATAGATAGTCATTTGTTGTCATTTTTCTTTTCTTGTACAGCTGTTAGTCATAATGCTGGTTCACTAAAAGAGGCCTAGACGTATTTCCTTGCTTTAAAAATGTAGTTGCGTTTTTGTGCATAATTGTGTCAAAACATAAGTGTTTGTAATACACTATAACATCTAAACACATAACGCTCACCCACGTTGGTATCATCTGACACGTCACCTGTGTCCGTAACATGTGATGTCAGCATTGTGTATCACTTTCAAGTATAGGAACATTAGGAAAAACATTGTGACTTCACAAAGCCAATAGACTACAATATATAAAAATCTAAAAATTGCAAAAAAGCAATATTCCGGTATCTATAAAAATTATGAATTATGATCATTGAAACTATACATGAGACTTTCAACATACTTATCTAATTAAAAGATCAGACAAATGTACATAAATTAAAATGAATACTTGCACACAAATGATAAGTGATGTGAAAATGTCTAGCATTTGGAGAAGCACTTAATAGGGAAAAAATTATGTAAACATTGAAAAATCTATTTTCTCATTCATAATTTTAGGGACCAAACTCTAAAGTATATATCCAAAAGCCTCCTGTTGTTTCAGCCTTGACACACTGTCTCTTCATCTGTGATGTAAAATCTGTTCTATGCAATAATGTTAATAGGTGGATGTTATGTGTGTAAGATAAAAAAGTGATTGGCCAAGATAGATTTGGCGTTTCACATTCTGATATTTGATTCATTTTTAATAATATGTTATTTAAGTTTTCTAGATATTTGCCCTATACACATTCTTCCAAACAGGCGTTTCTATGTGTGTATCACATATTTACTCAAAAATGTTATGAATTGTCTCATGTCAAAGTTTTGTCCTGTTGTCCTGTTAATGGATGTGGAAACTCATTGGATGTTATCATCTGGATACAACAGGAAGAGTTTAAACAAGGGTATGACACTAGTTTTAAGAGTAAAAATAAATTTGTTTAGCTTTCATAATCAAGTAGCCTGTTTTGAAAATTGATTACCTGAACTAGGCATTCTCTTAGCAAAAAGGAGGTTAATTCACTGTTAGCGGCCTCATTATAGAATCCCTTTGCAAAATGGGTAACATTTGGCTGATATTGGCTGTGATGAAACATGTTCAAGGCATGCAAGTCTGTACACATGAAACTCTTGAATTTTGTGGCTTTGTTAATTGTGTTGTAAATAACTGAGAGTGTATTTTCATTGGGGTTCTTGTAACTGTTGGAGAACAGTTTCACTATATCCTCATATAGTAAATTTGTTAAGTACGATGTCGAAGGTTTCATTAAATAATAATTATTTTAGCTGTAAAGAATTGTGAATATGGTCAGCTTCTTTTCATGAAATGTACATGCATTGATGTTGCATGCAATGATGTATTTCTATATGACGGTTTACAAAATATATCAACTATTAAGTCATTTTTCTCTATTTTAATCACACTAGCAAGAAAATGACACATTGTAGTCCAATTTACGAGTAAATTTAATGGAAGCAGTCTTTTCTGCAATGTATCCTGATTCAACTGGTATATTAATTAACGCTACCACCTAAAATCAATTCAATTTTGGGCGCTGTGCTTCATAAATCCGTATCAAAACCAATACAATTGCAGAATGGTGCTACTTGAGACCAGATTCCATTACAATACATACATTCCAAAATCAATCAATGGCCCCTCTCTGAACCAGACCACCCCACCACCACCAACTCAATAGTGAAAACCAGTTTACCCCTAAAATTCACTTTCAGAGTGGATGTCAAATCACAGGTACATCAGACATATTATGCAAGTGGTTCAATGTATTTCCACCAAATGCATTTACATTGATTTTCATCAATGCACACCAATATTCTTTTCCTGTCACCGAAAAAGCCTTCCCCTCATACTTTAGGACTGGGTTCATTTACTAATCCTACTACAGTCCTTGGGCCTCATTACAACCGTGGTGTTAAGGGGTTAACGGCGCCGTAAAAGGCTGCGGCGCCGTTAAACCCTTAACGCCAGATTCACACTTTAACGCCTGCTTTTTGCAGGCGTTAAAGTCCAACCCGCTAAGGGACCTTGGTGCTAATTACGGCACCGTAATTTACAGTGCCGTAATTAGCGCCTTCCCCCTTCCCATTGAGCCCTATGGGCCAAAAATGGGAATGGGGAAGGGGCCATGGTGAATAGGGATTTACCGCCTCGCCAACCTTGGAATGGGGCGGTAAATCCACCATCCACCATGGCGGAATCCGGCATGGACCATGGTGCTAATAGCACCATGGTCCAACGCCAGGGTTGTAATGAGGCCCCTAGAATATTTTGGGAAAGTGCTGAATAGTGAGTCAGGAAAAGTGCATCAATGGAAATCGATGTAGGTGCATTCAATGGAAAGATATTTGACAATGCAAGTATACATGATTGTGCAATAGTAGAATTTTATTGATAAGACCATACTTGGAAAAAGCTATCCTAGTAATCACAATTATCTGCAACGTTACCTTGCTACATAAAAAAAGCGAAGAAGTCATGATATCAACATCCATGTGCAAGAAGTCTGCTGGGGATGTACCAGTGAGATCCTTGTAGGGGTAAAGACTCCTCCTGCTCCTTGTTATTTCTGGAGGGCACAATATATTAACATAGCACCATTACATGTTTCAGACCTCAAAGCGCCTCAGGCCTAGGCTTCTTACTGCTGCATGATGTTGAGCAAAGTTGAGTCTGCCTTTCAGGCTACGTTTATGCAGAGTTTTGTGATATTCCTGAAGTCTTCATTGGCTTTGTGTCCTGACAGGTTTGGTTCTCAGATTGTTTTATTTCGCTAGGCGCAGGGGTCTGCAACCTTCAACTCTTAGGTTTTGGGCTATGACTCCATTGATCCATCACCATTAACTATGTTGGCTAGGGCTAATCGAGTTTGTAGTCCTGGTGAGTGAAAGGTTGCAGAGACCCGTGGGGTTTTAAGGCATTTCTCTGGTCTCTGTTCTAAGATGCTGTGTGATGGGTTCATTAAACAACCCTTTCTGAGAAGTTGTCTGAGAGATAGACGTGCTCCCTTTTCTGATAGGCTTTCAGAGGGCTTCCTCTGGTCTCCATTTTGAAGATCTTGTGCTGTGCTTCTGTGCATCCCTTTGCTTAGAAATCGTCAGAGGGATTCCTCTGGTGTCCATCCCTAAAAGGCTGTAAGGTGGGGTTCCTGGTCCCCCTTTCTTAAGAGGCTGTGAAAGGGGTTTTCTCAGGACCCCTTCTGAGAGGTGACGAGAAACTGTGATTGAGTGACCAGACTCTAAGAGACAGAATTATGCATTCAATGTGCAGCCTGAGGTGTTCACACTGTAAGCTAGGCTCATACTCAAAATGAGCTATGATGTACGCAATACATCCTGATTAGAGGGAAGCCAAAATGTGCCTATGTACACCTTACATTCTCTCAGTTGGCCCAGCTGAGCTAACGTAAAATTCATCTATGAGCACCTGAATATCCTGGACGGACTGGCCATTAACCTTATAAGGCAAACGCCAACTTGCTGGCTCCTTAAAAAACACTAATGCTGGTCCCTTGCTGATTATGGAATGTATACATGCCTTCTTAAGTTTAAAAACCTGGGTGTGCCAGACTTCTGCCTGGGCCATTGAGGGCATCTCCATCTACCCTGGGCACGTCAACCCCAGGCATCCTGCGTGCTCTTGGAGGTATCTGCTGCTTTCTATGAGAGATGACACAGACCTTTCAGGAAGCACGTATGGAGGCAGCTACAAATACCCACCATTTTCTGGAGTTAACAGGTGCTTTAGCTGATCTGGGTCATATCTGGTACTGTGCCAGAGCACATAAGTGTTCAATAGATGAGGCCCACACAGATGAACAGAAACATTCAGGTTTCCCAAAGTCTATGGTGAGTAGGATAAATGAGGATCACAGAAACTACGTATAATGACTAAGATGAGATGCTCTGCCCCACACATAGAGATACACCTGATATAAGTCCTATAAAAGGCAACAGGTGTATCACAGAGACCGCAGGTCTGTATAAGCATTTTAGGGAAACTTATATGGCATTCACGCCTCAACTCTCACCCAGTGCATAATCTCCCAGCTTTACCATTGACTGTGACCTCCCATTCGAAAAACACGTTGGCAAGAAGACTCAAGCATCATGCTAGCAGCTTGTTCTCCACTGCAAAGTCAAGCCCTGTTTTCCTGCCTCATGTTTCAGAACGGTTGCCTAAGCCCTGCTCATCTCCTAAATGAGCAGAGCAGAGCCCCAGATGCCACGTTAGCCCCCCTGAAAGCTCTCCAGCATGTTGCAGCTCACCTCATAACAGAAAACAGAACTAAAACAATTTGACCACCCGACCCCCATCCTCCAGGAGCTACTGGTCACACCTTTCAGCTCACATCAGAGGGGAAATCCTACAGTGGACACCCAAGAGCAAACCTAAAGCAGGACAAAACTGCCGTGGCATATACAGGAGCAAAATGACAGTGAGACGACCTTTCTCACTTTGCCTCTTGCTCTCTCCACCTCTCTCTCTCACTCTCTCTCGCTCTCTCTCTCTTTCTCTCGCTCTCTGTCTCTCTCTCCCGTCTCTCTCTCTCTCCCATCCTCCTCTTTCTGTCTAGCTATCCCCCCACCCCTCTCTATCAATCTTGAAAATAGATACAATTTACACCAGGTGCCGCAAGAGGCAGGGAATTGGCAGATCAGATGAGGGGGCACACTGGAGACCCCACTCATTCTCCTAGGTGATGTGCCTTCTCTGTCTATGCCCCTGGACTCACAAGCCCCTTCCCCATCAACACCAGATGCGCTCCTTGCTTCTGCATTTCAGGAAGGCGCTCTAGACCCACCTCTTCAAAGAATGGCTCCTCCCTCATACCTAGGTCCACACATCTTCCACTACCCACCTAAACTGAGACTGGGTGCCCTCAACATGTATTCATATTGCCCACCCTCTACCTCCCCCGCTGTTTGCTCCCAACTACTTTACATTGATACCGTGCAACCTGCTTCCCTCATCATGTACTACCCACTATGACTTTTAAAGCACACGGTTGCTTTTTCGATGTTAGGTATGCGCTTAATAAATACACTAACAATAATAATAATATTATTAATAATAATGTGTGTTTGGGTGGTTACCGGTCATTTGGTCGAAAAAAAAGGTCGACAGGACAAATGGTCGACGCAATTTGGTCGAAAGACAAATGGTCGAATGTTTTTTTTTGTATTTTCACATTTGCTTAAAAACCCTTTTTTTTCCTAAACGAAAACCTGAAAAATATATATAAAAATAAAAAAAAAAAATCGACCATTTGTCTTTCGACCAAATTGCGTCGACCATTTGTCTGTCGACCAATTTTCTGTCAACCAAATGACCGGACAGCTGTTTGGGTAGGCTGATGTCAAATTCAATCAGGATATGTTGCTTCTGGAGTCAAAGATTTTCCAGTGTGTAAACAAATGCAAAATATGATAAAACTCATCCACAGCAAAATGTGAAATAGATTTGTAGCCCCAAAAATCAACCTCATTCTTTTATTCCAGAACTTGCTTAACATCGGGTACCTTTGTTAGTTAAGAACAAGTCTATGAGGCAGCCAAAGTTGGATGATTCTTCCTTTCTTTCCTGTATGCTTAACATCCCATCTTCTGTTGCTTTCTGGCCAGGTTGTACAAAAGGGAAAGTTACCTCCTTTGGGTCTGGGGGAGAAACCATCTGGAGGTGGTGACCTGAAAGTTCATGTGTTAATTGTTTGGGTTGCGGAGCTGCTAGAACTGATCTTCTTGTACCCACAAGCTCTATAACATGCACTGATTGGCTGTGAGTTTGTGAGTTCTTGATCTGAATTTAAACCTATTGCTGTTGTTGAGACCACCAAAAATCAATCATACGGAAAGAGATCGAAACCAAGAACTCCTTATGCACCAAAAAAGAAGATGCATTCAGCTTCAAATGACGTACAACAGTAATAGTGTTAAATACCGATCGTTAAATGTCATATCGTTTAAGTAACCATATATCACTGATTCACTCATGTATGTTTTTTTCTGTGGGGCATTCTTCAAAGCATTAGATGGTGAGCGATTGGAAAGCTGTGAACTAGGATTGTTAATTCATATGCTGTCATTCGCTTGATGGTTCTTGATGAGTGGATTTTTCCTAACCTCACATTATGATATGACAAGTGCCCTGTGATCAAATAGGAATTGGCCAATCTCCCAAACCTAGTGCACGACGTGCCAACAGTGGTATCTGATCAGCACCTTAACATACATTGAAATTGTGAAATGTTGACTTGGCTTAACTGCTTAACTTGCTTATGAATTCAACCATGTACAATGATCTGGATGTCAACAATCTGTTAATCACAGTGATAGATCTCCTTTGGTGAATTATCAACAATAAGGGCGTCATTACGAGGTAGGAGGTAACCATGCGCCATTAGTAGTATGGCTACCCCCTTAACGGGTACCGGGTCTGGGTTCCTTGAATGAGAAATTACCGGGCCATTCCGACCTTGGAGGGCCGGTAATTCCTCATTCAAGGAAACCCCCCCATTCCCATTCGAGCCCCCATAGGGCTCAATGGGAAAGGGGGGGTGCTAACAACGGGCCCGTTAATAACGGGGCCGTTGTTAGCACCCTGGTCTGCTTGCGGGACCCGCTAAGGGCACCTGGTAAAACCAGGAAGCAGACTCGAGTCTGCTTGTTCCCGCAAGCAGACTCGTAATGGGGCGGTAAGGGGTTGATGGCTCCAGCACCTTTACCAGCGCCGTTAACTCCTTACCGTCAAGTTCGTAATGACCTCCTATATCTCTTGCTTTCAAACATGACTACCACATTTTCGAACCTTACCAATGGAGGCAGTCATTTTGGGTGTACTCACCTTTTTAGTTTATATCCATATACATGTTCTGGATAAATAAATGCAAAGTCCTGCACACCAATGACAATGTGAAAAACCATGAATTCGCAAGCCTGGTTACTTACACTAATGCAGACTTACTTTCAGTCCGGCTACACGATAAGCCTACAGGCGAACGACATTCCTCTTCCTCTACACAGTAACTAGTGCTACAACCTAGCCATGCACTTACTACACTTCCATTTGGAACTAAAATATTCCTCTTCCTTTTAATTTTACTTACCCGGGATCCGCACAGCCACTCAATCCTGCATGCTCCTTTAGAGAGCATGCACAATTGGCGTTAAAGATTCAATTTGAATACATGTTAAACTAACAAAATTATTTGTTGTCAATAGTACTTTGATGCTACTATACCGAGAGTTCAAACACCAACACATTATTTAATGCAATAACATGCAATGTTTTAACTTAATTAAGGTTAGCACAGACCACCATTTCCTTTCAGGAACTGCCGGGTCTTTATCTTACACAAGCGCACAAAACTGTTTTTTCCTTTAGGAAAGTCCCGCAGCTATTACTCACCAATATCATATTTTCGGTTTACTGGCAGCCTTGCTCTTGAGAATGATCCAGGTGAATCGTGTACATGAATCCACCACAATCAACAAATACTTGTATTTTTTAACTGATGTCAAGTGACCTGGGGGATCCATGTGCGTTGTTTGCCACTTAAAGACTGAGATGTTGCTAATATCTCAAAAAAAGATATCAGTGGAAATCTGCCCTGCTTGTTTGGGATTCCCCTTTGATGGTGCCTTCAATCTTTTTGTGAATTGTGACTATTGCTGGGTTGTATTACTTGCAGAAGGTATATGTGTTAGGGAATCCTTTCTGGTTAGGACACCTTGGTACTGGATAGGCATGGAGCCGAGCATGCAAAAGTTGCTACCATATATCTTGTTGTCTGCTTATTCATGGAAAAGTCTCCTAGCGTATTGACAACAAATGCACAAAGAACACGTTTTGTGTGCATAACCCAAATCGGAAGATTTACCTCTTTGATGTTCCAAACCTTCTGCCAAAGCTGTTTAGATACTACTGGTGTCCCTTTGGAACCTTTAAGATAATTGTGTATCCACCATTGCAGACCCAAATTGTATGTCCCTTCCACATATTCCGATTCAGAGACAATAAGTGTGGGTCTTGGGTAGAACACTGTCAGTTGAATACCTTGTAAATCTGCTGTTTGTGCTACTGAATCACTCAAAGGGGGTCATTACGACCCAGGCGCTAATTGTGCCATCATTACCACCATGGATGCCGGATTTACAGCCCCATTCCAAGGTGAGTGGGGCGGTAAATCCCCATTTCCCATTTTCCCTTCCCCATTCCCATTTTTGCCCCATAGGGCATAATGGGAGTGGGGAAGGCGCTAATTACGCCACCGTAAATTACGGTGGCGTAATTAGCATCATGGCAGGTTAGCGCCATGGATTTTAACGGCTGCTAAATGCAGCCGTTAAAATCACAATCAGGCGTTAAGGGTTAACGACGGCGTTAACCCTTAACGCCTGGGTCGTAATGAGGCCCAAAGGCTTTGCTTTTGTGTTCTGGCATTTAAAGAGATTATTATGGTTGAATTGGCCCTTAACAGAAGCATATGAGGCTGAGCATTTATAGAGTATCCCAATGGCTGGAATTGCTGGTATTTCTGGACTGCTACTTCTGCTTCTAATTGTAAGGCCCATTCAAGATCACAAATATGCTTTAACTCTATAAAGGTGCTATATATCAGGAGAGGCCTGAGTATTTCCCCATTGAATCTATCTAGTGTGTAGTGCCACGCCAAGAAAGTAGTTCTGGCACTGTCACATTTCTCACTGGGTGTTTCTTTTTTCCTGTTCTTTTCATTTGGTTCTTTCCCAGATCCTTTTCCTGGACATCTGCCTGGGTAATCTCTGCTTAGAGGATCTGTAGGTGATGGATACTATGCCCCCTTTTGGCACTTACTTTCTTGATCCGTGGGTAGCAAGGCTAGTCTCCTAGCAACATAAAGTATGGCACATTCTCTATTTGTCACTCAACCATGTGATAGCTCACCCCAGCTATGGCTAATCCTAAACTCATTCCTGTAGTTGTTCCTTGAGTGTGCATTATTTTGCCCAGAATATTGGTTAATGCTATGATTGACGTAGTGCTTATTAACTAGAAATATATTCAACTGAAAACCAAAACCCAGCTATCACAGTTTTCCATTGGTGGACTGCCCACTAGTGGCATGATCATAGCGAGTGATCTATGTGTCTGCTGTGTAGTGAGTGATTTTATGAAATTTAGTGGAGTACTATTTTGGTGCCTCTTCCTGTTTTGTTGTTTATGTGCCCGTAGTGCTTTGAGGGTACTACTTGAAATTCCCCCTTCCTCTCATGCTAAATATCATAGCATGTGCTCTGTCTGCACCAAAGTGTCTCCTTAAGACCTCATAACGGTGCCTGGTGTTGGAGTCATTTGTTCCTCCCGTGGGAAAAATAGATGCTTTTGTGATTGGAGAACGGTAGAGGACACTCTCCTCTCCCTCCTGTTTTAAAATCCAGGAAGAAATCTTTGTTACCAATGTTGATAAGATGGGGAGTTAGGCATGCCCGCAAATCATTTCCATATATTTACCTTTGCCGATCCACATTCTGAACTTTGTATTTATTTCTACATTGAAAATGATCTAAAAATGCAAACTTATTTATTAAAACCAAGTTAACATATCTAATGTTTTAATTTTGCTTGGATATGGCTTATATTTTGAATTTTACTTGTTTCAGGTCATGGTTTTAACTGTATGCTTATTAGCACTGGGATTTTAGCATGTGGTATGATTGATTCTATAGGTCTGTTTAGTTCTGTCATTTTTTATTGAATTTTTATTCTTTTATGGAATTAATATATTTTCAATATAAAGATTAATCTAAATCTAATCCTCTTTTTGGGTAGAACCTACCTGGGAGATTTAGAGTCACCCCATCTAATGTGACAGACCCAGGAATGCCAGCGGACGTGGGATGTGTCAAATTGCCCAAGCCAATTGTTGTGGTCTATGTTTTGTAAGTCTAAGTTAGTATACCTTTAAGTTGCATATGTTAATTTTTATAAGCCCTTAATTATGTAAAGGTTTCAAATAAGTCCTCTACCTTAGCAGCAGTCGCTGTTACAGGATATGTTTTTGAAGAACAAGGTAGAGAATGGAGCTTAAATCCACTAAGGCTCTTTAAAATTGACCCTATGGACAGGTTCTCTTCAAAAGACTTTTTATCTTGTTCTTGAAACTTCACAGAAAAAAGCCAGGCTTCAATGTGCTTTGCAAGGAGGTGATTCAGTGTTGGGTTGTGGAACTGTGTTACCGGGTCCAACACTCAGTGTGATTCTTAAACATCAGTGACACAAAGAAGCTTGGGACAGGCAGGCGATGGCTGAGTCAGTGTAGCTCAAAAGCAGTTTGATGCAGGAATCATGGTCCAGAGCTTGTCCAGAGCGTGTTCGTTGACTGAATTGCTGCAGTCATCCAGGCATTAGGTGAGTCCTCCATTTCTTCACTTCCACTCTAGGAAGTTGGTTGGCACTAACGGGAAGCCCTCCACCTCCAGTGCAAAGTCTTCTTTCCAGTGCCACAGCCAGCAGAGAGACAGGCCTTGGTCCGTAGCAATGGGTAGAGGAAAAATCTTGTATCTGCCTTGCATGCCTTCTGTTTTCACCTCCCTGGCAGAGGACTTTGGGTTAGGCTGTACCTCCAGCAGAGGTCCAGTGAATCCTTCCGCTCATTGATTGGCTGGGAAAGGACAGGAATACATCCAGGCACAACAGGTACAGCGGCTGGCGATGGCAAGTTTTAAGGTAAGTGAAGAGTGAACACAGAGCATGGTAGGCATTTTACTGCCTACCACCTCGTTGTGCTCATTTGACACACACTCCCCCTCAACATCTCCCATGCTCCCGCCCTTCCAAAAACACTGCAGCTGTCCCTATCTTTTTTCCCTATCCCAACTCCCCTCCACAAAAAAAAAATCGCTTCCCTACCCCCAAAGTGCCACATCCCTTTTTCCCTGCCCCCTTGCTAAAACATCAGCACTGTCCCTACACCCTGCCCTTTTACTTGCCCTGAGCACACTTTAATCCCTTTTCTTGTGTCCAGTTTCCTTTAACTTTTTTTCTTGACCCATTCATGTTTAACCCCTTTTTTTGCCCCCACTCCCATTTGGCCCTTCTTCTTGCCCCCATTCCAATTTCTCCCTTTTTCTTGCCCCATTCCCGTTTGGCCCTTTTTCTTGCTCCACTCCTGTTTGACCACCCATGGTGTGGGTATGGTGTTTATAATGTCACTGCTGCCTTTCAAAGACCAGTTCCCAGAAAACCTCCTGGGTGATGGTTCCTGCACCCTGAGGGAAAGGGGCTGGCCTTCCTCTCGGGGTTCAAAAAGGCAGCATCCTCACCATTGTTCCCAATGGCATCTGTGGAGACAGCCAGACCAGACACCAAAATATTTATGTCCTGTCATACCTGGGCCCTGCTCACAGAGCTGACACTAGTGTGATATCAGATTGATGTGGCTGTATAATTGTGTGCTCTTATTGATTACCATGCCACCCAGGAATGGCTTATGTTTAAATGGTTATGTTCCACCAGACTGATTAAGGTATACTATTATTACAATTTAGATCAGTGGTTCAGAAGATTAAAAAGCCACTTCTGTCTGTAGGAACATTGTCTTTCAACAACTAACAGGGATGCACATGTGACCTATAAACCTGCCCTGTGTTTCTACTGAACCTGTGCCAGGTCACTGCCAAGTTGAGAGTGAGGGCACTTGTATGCTGTCCCTGCAACGGCACATGCTTGCACTATAATGTTGGCATGGTGCATTTATGAAAGGAGGATCTGATTAGCAAAAACAAGCTTTGGCTTTCACACCCTCACAGATGGCAATCTGTCACAGCCAACTGTCATGCTGTTTATCATAACCTCCTTGCCAGAGCCTCACCTCCACCCTAAAGGTGGTTAGAATACCTGCCTCAGCCTATTGCAAGCTTTAAGGTAAAGACTAACACTGGTCCAAATGTAAGGCACTGCAGAGAGTTTGATCTCTTTACTAAGTGCAAGAGAAACCACTTCCACCGAGCACCAGACAGGTTTATGACTGGACAGCAAAATAGTCATGGCTCTTTACCTGGAATATCTTGGCATCAATTCTTATGATCCTGTGTAAATGATTAACATTAGATGTCATCAATAATTTCTCTGCACAGTTTTATCACTAAAACAACAAGCATTATTGTGCTGCTTTATACCCATGAATAGAAATACAAAGAGAATGTGCTCCTTCTTTTGTTTAGCATTTATGTACTTTTTATTGCTTGTATATATGACACTTAAAAATAGTATAGTCAGACACTATGCAGTTCCCAACATTAACATTAATAGAGATGAATATAATCTTAACATCCTACTCTTCTCCTGTTGACTTCTAGAAATCTAAAGCTTAGACCCAATCAACAATGTCTATAGCCATCTAAAATAGGTATCAGGTAATATTTTCGCCAGCAAAAATATCGCCGTACATATGGTCATCGGGAACGGACATAGGCAATATTTCTGGTGGCGAAAATATTAGGTGCGAGGGTGTCCCCCGCACATAAAAAAATTATGCAGGGGTTGCGGGGGTGTCCCCCGCAGGGTCCATGTGTTATTTTCGCCGCAAAAATATGGCGATATTTTTGCGGCGAAAATATCACATGGAACCCTAAAATATGTCACAGTAAAAATTAACCTTATACTTACAATAGTGTTATCAGGATTTGAGAGCCAGTAGACAGGTGAGGTTATATTAACTACTGTAGACCCATTAAATGTAAAGTGCCCCACAATTCTATCAAATAATCATGGCTTCTAAGGGAAGTTACCTAAAAACAATCTAAAGCCGTGGATTAATAATTACAGTTTAAGGCTTTAAATCAACGTGAAGGATTTCCTCTTTCCACCCGCTAGTTAATTTGTGGGTCCACTTTTCTTGGCCTGAAAACTGGAGGAGGGGCAGAGGTTTTCATATGCCATTTGTACAGCATTACTATATACACAACTCATGGCTTTCCCCCAGTTCCTTCCTATGCCCTACAACATCGTTGGAAATTAACCTCTTAAAAATATAGTATGATCTCCAGGGCCTATCCAAGACACTAGAAAGAAAAATATGTTTTAATTGGATACAAGGGCCTCAAAATATCTTAATTCAGACACAAAATATAGAATCAGGAAACAAACAAAATGATAATTTGAAAGAATTTGGAAGATGGCAATTTTAGGCCCACAGCTGGTTTACTCTTCTCGGGTAAATGTATTAAAATAGCGTCTTGCTTCTGCTTGCCACAGCCATTCTGGTATGGCTTCTGTCAGCACTGCATGGAATCTGCTGACCAGGAAACTCCAGGAACTCTGTATTAGCTCTCTCCATGAGCTTGCTTTTATCGACTATAGTCAAATTCATCTAAACCCCACCTATTTTCTTGCCAGCCAATGCTGACTTGCGGGTGTCAGAACCATCATCTCTAGTTTTGATTTATGCTGCTACAATGCAGGTCCATTTCATATTGACTTTCCATTGATCTCACAAATTAACAGCAACAATGGCAATCATGTTCTGTAGTAATCTGGGTCTCCTCCCCAAAACTGTAATCTTATACCTTCCGGAAATTGAACCAGCTCACAGCAATGCTCAGACTGCCTACCATCAAAAGTGGAAAACTGCCCGGCAGGTCTGTTTGTCATATACTTCCCAATTGATTGCACAAATGAACAATGCAATGTCATGCATGTGTGAGATTCCAATCTAAGGCTCCCTCTCAGAAGCATATCCAGTCAGCTACCTGTGTCTCAGGATACATATTTGTGAGTCCATCTATTTTTTCCTCTTTGTATTTGAATTCGCAAAATGACAGAAAATCAAATTCAAGCTTAAGATGCATCTATATAATGGAGAGTTCCAAATGAGTTTCGAATGTGTTTTGTTCTTTGTTCAAGGGCATGCACTTCATGAAATATAAAGAACAGCTTTAGATATTAATAACTGAAGGCACTGAATGCAGTCACATTATTTTCTATTTGAACATACTTTAAATAACCTGATTTGCTTTGTGAATCCAGTAATCTTCTTATTTATCGGTAATGATTAAAACAGTGAACATTTTCGCTAATTAGCAATTCAATATGTCTTAGTATGTAGTTGCTTGTATGCAAAAACGTGGATATGTGTACAGCTCAGTTTCAGAGTTTGTGGACACTTCATTTTGAAAAAAAAATAGAAAAATGCTGAAAATAACACTGAGTGCTCATTTCTACTGGCACAGAGCAGCGTGTCGCTCAGGTTAATAAACTTCAATAGCAGAGCAATGTCTAACTGACACCCTCTAAATCATGAGTGTGTGTACATTGGAGCCTGTGTCAAATAAATGCATTTTGAGCTAAATAGAGCTTTTCAATAGTGACGCACATTTGTGTGTGTGTTTTCTGCAACATGTGACATACACTGATGTTCAATGCGTGCCTTAGTTTGTAAGGTATTCAAAGCAGGCGTATATAGAACAGGAGGCTTGCAACATTATTGGGCCTCAGCCACCCTACTAATGAACGTCTAGGCCAGCACTCATAGATGATTGGAATTGCTATAGAGACAGTTAGATCTGAAGGCCCAGACACAGCTGCAGGTACCTATCAAACAGGTGCCTTCCCACAAAACAAACTAATCTCTGAAATGAAACTCTTAATTTTGTAACATCATACAAAATAAAAAGGCACACGTCTGTGTTAACAGCTACTGTAGGCAGCTGACTACCATGCAGCATTTGTACTGCTTTCTTTTAAGTCATGACAGTAGAGAGGCAAAACACAGAGGTGATTTTTCTTGCTCCCATTTCACAAATTAGTTTGCATTGTTGTATGTATTATCGGCCAGCTAGGCTTTGAAAAAATGAAGCCACAATAAAGGTTTTTTTGCATAATGTGTTTCTATAAGAATTTATACATTGGGCGAATTTATTATGCGATGTGTATCCTTTCTAAGTTATCTATATACAACTAAGTGTTAGTTATATATAGATAACCCAAAACCTAACATATATTTCTACTTATTAGATCTTGGAAGGTGTGTGGTAAAGAGCCTACATGGAAGATCGAGTTAAACTGCCATTTCACCACTTAACCAAAGTCTGGGATCCTGTAGGCAAACACTTTTTGTTCTCACTGTGCATTATCTGCATAAATTGTGAGTCCCTATTAGTAGTTCACGTGACACACTGTACGCTTTAAGAAAAAGAGTCACCAATGGTTTCATAGATTATAGTGGTTCTTTATAATGAATTATAAAAAATAATGACCGTTCTTAAAATACAGACAGATGTATTTATCTCTTGGCTTACTTACTGGCACTCCACTTGAAATCTATGGCCTGCTCTGACTGTAAAGAGAAAAACATGATTCAATCTCACACTGTTTACTCGCACGTATGTTTAACAAACACATATTTGCTACTCCTCGCTGTCCAACCCTATTGGCTAGTGGCCTTCTTCCAAGCCGCCTACCAAAGACTGGTAGAGGTGAGGCAAGGAGTTACCATCCACCAATGGGAACAGAACAGGGCATTATTTGACGATGGAAGCCCCCAGTGCCTACCAGTTATGAATGTGGACGTGATGCTGGGGGTACCAAGAAAAGTGGCCCTGTTGCCAATCAGCATCCATGTGATGGATAATTGAAGACAATATGCCTGGGGGTTCATTTACCATGCACCCCACAAAAGAATTGTCTCCAACGTGCTTAAATATAGGGTATTACTACGTAACACATTGAGACTTACTTAACCACGGAGGGGTGAAAACCAGTCAGTATTCAAAGTAGCTCCTGTCTTCGAGCTCTCTGAGATCTTACCGGTTAGATGTTTAATGCCTAATACATTTGCAGCTCATTGTCAGTTATAGCAGATGATGGGGAAGTGGGCACAAAACAACAGTTACCTATGCAACAAAATGTAATCTTGAAAGACACTGTTATCCTGTCCTAAATCTTTTTTTTAAACTTATTTTTATTTTTTTCACAATATAAACTGATTACAAAATACCAACAAACCCCCCAAACGTCCCACCTCCCTCCTCCCCTTCCCACCCCCCTTCCGGAAGAAGTAACAATGATTCCGTAGTCCTCGGGCTAATCTAAGAGGTCAACATGTCCGTTATTCTAATATTATGTGGGCACCATTGCACCATGTAGTCCGATTGCAGGTATTCTAGCACTCCCCCCATTCTTTCATAAAGGAGTCCCGTGTTCCCTGAAGGTTATGCGTGATTTTTTCCATGGTCATTTGCGACCAGACCTTATGTAGCTATGTGCATATCATTGGTGGGTCTTGCTTCTTCCAGCTCTGTGCTATTGTGGCCCATGCCGCGATGACCAGCTTCTCTGTTGCGCCTTTGTGTATTTCCTGGTTTGTTGATCTTGCATTCCGCACAGCCACACCTTCTCCCCTACCAGGTCCGCCTCTGGGAATATCTTTTTCGTTTCTGAGATCAATTCTGTCCAGAAACTCTTGACCTTATGACAGTCCCACCAGATGTGTCTCCAGGTGCCTGGCTCTGCGCAGCCTCTCCAGCATCGGTTTGGCGTGTTCGGATACATGCCGTTGAGCCTCTCCGGCGTGTAGTGCCATTGTGTGACTATTTTTATCCACATTTCCCTGGTCTGGACTGCTCTTGTTAGTTTAGGGAAGTCCGCCCAAAGCGCCTGCCATTGGTGGATCGCCGTTTCCTCCCCCAGAGTTCATTCTCATTTTTTCATGTAGGCCCATTTTACACCTTCTTCCTGTTTGTTTATGAAGTTGTATATAGTGGAGACTAGTTTCTTTTCTCCTGCGTTGGTAAGGAGGAATTTTTCAAAAGTGGTCAGATCCCTAGTGGCTGCCTGGATCATATCATGTCCTAAATCTTAACCTATTTTACTGAAGTCCTGTGTGTAGGACTCCATGGAACGGGAACCACTGAAGCACCGGCACTGTTGTTAGCGGTGCAGGTGCTCCAGGGATTTTTCTGCCGGTAGGGGCCTGAACGTCCAGCAGGTCAGGCCTTCCGGTAGTACACTGTCCCTACTGGCAGACTCGGAGTAACCCGGTCCAGAAAAAATGACGGTTGGACTGCCAAATAGAAATGGGCTTCTACCCTCTTTTTTGTTGAAGGGGAGGGACCTGACTCACCAGGGGTAAATCAATGAAAATATAGGGAAGATTGAGTCGAGGCTACCTCTCCCTTTGACGCTCAGGTAATGTTGACACAACCTACAGTCTGCTAAGGGATGTTTCCATTAGCCATATATGATCACACTAACACATAAATAATGCTGTTAAAACAAAGTTTATTCCAAAGGTGTTTATGTTCTGCGTACTGTTAGTTGAAATGTGCTATCAATATGTACGCAGCACATAAACACCTTTTATGTTACTAACCTCACTGATTTAGTGCTGTGCTTGTATAGTAACTGTCACATGCAGATGTCTATGTCTATTTTTTATTATGATATTTTAGAATAAACATTGTTTTAACAGCATTATTTATGCATTAGTGTGATCATATATGGCTAAGCGCCGGTAGTACTGGCCATTTTACCAGCATTTTTTTGTGCAGTGGGCTACTCGTAAGGAAGCCCATTGTCTGTGGATGGGAATATTTTAGGATTTTTAGGACTGGGATGCAGTCTCATGTTGCCCAGTCACCCCTTACTTTGGCTTAGGCACGCCTGTCTTCTACCCTCCACCTAATACGATTGCTGGAGGAGTCACTCAATAGATTTTGGTGAAATGCGAGGGAAGGGGCCTCATTACGGCCATGGCGCTCCCGTAATGAAGGGTGCTGGTACGGGACCGGCACCCTATTACGAGGTTCCCTTGCGGGACCCGGTAAGGACGCCTGGTAAAACCAGGGGGGGCTCAACTGGGAATGGGGATGTGTTTTTCCATTAAGGACTTACCGGGTCCTCCATGGTTGGAATAGCCCGGTAAATCCTCATTGGAGGAACCTGGTACTGGAACCCGGTATGGAGGCATCCATGCCCTTATTAAGGGCGTGGCTAACTCCATACTCGCAATGAGGCCCAATGTGTTTATATCTGACTCGTTTAGTAAAATAAACAAATGCGATCTGATTACAGTTCAATGCAATTCCTCCCGATTCAATGACTTACATGGCAAACGTTCCAAATGTCCTCCGCTTTGAATGTTAATGTCGCGTGCTTGCCAGAGCAAAGCTTCTGAAAGTATTGTTAAGAAGAACAATGAGAAATGCAATGCTGCTTAAACATAGCAATGCACGATAAATGACTAGGTAGAGTAAACGTCTATTTCCTATATGAGCAACAATGAAACCCGACAGAATCAGTGGACTACACGTTTTAGGGATTTCATATTATCATTCAGTACCAAAGCCTAAAGATTGTAAGACACTGATATGGCCTACTTAAAAACACATTTCCTAAATCTTGCACGCCTGGTTGACAAAACACACAGCATGCACAGTAAACAAAGGCCCTGCGAAAGAAAGTATGACCTCACACGTTCATTTAAGCCAATAAAAGCTCTTCAAAGGATAAACCATAATCCCGTCAGTGCTATATTTAGACCTTTGGAAAGAGATGCCTGAACTGAAAGCATAGTTCAGGCCAGCACGGCTCACTTACACGGGAGGTCACTAAACAGCACCCTCTCTAAGATGCAACAACGCAAGATGGCTGGTGCAGAACTCAAAGAAAGGACCGGCAGCCTCTGCAAAGATGAAGCGTGTGCACATCCTCTCATGCACTTCATAAAAGACGTGGGTGTCATCAGTAATAGAAGTGTATCATCGACCGCTGGGTGTCATGCTTCAAAAACAAGATAGCAGAAGGAAACATAGCATAGAATGTCAGAGCCCATCATATGACTGCATAGCACAGTGCTCTGCAACCTTTGGCTCACCGGGTGTTGTGGATACAACTTCCACCTTCCGAAGCCAGTACTGGCAATTGTGAGGGATCATAGCATAACGCATCAAAGCACAAAATAACACCTAGCACAGTATATATAGCAGGGCAAAACACCAATAACATAACATTAGGAAACTACTTTTTACACCCGAACTCCCTCACTCTTGACGATTGTTTTTCGCTTCAGCTGCCCTGTATCTAAAGATATTGGGCCTCATTACGGGTAGCGCCGTAAAACCGTGGTCATTACCGGTATTGCAGAACGAGCGGGTCCGTGCTCGTATGACGCTGCTAATAGCGGGTGATTACGAGTACGCGAGCACGCGCAAACCCCCATGCCGGTAATGGCCATACCGGCATGCCGCAAAAGGCCCTCCAACCCCCAGATAGCGCCATCACGGGACCCGCCGATACCGGCACCGCCTAGGAGGAACCCCTAAATACCGACCCGGTAATACCAACATGCTAATACCGGGCTCGTAAAACCGGACCCGAAAATAACGTCATCGCATCGGAACAGGAAATGGGCCAGCGGCCATCTTTAAAAACACAATACATTGCAATCCTCCCTAACCACCAGTCGATTCCTGTTGTGCTCTGTGGCAATACTCTGAGGATGTCCAAGGCTACCCGGAAGACCACCCCCCGGCAGCGGAAACAGCGTTTCTCTGACGCAGAACTGAATATGTTGTGGGACACTCTTGCTGCACATACAGACATCATTAAAGCATGAGGCCCAGCTGAAAAAAAAGGAAATCTGGCAGGAGGTAGCCCGCAAGGTGTCGGCTGTGGGGACCACCCCACGTACTGTCCGGGACTGCCGTAAGAGGTGGGACGACCTCCGCTTGAGGGTGAGAAACATCATGTCAGGCAACCGGAGGGCGGCCATGGCGACAGGCGGAGGTCCCCACTCACCTGCAAAGATGATGCCCTGGAAGGAGACTGCTAGCAGCTTCATCGATCCAGAGTCAATTGAGGGATTCGGGGAGATGGAGATGGGTGTGGCATCATCCTCAGAAGGAGGTGAGTGACCCTGCACATCCCTGTAGGGGAACCCATGACATAGCACAAGTGATGTGGAAGAGAGACTAGGCAAGGCAATGCATGTCCCTACACCCACATCAACATATCCAAGTCCAGATTGCGGCCCAAACCCTGCCACACAGAAATGCATGCTGAGTGCCAATCCCATAACCAACACATGGCCAACACACCTGGACCGTGCCCATGTAACACATCACACAATCCCCAAATCAACGGCATGGCTCCTGCCATGCAGTGAATGCCAAAATGCCCCCTCAGAACGCCCAGTGTGACACACCTGTAAGACATGAATGCATGAATGAATGAATATTGAACCACACAATTGTATGCCTCTTTCATGTGACACCATCACTGATGACCTGCATCTCTTCTACCCCCCAGGCACCGATGAGGAAGATGCCAGTCAGGAGAACACTGCAGGGGCATCCACGCCACACCAAAAGAAAAGGGGCACCGCCACCACCACCCCCATGGCAGACAAGCAGGCCACACCCACAGGCAGTGTGCCTGGCCGAGTAGGAAACACAGCCACCAACACCTGCTGCCAGTGTGCCGGACACACATCAGACCCAGCAGCCCACACCCACACCAGTTGGAGTGGGGTCCCTGTTAAGACGGATTTCTGAACTCTGTCCTGGAGGGGCAGAGGTTCAGAAGGCCAGCCTAGTTTCTTGGAACAGGGTAACCTCTGGACAAGCCAGACCAATCAGGGTAGCGATCGCAGCCGTCAAGACTAGGTCTCAAGAGGGGTGAGGGTGACTGAAAGCCTACAATGAGCACACAAAGCAAGGACACTTACAAATTACTCCAAGCAGGTGTTATATTAAAAATATATACACATTTATTACAAGGCCTTTGTAACATTGACCGTAGCGAGAAATCACAATAAACTCAAGTAAACCAACACATACAAATCTAATACAATATATATACAAATACAAACGAGTCTAACGAGTTAGACGCACGAAATGTGTAGACCACCTAGATGGGGAGGAAAACAGGCAGTGTGAATAATAATTAGACCCAGTCCGCCTTCAGAGGCACCTAACTAAAAGGAAGTCCAAGCCCTACGAAGAGTGGAGCCTTGTGCTCAAAGGTACCTGCACACGCTGGTGCCAACGGGCAAAAAGGGGAGTCTCTCCAAGGGAATCAGGCAGTTTAGTTCGATGAACAAATGAAGATGAACAGAGCTCCGCGACTCAAGCGCAGCCTCCACTGTGGGCAGAAGCAGAGCGCAAGACGGAAAGGCGTGCTGTTAGGCACAGCGGGGAAAAGCTATGGGCTACTGCAGGAGGGCAACCAGTTCCTAGCGATGCTACTCACCGGTCCCCGATGCAGGCAGACCCAGGCTTCTCCGTGTCAGTTTCGGTGCTGGCAGGTTCAGATACGAGCAGGGGACGTCTCGGCGTCGTGTAGATTCCGTAGCAGCAGAAGTTGAGTTGAGGACGTCCCAAACGCAGTGAACCCGCACAGTTTGTTACCACAGCAGGGCAACGGAGCGGCCGTGTGTATTTCAGCCCTATGTACACTACTCACTTCAGACCTGGGAATGCCAAGTGTACGAATCATGTCAGAGTGACAAGGACTCGTAATACAACACAACCTGACGGCGGTTACAGAGCAAGACTCCTGGGTAGGCTGGTCAGTCTGCTGGATGGCCCAGAGACACTTCCGAAGGCTTACGTGCAAGAGATGGTGAAGATGCCGAGAATAGTTGTTCCCACTATTCCAAGGGGTCGAAGTACCAGTACAGGCCTTCTCGTTCGATCAGAGGTAGAAAGGGTTTCACCAAGCGACAGCAGTGCGGAGGAGCAGTCCTTCAGCGGGTCACCAGCGATTCCTCGGTTCAGCCTTGTGGTTGCAGGATACTTGGCTCCTGTATTCCTTTGTTCGTGAGAACTCAGGAGATCGACATGGTAGTGGTGTTTCCAGCCCCCTCTTATCCACGGTTCCCTTTGCGCCAAAACGGAGGGGACCCAATGGGAGATCTGCTCACAAAACACTCACACCATATGTGGACCTATCACGGACCACGGAGGTCCCAGGCATTCACACCACCCTAGACACTCTGGCACCCAAGATGTGTATTGGGACCAGACATCCCAGCCCACATCCTGGAGGCACACACAAGGCCTGTAGAAGCCCGCGAAAGCATCTGTGTTTTGCGGGAAAGTACATGCCCAAATAAGGAAGGCCCCGGGTCGGCTCGACCTGGGGAAGGTGAAGGGGGCAAGACGGTCAGGCCATCGTGGTCTGGCCATTGTGGGAGCCAGGCCACCATTTTGGGCTAAGCGCGAGAAACGCGCTTAAACGCCAAAAGGAGCTCAAAAACACAAGAAACGATCGCTGCCACCAGTCCCGTCCGTGATTCACTTGCACCGTTCATTAAAAATCCAAAGAGAGTATCTTGGGCCTGTAGAAGACTAGAGATCCAAGAGAGCAGTAACTTAGCTTACAGTGCCCTCTTGTGCCATGTTGCGCGAAAGCTGCAACATGATAAAGAAACTACGGAAAACAACGTTTCCCGGTACTGACTGTCTTAAGGGCATGTCAGTTTCCCCGTAAGAATGGAGCGAAAGCCCAGAGGAGTGCGGCAGAAGGCTGAACTTCTCTGGCAAAGTCTAGATAATGGTGAAAACAACAGCAAAAAGTTTAGGGGTTGCCACATGGAAGGAAAATTACCCACATTTAAGAAATCTTTCCTAACACTCGCCCCTCCCAGTCTATGGACAGGGGGAACTAATCCACCCCTGGGTGAGTATCATGTTCAGGTTGGTTAAACATTCTGGACAACCGATCAGCATTGCTATGTTGGACACCTGGCCTATGCTCAATAGTGAAGTTGAAGCCTTGTAGACTTATGGACCACCTAAGCAACTTTGGATTCTCTCCCTTCATGTTCATTAGCCACATTAAGGGCTTATGGTCAGTTTGCACAGTGAAGTGGGTCCCATAGAGGTGGAGCCTCAGCTTCTGTAGGGCCCACACAACAGAGAAACATTCTTTCTCCACTGTGGACCATCTGAGTTCTCTGTCCTTAAGCTGGCGACTAATAAAACCAAAAGGGTGTTCCTTACCCTTCTCATCTACTTGCGATAGTACAGCTCCTATCCCAGTGTCAGAGGCGTCTGTCTGCACAATAAAAGCTCTTTGATAATCAGGGGCCCTGAGGATAGGGGCCTGGCACAAGGATTCTTTTAAGCCGTTGAAGGCCTTCTCACACTCGTCGGTCCAAGTTACCTTCTTGGGTTTCTTCGGAGTAGTGAGGGCAGTCAGAGGGGCAGCTATGGTGCCATAGTCTGCCATGAAATTGCTGCAATACCCCGTGAGTCCTAAGAAGGCTCTCACTTGGGTCTGTGTAGTGGGGGTAGGCCAGTCTTGTACTGCTTGTACTTTACTGGGATGAGGCTGTATCCTCCCTCCACCTACTTCATGTCCAAGGTAAACCACTGAGCCTTGTCCAATCTGGCATTTACTAGCCTTTATGGTCAAGTGTGCTTTCTGAAGAGCCTGGAGCACAATCCTGTGGTGTTTCACATGGTCTTCCCAGGTGGCACTGAAAACTGCTATATCGTCCAGATATGCAAGACAGAATTCGTCCAACCCATTCAACACATGATTCACAAGCCTCTGAAAAGTGGCAGGTGCATTCTTTAACCCGAACGGCATTACCCTGAACTGGTAAAGGCCGTCTGGAGTAGAAAACGCTGTCTTCTCCTTGGCATGTTCTCCTAAAGCTATTTGCCAATGGCCCGCAGTGAGGTCAAACGTGCTGAGGTACTTGGAGGCACCCAAAGTATCCACCAGCTCCTCTGTTTGCGGCAAGGGGTGTGCATCTGTCTTGGTGACAGCATTCAGAGCCCTGTAATCCACACAGAACCTCAATTCAGAAGTGCCTGCCTTTGGAACCAAAACCACAGGGCTGGACCAAGGACTACTAGAGGGTTCAATCACCCCAAGGTCTAACATCTTGTTGACCTCGGTCTTAATGTAAGACCGTACTTTGTCTGACATCCTGTATCCCCTACTCTTGGTAGGTACACTGTCTCCTGTGTCTACGTTATGTTTGCACCAAGGTGTCAAACCAGGCGACTGTGAAAACAGGGGGGAAAACTGCCTAAGTAAACTTTTCACCTCAGCCTGCTGATCAGAAGTCAGGTGAGGGGCCACTCGGACACCCTCAAAGGACCTATTTGAAGGACCGCTTTGGAACAGGTCGTGGAGAGGTTCAGACTCCTCTTCCTCAACATCTGGAGCCAGTAGCAGTGCTGCGATTTCGACTCTTGGGATGAAAGCCTTCAGTCTATTTACGTGGAACACTTTTGGAGCCTGTCCAGGCCTTCCAAGGTCCACTAAATAGTTAACCTCACCCAGGGGCTTCACCACTGTGTAAGGGCCTGACCATTTGTCCTGTAAAGCTCAAGGCCTTATGGGATTCATGATCAGGACTTGTTGACCAGGTAAAGTTGATGAGGGAAGCTTTCTGGTCATACCAATGTTTCACCAGCGCTTGTCCTGCCTTCAATTTATCATTAGCCAAGCCCATCAGAAGTACCATCCGTTTTCTGAGCCCCAGCACATAATCTACTACGTTGGTACTAACAGGGGGAGTGGGCATCTCCCATCCCTCTTTGACTATGGCTAAGGGTCCCCGTACAGGATGACTGAACAGAAGTTCGAAGGGGCTGAAGCCAACACCCTCCTGTGGTACCTCTCGGTAGGCAAACAGTAAGCATGGTAAAAGTAGATCCCATTTTCTTCTCTGAGGTTCTTCCAGAGCCCCAATCATGCTCTTTAACGTTCTGTTGAAACGTTCCACCAGACCATTGGTCTGGGGGTGGTATGCAGAAGAGAACTTGTAGGCGACCCCACATTCTTTCCACACAGCCTGCATATACTTTGACATAAAGTTGCTGCCTCTGTCAGACACAACTTCTTTAGGGAAGCCAACCCTAGTAAAGATGCCAAGTAACGCTTTTGCAACTGACTTGGCAGTTACAGTTTTCAATGGGATGGCCTCAGGATATCTGGTAGCATAGTCGACTAGCACCAAGATAAACCTATTGCCTGAGGATGTCTGCGGGTCAAGGGGACCAACGATGTCGATCCCTACCCTTTCGAATGGTATTCCCACAACTGGGAGTGGTACCAATGGAGCTTGGATTGTTGAGCCACTCTTACCAGATAACTGGCAGGAGGCACAACTCCTGCAGTGACTTTCTACTTGCACCCCCATCTTGGGCCAGTAGAAGTGCATGGTTAACCTTTGCTTGGTCCTCTTAATACCAAGGTGACCAGCAAGGGGTACTTCATGCACCAACTGCAGGAGGAAGGGTCTTACAGCAAGGGGAACCACCAACCTCCTGTGGTCTCCTTCTGTAGACTCTGTGGGCTCACTATACAGGAGTCCACCTTCCCAATAAATCCGATGCGTCCCAGGAGGTTCACCCTCAAGCTGGGAGCAGGCCTGTCTCCTTAGGCCTTCCAGAGATGGGCACTCACGTTGGCCTTTACTGAATTCTTCCCTGTCAGGACCACCTTCTACTAACAAGTCTTTTAGTTCCGGATGGTCGTTGGGGTCAAATACTTCAGGCATCGCCACCTCCTCTTCAGGCCCGGGCGATTGACCAACTTCCTCCACCGCAGTGGTATGTGAGTTCGGGGGAATGCTCTCTTTCCCTCATCTTGACTTGCTTACTCCTTTCGCCTTGGGTTTCCGCTTTGGCTGGGGCGGCGTATTGGTCTTGGCCAATGCTGCCCGTGTTTGAGACTGTGTGCAGGTTCTGTCGGCAGTGTCTCCTACGAGCCCTAAAGCTCTGAGATCATTGCCTAACAAGACCTTTCCTGGGACGTTTCTCTGAATGCTCACTGGAATCCTGACTGCTGTACCATTTAAAGTAAGATTTACAGGTATTACTGGAAACATGCGAGGTGGGCCGTCAGCCAATTTAGTGAGCATCAGAGTAGGTCTGGCAACTTTCTCTGAGTCTACCAAGGTAGAATCCACTACAGTTCGACTGCACCCACTATCCCTAAGAGCTGGAGTATCCACTCCATTGATCAGCACACTGTCTTTAAAGTAGTGCTTGGTATTATCTGGAATCCTAGCATAAGCCTCTGCGACTTTAGGCACCCAGGAACCCAGGGAAACTAAAACTCCCTCAGCCTCTATCCCGCTGGGGAAGGAGTCTGAGGAGAAGTATGCTCCTGTAATCTCTTCTTCCTTGTAGGAGGAGAAGGCCAGATTAGCGGAGTGGACCCACAAAGGTTTAACCTTACACCGGGGATCCCCCTTCATGTGGTCAGTTCCTCCACAAGCAAAACAAGGTCCTTTGGGTCTGTTTACGTAGGGAGGCTTATTGTAACCAGAGTTCTGCTTCGGAGGCGGACCTCCATTACCCTGTGAGTTCTCTTGTGTCTTACCCTTATTTTTCTTTTTGTGGCCCTTTTGAGAAGAAGATTTATCGGATTCCCCACCCTCCTTATCTTTGGACTTTTTCCCTTCCTCCTGCTTACCAGGATGAGTTTTGTCCTTATGGGACACTCGATGTGACACCCATAAATCTGCGGCAGTGGCAAGCTTCTTAGGATCTATCTCCTTCGAAGCGGCCAAATGCTGCTTAAGCTCCGGGGAAGAAGATGCAAAAATATATTCCAGCATGACAAGACTTATCATGCCTTCAAAGGTAGAAACCTTATAACCTTCGACCCAGCCAGTCAAGTTTTTTGAGGATTCGGTTACATAAGATACCCAAGTACCACCTTCTTTCTTCTTATACTCTCGGAATCATTTTAAATATTGGGCAGGAGTCTTTCCAAACTTTAAAATGAGAGTTTGCTTTAACATTGCGAAATCCGCTCGCTCAGCCTTCGACATTTCCATAATGGCACTACAGCCAGAATGGGGCAGTCTGCTGAGTAACCAGGCAATCTTATCAGCATTGTCAACTTGTAGAACTTCACATGCATACTCAAACGTATTCAGCCAGTCCATAATGTCATTCTTTTCCTCATACACACTGAGCAGATCTTTTGGAAACCGTGGATGAGAGGAGGCCCCAGACCCATGTCCAGGACCCTTGGATCCATTTGAAACCTGAAGCTTGGCCAGTTCCAACTGGTGATCCCTGTCTTTCTGTTTTTCGGCCTGTTCGATGTTTAGTTTGGTCATGTTGAAATCAAGCTCCTTCTGCCTAAACAGCAGTTCTTGCTTCTTGAATTCAAGCATGGCCTTACCATCAACACTGGCAGAGGAACTATTAGACATCTCATTGTCCCTTTCCTCGTGGTCGCGGTGGACCAGTGCAGCGGTAGAACCGTCGGTTCTACCAGTGAGAGCAGCCCCACCTCCTTCCGCACTGTCCTCAGAGGTTATAGCGTCAAGCTGCGCTTATTGCCACGCCACGATTCTTTGGATCATATCCATTTTGGTGCCTTGAGAGGAACAACTTAAATAGGGAGGAAGCCCGGTATACGGTTGACTGAAATAGGTTAGCAACGTATACTCTGTCTAAGTCCGGGAGGACAAAGATCCGTGTTTAAAGAGGAGACAGAGCTATAATGTAGATGCCACACATATAAAGGACTCCCAGAGTAGGGGTACCACAAAGGGACCAGTCGTGGTTAAAATGATAAACATCAGATTTAATAGAATTAAGACCTAAAAAGTAATTAAATAGTGCGGTCCACAATACATACAATTCAGAAACATTTTAAAACAAAGCAAACAGTCGTTACGTGACAAGCTAGGATTAGCTGATTGACAGTTTATCAAAACATGGACACACTCAACATCAGGAGGTACGTTTTACAAATAGTGCAACGTGCCCTACAGTAATTAGAATTAGTATGTCAACAAATTGGTCACTCTGGTGACAGTACAGAGTATTAGCTCGACATGTTTCAGTTCCTACAGTTATTATGGAACATTCATGTGGTTTATTATCAATTCCTTGTTCGGTTTGAGCCATGCCATGATGGCTGCCGTGTCGAACCACATTGTTCTGCATCTCTTTTCTCACCCGACATAGTTGTAGGACTACTGGATTTCCTTGACTACCATTCGAGCATCGGTCGTCCTGTCCTGCTGCATTGCTGCCTCCGTAGCAGACGACGCTCTCCGTACGGACTACACAGCATTAGCGCTGGTAGCAGGATCATATCCTGGGGCCATCCGCTGGATTCGGTCACGACCGACGCTCTTACTACCAAATCGAAGGTATTGCCTGATGATCAGTTGTTTACTGTTGAGTGTCACTGGCCGCCTTCTATGGACGGTACGCTCTGTTCCGTGTAGCTACATACCTTGGTCACCTCGCCTCTTGGTTTTTGAGATCCCTCCACACTGGGGTATCTTGTTACTGGGGTCGCACGAGACTAGAGACTATGCCACGAATAACCTCTTTAGGTTTTAGTCACCCACTTTATCTTAGCTTCTGGCAATATATGGGGCACACTGTGGATATTTCGTTTCGTCTCTCAGCACTGGGCTTCCTTCACCCAGACTCCTCTTCATATGGTTTTTCATGCTACACTAGTCTCACTAGTTGCTAAGCCCAAGCACAGATCCTGCTTTTGTAGTGAGCTACTACTCAGCGCTCATTTGGATGGTTTTTCTATATCCTAGGTAGGGACGACCTTCGGTCCTACACCGCCTACTACCTTTCGAGTAGAGAGCACCCACAGGCATCAGTGGAGGTATTTATTCCCCTCTATTTAGATACCTTGGTTCATGTATTTTGAACATGCAACAATAATGGCTAATTTTAAGCTTATGTTTTGCGCTTTTTTTGTCTTTTACTCTGCAGATGCTACGAATACCTCAAATGTCATTATTTTTCTTTTGAATGTTGTCTTGGTTACGTGGTCACCTGTATACCTCCTGATGAACGCCTTGAGAGGAGACACCTCTCTCCACACACATCTTTTTCAATGTTGCGGATTTAGAAGCATTTAAAGTTAACAAGGTATTTGTTTCCATACTGTACGATAGGACAATGGCCTTTTAAAAGTTATACTACGACAATAATACGAATAACTTGAAATGCCTTCGCTCGTGCGCAACACTGGATACCTTCAGTCGTATCCCACCGCTGTACACCAATTTGTTAAGATGGATTTCTGAACTCTGTCCTGGAGGGGCAGAGGTTCAGAAGGCTAGCCTAGTTTCTTGGAACAGGGTAACCTCTGGACAAGCCAGACCAATCAGGGTAGCGATCGCGGCGGTCAAGACTAGGTCTCAAGAGGGGTGAGGGTGACTGAAAGCCCGCAATGAGCACACAAAGCAAGGACACTTACACATTACTCCAAGCAGGTGTTATATTAAAAATATATACACATTTATTACAAGGCCTTTGTAACATTGACCGTAGCGAGAAATCACAATAAAACTCAAGTAAACCAACACATACAAATCTAATACAATATATATACAAATACAAATGAGTCTAACGAGTTAGACACACGAAATGTGTAGACCACCTAGGTGGGGAGGAAAACAGGCAATGCGAATAATAATTAGACCCAGTCCGCCTTCAGAGGCACCTAACTAAAAGGAAGTCCAAGCCCTACGAAGAGTGGAGCCTTGTGCTCAAAAGTACCTGCACATGCTGGTGCCAACGGGCAAAAAGGGGAGTCTCTTCGAGGGAATCAGGCAGTTTAGTTCGATGAACAAATGAAGATGAACAGAGCTCCGCGACTCAAGCGCAGCCTCCACTGTGGGCAGAAGCAGAGCGCAAGACGGAAAGGCATGGAAAAGCTATGGGCTACTGCAGGAGGGCGACCAGTTCCTAGCGAAGCTACTCACCGGTCCCCGATGCAGGCAGACCCAGGCTTTTCCGCGTCAGTTTCGGTGCTGGCAGGTTCAGATACGAGCAGGGGACGTCTCGATGTCGTGTAGATTCTGCAGCAGCAGAAGTTGAGTTGAGGACGTCCCAAACGCAGTGAACCCGCACAGTTTGTTACCACAGCAGGGCAACGGAGCGGCCGTGTGTATTTCAGCCCAATGTACACTACTCACTTCAGAGCTGGGAATGCCAAGTGTATGAATCGTGTGAGAGTGACAAGGACTCGTAATACAACACAACCTGACGGCGGTTACAGAGCAAGACTCCTGGATAGGCTGGTCAGTCTGCTGGATGGCCCAGAGACACTTCCGAAGGCTTACGTGCAGGAGATGGTGAAGATGCCGAGAATAGTTGTTCCCACTATTCCAAGGGGTCGAAGTACCAGTACAGGCCTTCTCATTCGATCAGAGGTAGAAAGGGTTTCACCAAGCGACAGCAGTGCAGAGGAGCAGTCCTTCAGCGGGTCACCAGCGATTCCTCGGTTCAGCCTCGTGGTTGCAGGATACTTGGCTCCTGTATTCCTTTGTTCATGAGAACTCAGGAGATCGACATGGTAGTGGTGTTTCCAGCCCCCTCTTATCCACGGTTCCCTTTGCGCCAAAACGGAGGGGACCCAATGGGAGATCTGCTCACAAAACACTCACACCATACGTGGAGCTATCATGGACCACGGAGGTCCCAGGCATTCACACCACCCTAGACTCTCTGGCACCCAGGATGTGTATTGGGACCAGACATCCCAGCCCACATCCTGGAGGCACACACAAGGCCTGTAGAAGCCCGCAAAAGCATCTGTGTTTCGCGGGAAAGTACATGCCCAAATAAGGAAGGCCCCGGGTCGGCTCGACCTGGGGAAGGTGAAGGGGGCAAGACGGTCAGCGGACAGGACAAAGAGCCTCGTGGTCTGGCCATTTTGGGAGCCAGGCCACCATTTTGGGCTAAGCGCGAGAAACGCGCTTAAACGCCAAAAGGAGCTCAAAAACACAAGAAACGATCGCTGCCACCAGTCCCGTCCGTGATTCACTTGCACCGTTCATTAACAATCCAAAGAGAGTATCTAGGGCCTGTAGAAGACTAGAGACCCAAGAGAGCAGTAACTTAGCTTACAGTGCCCTCTTGTGCCATGTTGCGCGAAAACTGCAACATGATAAAGAAACTACGGAAAACAACGTTTCCCGGTACTGACTGTCTTAAGGGCATGTCAGTTTCCCCGTAAGAATGGAGCGAAAGCCCAGAGGAGTGCGGCAGAAGGCTGCACTTCTCTGGCAAAGTCTAGATCATGGTGAAAACAACAGCAAAAAGTTTAGGGGTTGCCACATGGAAGGAAAATTACCCACAATTAAGAAATCTTTCCTAACAGTCCCTTCCTGCGCCGGCCACCACCGAGGATGTCTTGGATGGCAATGTGGACCTTCAGGGAGTCACAGTAGTGACTTGTCCACCGATCCCAAACCCCCTGCCCACCTCCCCGCCCCATATGGAGCACTCAACCACCTACAGCAGTGATGATCCCTGCCTCCATGACTCTGACCTGAGGGATTCAGACCTGTGCCCCTTCGAGGAGGACAGCACCCAGGACGAAGGCCCCTTGAGTGCACCACCCACCAGTGCACCACCCACCACTCCACCTCCTACCACTCCAGCTCCCACCGCTCCAGCTCCCACCAACACCCTGGAGTCACGCCTGTCGAGGGTGGAGACCCGACAGAAGGCCATGTTGGATCTCCTGCGGCAGTATATTGCGGATGGTGAGGAGACAAGGAGGGGTATTGCAACTGCCATTGCGGGGACCACAGCGGCCATCGCAGCGAACACAGCTGCCGTGAATGCGTCAGCTGTGCTCATGAGGGACTTTCTGGGGGCAGTAACCCAAGTACTCACTTCCATCCTGCTCCACATGCAGCGGCCACGCCTTGGAGCAGGTGTGGAAACTGCCTCGGACTCATCCACAGCCACCACACCTGCATCCTCAGTCCCCGCAAGCCCTGTGCGCCAGACCCGGAGGAGTGCACGGCACTCCGAGTTGCCACCCCCGGACAGCAAAAAGTCCCAGAAGTAGTGTGGCCAGACAATGGAGTGGGACACATGGTTGTGGGCGAAGGGGAGCATTTCATGGAGTACATTTGGGGTCTTTTGGGGTTTGTTGGGTCGGTGTGGGAGTTCACTGGGGGTTTTTGGGGTTTGTTGGGTGGATTTGGGAGTTTACTGGGGGTTTTTGGGGTTTGTTGGGTTGGTTTGGTTTTTTTTGGGATTTGTTGGTTTGGTTTGGGAGTTCACTGGCGGGGGGAGTGGTCACATATTTCCCTGTTTGAACAAATACACCCGTTGTGTGCAAAATAAATCAATGGCTGGACATTGTTCATTTTGTGTGTATCCATTTAATGTGTGACGGTGTTCAGTGGCCAACTCCCAACAATCCCAGTATGCATGTCCACATGGATCCAGTGTGTCACTGACACATGTCTATCATAGTCCCTGTGGTTCTGAAGTATTTGTGAATCAGTACTTGGCGTACTGCATGCTGTGCCTGCATCCCGTGCATCACGTACTGGCAGGGGGGCTACTTCACCTCCGTCTCCATCCTCATCATCCTCACCCGGTGCATGCATGTCAATGTCCGGTGGCAGTGGTACATTTCTCCGGACGCACATGTTGTGCAGCATGACACAGGCCATGGTGATCTTTGCCACCTTCTGAGGACTATATAGGAGTGCCCCACCAGACCTGCTTAGGCAGCGGAAACGCGCCTTCAACAGGCCAAAGGTCTGCTCAATCACAACACGGGTATGGGTGTGCACACGATTGTACTCCTCTCCATGGCTGTTCTGCGGGTTCCACGGAGGGGTAAGTAGCCACGGCCTGGAGGGATATCCTCCATCACCTGCAAGCAAATACAAATAGGTGTGTGTCACTCTGAGCTGCCACCTTCAGGAAGCACAGTCATGGTCGCAGCTATTTGGTGGGTACATGCACATGTCCCTGTATGTATGCAAGATTGTTACCTAGATGCATACTGTACTGCGAGGTGTGGTAGTCTGGATGGCGTTCAATAGATGATGCAGGGTGTAATAATGCATGCTGAGGCGGATGTACTGTGGTTGTATGACAATGTTTAGCCTCCCATTCATGCTGTGTATTCTACACTGTGCATGGTCACACTAGCCACATTGGCACAGTTGCAAACCTGTTCAGTCATGTATTGCTTGACATACCCATGGTGGCCTGGTCGTGCCTCTTACTTGTTGTCTTCGATATGCATAAATGGTAAAATGTGTGCCAGTGATGTGTCATGTTCTGTTTGGGAGCTTCAGGTCAGGAGTGTTTAGCTCTGCATGCATTCTCCAATCACTGACATATGCCACCCAGGTGGAGTATGTACCCCCCCTTCCCACCCGGGTGGAGTATGCATCCCCCCTTTCACACCCAGGTGGATTATGCATCCCCCTCTTTCCCACTCAGGTGGAGTATGCACCCCCCTCTTTCCCACCCAGGTGGAGTATGCATCCCTACACATCAGTACCCCAAATCACTGCCAGGGGCCAGTTGGGCAACTCACCAAGCACCAGGCACGTGGTCCAGCATGTCGCTCCATGTGACGGGGTAGCATGGAGTTGCGCACCACCATGGCATTATGTGTTGATCCGGGAAATCGGACGCAGCAATGTGTGATGAACTTGCTGGAGTCACATACCATTCGCACATTGATGGTATTGCTTGCGATTGCGGTACACCGCCCCTATGGCATGGGGGACTACCAATTCCACATGGATGCAGTCCAGGGCATCAACACAATTGGGCATGCCTGCCAGTGCATGGAAGCCTACTTTGGTGTCGGCTATCTCCTGGGCAGTCCGTGGTAGGGATATGTGGGTGCTTGCATGCTTCAAGAGGGCATCCAGCACTTGCTTCAACATGCGTGAAAATAGTGGTTGTGAAATGCCATGCAGCTGACCCACTGTGTGTTGATAGGTGCCTGTGGCCAGGAAGTGGAGCACAGACACCACCTTTAGTAGTGGGGGGATGGCAGTGTGTATTTCTATGAGGCTGGCAATGTCGTTGTGTATCATGTCCACTATGGTGGTGATGGTGTTCCGGTCCAACCGGTACAGGGTATGGATCTGCTCAGGGGTTAGGTTGAATGGCCTGGGTCTGATGCGAGGGATTGGTGGCTGCCTACGAGGCACTGCTGGCTGCGCTGGTGGTAATTGCTGGGCCTGTCTCACCCTTCTCCTCCTGCGTCTCCTCTATGCTGCCTGTTGTTGCTGCTGTAGTTGTTGTTGTAGTTGGTGTTGTTGCTATAGTTGTAGCAGTATAGGCATGTCCTCCAGCGCAATGATTGCAACAGCTAGTGGTAGCATTTTGGTGTACGAAGGGGTGTGGTGTGTGGGTGTGCTTATTTAACACTGGCCCAGCCTCCATTGACTCCACCTGTGGTGATTGTGTGCACCTGTGGCAGCTGGCTTGATTGCGGATTGCTGTTTGCGGGTGGTCCGCGATGCCTGTTTGGCCGGCATCGTGCAGCCCATGATTACCGGCTTCTGGATGCCGGTATTTGCATGTCCGCGTGGGTTGTGATGTCCTCCTGTTACCGGAACGCTGGTATTTGCTCCCCAAAGGGGCACGTGTACGCGCCTATGCCGCTATTAGAGGCACCGTTATTTAGGGTGCCACTAATAGTGGGTTGCCGGGTCATAATACACCGGAGCGGTAAGCGATGCCGGTAATCCTTTACCGACATCGTTTTTCCATTACCTCCAACCTTGTAATGAGGCCCAGTGACTCATAGAGCAGGAATTGGCTGATTTGAAGGAATACTCTAAACATGTACTGACCATGTAACCAGTCCCTCAGAAAGTAGACAAGACATGTTGGTTCAAGGGAACGTGGCTGGGAATCAGCATCACAAAAGTATGTTATTTGCTGCTGATTTGATATTTGTTCAGCAGTATTCTATGAATTGGTTGCTTGCGATATGTGATGACTTCAAGCTATTCAACAAGGGTGCAGAACTTAAACCAAATTACAGGAAAAGCAATGCTCTGAAGATCACAGTGTGTCCAAAAATCATTCAATACATCCAGAAATCCAATGGCTTTCAATTGGCAAACATGAAGATAAGATATCCTGGTTGGAGAGTTTGCATTTAAATGAATCTCCTCCTGAGTCTTCTTTGGATAGTTCAATCTTTACCCATTAGGATTCGACCCTCATTCACCCTGAGTATCCAGAGGGGGATTTCAGTTTCTCTGGGCAGTTTGCTGACCCTGGCCAGCGAAAATGAATCTAATGCACTCAAATGATCATGGGGCTCGGAGGCCCGGATAGCAAATGTTATCCTTACGCAGTCCAAAGGAATGTAGTCTTTATGGTGGCCACAAAATGCCAGCAAACAAATCCTCCAAGGGCCTTAAATGTGCCACAACAATTACCCTACATTCCAGACTAACTTGAGTAGTACTATCACAGAGATGGAAACTGAAAGCAAGGAATCCCTCATTTTGTTATGTTATGTTGGGTAGTTTTCTAGAGTGCACGTATGCCCAGAGGCTTTCTGGATATGACAACTGAGGGGATAGAACAGAAATGGAAAGGATAGGCGTAAATGGAAAGAGACAGGTATTTCTGCTCCCCTAAACAGCACAATAACCCATTGATAGTTAAAGGCAGTAGAGAAACAGGCTTGTGATGACACTATTTACCCATCACCCTTAACACCAGTGTAGAACAACCTGGATTTCACAGTGGGCCTGAGGCAGGAAAAGTAAGAAAGTTGGAGGAGGGAGGATTTTGGAGGCTGGGACAAATGATATGTTATGATATGATATGGCATTCATAACGCGCCTATACACAAGTGTTTCATATGTATAAGGAACGTAACCTGTTAATATTTGTAGTCCCAAAAACAGGGTCTTGTAAATACACCAATCCCGGAATAGTGCAGGGGGGAACAATATCTCTAACACGGTCTAAAGCTTGATCAAACATGGGTACATATTTATGCATACATTTATAGGTGAATCTCTGCATAGGGAGAGACCCGTGACCACGAAAATGGATCCAGAAAACCAGCAAGTAACACATTGTATTCAATTGAACAGTGGGGTTGGCGTCAAGTGCTTTGCCTTTGCAGGGAGGGATACATCTGTTTGATGGTCATACTCTACCAACCCCAGCAGCACTGCACTGAAGGGAAGGGCACTCCAGTGGAAAGATGCATGGCTGGAGAATCAATGCTCAGTTATCGCCTCCTCCCTCCTGACATGTCAGTTGCAGAGGTTACCTGGTCAGGCTCAAGCTTTGCAGCCCGGACATACCATCTGGCCATGCAGCAGGGGATTCCAGTAACAAGCAGTCTGTGAATGCACTACTTTATAGGTGGACGCCAAAAGCCTCCAGGGGGCATCCCGCAGGGTGGTGCACACAGTAAAAGCCAGGACTGCAGACAGATTACATCTCAGGAGGAAAACATTTTGCTCCGTTAAATATCTTGTAATCGGAACACTTATCACGGCAAAGGTGATTGCCTTGTTTGCATACGGTACGTCCTAACTAGAGGTGGGTGCAATTATGAAAAGAGTACAGGAGCACACAGTGACATTTTTATGGCCCATATTTCCTGCCTTTTCTGCAGTAAAAACAGGATTACAACATGCATAATCTGAAAAGTCACAAATGATTCAATTGTGTTCAGGAAGCAC
Source organism: Ambystoma mexicanum (assembly GCF_040938575.1). Classification (NCBI taxonomy): domain Eukaryota; kingdom Metazoa; phylum Chordata; class Amphibia; order Caudata; family Ambystomatidae; genus Ambystoma; species Ambystoma mexicanum. The sequence continues at coordinate 880,041,563 of NC_090930.1, forward strand.
GCATACATATTTCATGTTTTGCAGGGCCGTTCCTGCACGCAGAATTTCTCAGCTGCCCATACATTTTTCCATCCGCAGTCCCAATGTCACGGCACCTCTTAATTTGGTATCACACAAATGACTTGTGGTCATATCGTTCAGGTGTGTCCTATTTCTATTTCTACAATGTTGCACCATATGTGTCTGGACAGATTTGTATGCATATACTTAAAGTATTTTCTGTTATTTTTTGATAGCCAATGAAGAAGACACTTTCTCCTTTTAAATTACAATACAAGATTTTTCTGTTGTAGAAAACCTAGCAATCGAAGAAAGAATCCTGCATATGAATGCATCAGTATGACTTCCATTGCTTATCTCTTTGCATCAGGTTGTCGCAATTACTTTTGTGGCACCAATACTGGCAAACCTTTGCATGCAGTAGGCAATGTCAGGTAGCAACAGGTAACATTGTGTATTGTCTTGAATTGTAATGAATAATACACTTTCTGAGTAACACTGTCTAACCAATTTGTTAGCAGGGTTTCGGCCATGACACCAAGATCGGAGATAATGTGCGATTTTGCAATGTTAGCCTCCACATTAGTCAGTTGTGACTCAGTAACACCCATTGCCTTTTCAATTTGCCCTAAAATGTCACTGTGTATCCAACCCTTGTATACGTTTCTCATTGCAGAAGCTGAATAAACACCATCCCACAGGCACCCTTCTAAATCTCTCTTCTTTCTCGAGGAAATAGTGCTTTCTGTTGTGTTAAACAAATAGCAGTTCCTTTCCAGCAGTTTGGTAAATGGAAGTTCATTTGGAAATCTGCTGACATTTCATTTTCCCTATCGAGGCACTCAATACTGTACACCTACCACCCATTCGGTCCAGTGCGGCGTAGCAGACCGACGTGTTGCCGTTCTCCGTGCTTTTTTCGAGTAGGCGAGGTCTCTGATTCTGTAGCCTGTAGCACACATTAAGTTTATACTAGCTGGATGTATTCCGCACTAAGGAAGCATTTTCAACTTAGCCCGTTAGAGTTCGAATGAAGTCTAAGGAAGCACTTGCAACTTAACCCGTTAGAGCCTGAATGAAGTTTATAACAACCGGATGCATTCCACAACAGGGAAGCATTCACACTTTAGCCGGCTAGAGAAGGGCGAGTGAAGGAATCGAATCCAGCTGAAAAACTTGCAGCGGAAGTGGAATTAGAAACTTTACATCCACCACCGAATATTAGCAAGAAGACATACTGGGAATACATTAGATTTGGAATTGTTTTGAAAAGTAGCAAAAAGAGATCCTTTCAAACAAACAACGTTTAAAGCATTGATAAAGCCTTTGAATAAGTCTACTAATCCTGAAGAAGACGTTGACCAATGGCCAATTGATGTCAAGTCGAAACTATATAAAAGAAAATCCAATGATGAGAGGAACATTACTAGAATAATCTTGGATACTTGTAGTTGATGTGTTATGGTGGACTGTCAAAGTAGGAATTTTACTATTGCAAAAGTTATTTAGAATTTAAATTGTGTTAGCAATATACGCATAGGAGAAATGTTCACAAAAAATGCGCTATTTGCACGAAAACTTTTTTCACAAAAAATATATGTTTGTTGGAAATTAATTGCTGTTTCACAATTGTTTAGAAATGATGTATTTTATGAAATTGTAACAGAATAAAATGATATATTTTTAATAAGAACACACTCTCTGGTCCTCAGTATGCATTTTCTGAAATTCCTTTATTGAGTCTTTCAGTACATAAGGCATCCTATCTGTTTAGCATATATTGAATTTACCCCAGATAGGGTTATCTGGGGGTTCCTCACATTTGTTTTTGGATACACCTACCACCCATTGCCTCTCCTTTGACTGATGCCATTTACCAACAGTGGTGAGACCCTTAACATATTTCACAAGGTATAAAAAGGTGAATAATGGAATAGTGTGCAAGATATATTAGCAAGTAGGAGCATTATAGTTCATAACATCCCACATTTGTCAGAACTCACTCTTCAGTTCAGGCGTCATTGTGAAATAAACAAGCTGTCAAAAACCATTTGGGTCCTTCCTCTCCATGAATCTCACAAAAAGCAGGAGCTGCCATTATGCCTATTGCCCCGAAGAGTGGAGAGGAGTAATGGGATTCACAGGGAAGGGTAAAATGAGGTGTTGCATTATATGTACTCCTATCTAATTCACTGTTTTGGTGCAATTAGATCAGGTGCTCATATTTCCTTCCCTGTGAATCAAAAAGCAATATATAGCACAGAATGGCAATAGACGAGGGTAGGGGTTGGGATAGTGCATTTTCTCTGCATATCCTACACCTGTGTGCGCCAGTGCCGATGTGTTTTATTATGGGTAAAACAGATTTAGGCATAATATTAGTAGCTAATGATAAAATGTTCTTTTATGTTTCATCTAAAACCCAATTAGAAAGGGCATAACAACCCTTCAATTGACTTCAGTAGGAATGGATCGTAACACGCGCTGTATCCCACAGTACCATGGTCCACCATGCCCATAGTTCTCTCAGAGCCAGGAAGCAACCCCAAGCTTCTTCTATTCTACCATGGCCAGCTGTCCATGTCTGCCAGTACTATTAAATCAGTGGTGTCTATGGTCCTCCAAAAGTGTCATTTGAAGTTAGCATGTAACTGCTGTGGTAGAATTTAAAAGTACCTGATGAGCTACCTTTCAACCTCATCAAACTTTCAGTGATGACTTTTGACACATATCCAGTCTCCTAGATCCAGTGTGAGGCCGACTTGAACTGGATCTTTTTGTATTTCTTCTTCAACCTCTGAATGGATAGATCGGACCCACTTGATCATTGTCATGCAATAGTTGATTAGTGCATCATCATTCAAATGAACCATTGCTCCAGTTATAGCTAGAAGTGGTGAGGATGAAAGGCACATTGGTCACCCCAAAAGTATCTTATGTGGCCTCGATCCTGCTTTCCTATTGCAGAGCCTTTGCATACTCATGAGGGCTAAGGTCAATGCACCCAGCCAAGTAAAATGTGTTTCAGTTGAATGTTTGCCAACTTGCTTTCTAAAAGGCCATTCTATAGTGTCTTCTGTTTTGGGGTGGTGCGTACAATGAAGGTTTTGCCAGTGAAGTGGGTGCCTTGGCCACTTTTTATACTGAATGCCACTCTAAATCTTGGTGCAAAGTCTTTAAGTAATACCTTTAATACTACCTTTGTCCTTGCCTTTTAACAGGGATATGCCTCCACTCATCCTCAGAAAGTGTGTAGCAAGACTAAAACATATTGAAATCCTCGACAGTTTGATAACTGGATAAAAGCCATCTGCATATTGACACATGGGGTCTCATGAAGGTGGGTGTGCACTTTGTACACTTTTACTGTCTTTCCCACATTATTTTGTTGGCAGATAAAAAAAAACTATCTATAGTACTGTGAGACCACAGAAGAAAAATCCAGGGCATACCAGTCGAGACTCACAGCAGCAACCATCCCCATTTGCCCCACCGCATGGTTCCCATAGACGCAATAAGGTATGAAATCGCCATCCAAGGAGGGCAGTGAGCATGATGTAACAGGCACCCATGGTCTTTTATTAATTTCAGGTGCCTTATCCTGCATTCTAGCAAGGTTTGGTAAGGAGACGCAAGGTGGTTTCTTGTAAATACATATGAGCAGCCTGAGAGGCGGAAATAGCTGCTAGCTTGGCTGCTTTTTGAGCCAAGGCATTCCCTTGTGTAACCTCATCATCAAGAGATTGATGTGCAGAGAATTTGACAATGGTAATTTCAGTGGGTAACATAAGGGGATCAAGTAAAGCAGAAGCTGTAACACATTTATCACAAGTATCCTGTTGAGGTAAGGAATCCCCTTGCTACCTTAACTGAATCAGAGTGCACAGTGACATATTTGCATTTTGGAAAAGCGCATGCCCTTTGAGGGTTATACACGTATCTACATGTACAGATAAAACATTTCTATTAAAGCTTATGGGGAACACACAACATAGACAGTAACTAGTTTTCCATTGGACTGACAGTGGCATGAACCACCTACAAACTGACCACAAAAGTGATGGGTGGAAGGTTTTGAATGAATCTAAACCACTGGCAATTGCTCTGGGCAACCTTCCACACCACCGTTTTTTAGCCCTTCTGCGCCATTGCAAAAGGGGACCAGCCATGTGCAAATCAGTCAGCAGCTGCCGCCACCGAAGGTAGCAGCCCACCTACAAAGCAAATATGATCAGGATTTTGCAAAGGTAGATCATGAATATTATCCCTGGGACAAGTGAGTGTTTCTATGACACAAATATGGTCATGTAGCTGTCCATCTGTTAGACCAGGCAACAAAGAGGTAGGGGTTAGAACATGGCAACAGGTCAACATAATGTGTTGTGAATTCAGCAACATAAACTCTAATTATTTTTAGTGAAATTGTGTTGCATTTATGTTTTAAGCAACACAGCAGTAACAACATGTGGTACTGCAACAGTTTACAGAGAACACAAACTCAAACATTCAAATATGTTACTGCTAGACTGGCAGCGGCCACCGATTAAGACAGCATGGAAATCCTGCAGCAATGTGACTGAGTGCAGTACTGTAATATCCTAATGGTCTATGTTTATCTGCATGTCTTTGTGTCAGTATAGCTAGTACAACGCCATTTCGTTTATGACAAAAGAGTGTGCATTGCTTTCTTTAGTATGGCAAGTCTTCTGCTGATGCACATGAGATGGATTGTTCAGTTCCTGTGAATGCTCTTTCTGATTCCATAGACCAAACCTACGGTTCAGGGACCTTTCATTGCTAAGCTGTAGATGCACTAATGTCATGGTTGTCAGCATCCTAAGAATGTGAGGCTAGCAAAGGACCATACACATATTGCACTAATACAGATTTTCCAGGGAAAACAAGTTAATCTAAATATTTCTTGAGTGCATGGGAAAACAAATTGGGAGACTCAACATGCCCCAGGCACAGTCTTGTAATATTTAGTAAGTGAATGCAAACAAATGGGTGAGTGGATATGTAGAAGAAAGCCTGCTACAGAGAAACAGACAGCTAAGGACAGACTGCAGGAACACATTGTTTCAGGATTGTATACCACTGAAAATGGAAATAAGACTACAATACTCACAGCATAGAGGTCCTGCACAAAGTGATAAGTATTTGTACCTGGTTTCTTTACAGATGGAATGGGTTTCTGGCAAGGGTCGGTATTCTGGACTATAATTCCCTGTTGCTATAGGGTCTGGATGACTGTAGCTGTTCCTTATGCAGCTTTGGAGGTGATGATTATTGAGGAATATTTGGGATGGGTTTGATGGGATCAACTCAAATAGTGATGGGCTGTATACTGCACATGCAACCTACTTCATTAGCTTTCAAGACCAGACTTAAGAATGTACGTTCTATAAGAACTTAACTATGTCTTCATTAATGTTTAAATATTTAGATGTTGGTGGTGAAAATGATCCTTCTTGTCAGGTGACAGTTGCAATTTCTGCGTTTTTTTATATGAGACATATAACAATACTTCATCAGGTTTGTAGTAAATAGTAACATTTTGTTTACATAAAGGATTTTATTCTAGCAGATTAACAGAAGAAAATGGGTTCATTAAAAAAAGGTAGAAAAAATGGGGGATTAGGAAAATCTTTCAACCAAAGAGCTGAAAAGCTTGCACTCTGAACATAAGGCCCTTCTTGATCAAAAGATTCATTGTAAGGTTATGCTCTCTCAAGCTGTCCTAATACTGGCTACGTGAAAGTGTGGTCTCTTGTTTCACTATTAGGGGAAAAGCAAGGGTATCAAGTATTCGGAAAGGTGTTGGTGGCGAAAAGGGTCCATTAGCCCATTAGCTGCTAAACCCCAGAGACCAACATAGATGTTGCGCTCTCAACCAGACTGAAATCTCAGCTGAGTTCAAAACACCCCCGAGGGAAAGGGGAAGTGGATAAAATAAAAAAAACTCACACTCTGGATCCTCCTCTCTTCATCCATGCAGAAAGGATATCTGCATGGATGAAAAGAAAACCTACTGTCCTTCATTTACCAAACCCATTGGAAGTGTATAGTACCTGAGGTTCCTCTGCGGTAAGCCAAGAGGAATATCTTTTCTCACTTTGACATCTGTAGTTCAAGGTCACAGCAAAAAACATTGTTAACAACTTGGTTGCTGAAACTCCTGAGATAAGGAGCTGAAAACTGTAGTTCACGTCTCAGCAAACCTTTGCAACTTGGCTGCTCAAACTCTTGAGATAAAAAGCTTAAGGCTGCAGATCAAAATCTCTACTATTTACCCTTCTTCACAGCTTGCTGCGGAAAAGTGCTTTCTCGAAAGTTCACCAGAAAATAATTTGAGAAATGCCACCTATCATAATTGCCTAACCTCCAGCCACTAATCTAGTGACTTTATTTATTTTACTAGTAGTCAAAAACCTATCTCCAATGTAATTCTTTGACCTATTAAATTGCAGAATTCTAATTACTGAAATTATTCTCCAAAAATATACTTTCAAAATGTTAGCAATCACTGAGTCAGTTTTATATTTTCCAACATGAGCTAAAATTGAGTGGTTTAGCTGGGTTTATACTTATAAAAAAAAGACTTGCCTTCTGGAAACAAAACTGCCTGAAGGTTGCTGTGCTGAGCACTGTCAGAAACTAGGAACCTCATAGAGTCGCCACACATAATGAAACATAGCACGCGCCTCACCTATCGATCCTTAATGAAATAAACTGGCATCGAGACCTCCTTACGGACCTCACCGTGAATGCCAAAAACACTGGTATTCTCCCACTGCCTGCGACCGAACCAATGGGCTATTCCGGAAACCATCGCTTTGCTGCTCTTCCTGAATTCGATCCTGAACTGGAATGCAGAACCAAACAAAAATGTACATCAACTGCTCACCCATGCTATTAACGTAGCAGTAACTTGGATTCCCTGCGCGCAAGTGAAAGTCAGGAATTCACTGGCTGGGTACCTATGTAAAATAACTTCGTAATTCCCATTGAATACTTTTTAAGAGTTAAAATGTGCATAGATGCATGCTCTCCTGCAACTAAGCAAACTACTCACGTTAACAGGATTTCGGAGATTAGAGAAATCGAGTGTCAGAAAAGCAGACACAGGACTGCTTTCTTACGATCTAATATTTACACTTCAAAAGGTGACAGCTAATGTATTTTAACTATATAAACTCTATACATGAAGTAAGTCACAATTCAGAAACCTTTACTCCAACTTAGCTTTGGATAGATGAGTCGACCTCTGTTCTTACTGTTATGTGCTGAATGAAGTCTTGTATTTCTTCTTCATTCCAAACGAAGTTCTTCTTAACTAAGAATGTCTTTTAGTCCTAACAAAGGAGCTAAAACAAAACAGGACCTTTGCCAAGGACTAATACAAATGAAAGGCACTTTAGAATGCCAAATCATGTCATTTGTTCACCCTTGGTCCAATCAGGAGATAGTTCCTTTACTCCATCTTGGTTAAGGGTACACTCCAGCGTTCTGAATTAATCAAGTCAAGGTCCAAACCGACTTGGAAGTATGCAGACTATAATATATATAATACATTGAGCTAGAAGTGTATGCAAACTATTCTACGTGAAATCTGCCAGGGAACCTGGCATTTACTGAGAATTATTCACCATACCTCACCCTTGCCCCTTCCCTTTGGCACAGCTGCCTGCCCTCGGAGGGCCTCACATGCCTTCCCTGTGGGTTGAAAGCTACCCATCTTAATGCCATGTGATTTGCTTCGGCATTCTCTTTATGTTGTTATTAGAAAGCAACACCGTGATGTGTGACTGTCACCAGCATCACTGTGGGCTTAGTTTGCCAAACAAAGCAGATAACATTTTATTGTTGCTGAATCTTATGTTGTAATCCTTGAACAAAGGTATTCGCTACTGCTTCCTGAGCACTATATGCAGCCTTGTTAATACCAGAATGTTGTGCAAAAACCAATTTTTAATCAGGCCAGATAAACCAGAGGAGACTTTCCTTTGTTCTATTTTCAATTTTTAATTTGAACTCCGTCTGTTTTTCTCAGACAGAATTCAGTGATTTCTGCCATTATGTGGTCTCTTGGTTGCACTAAGGGTGCACCCATATCTATGTTCTTTACTGACTGGTTACTGCATTCCATGAAGCATTGTCAGACTTCAGCTGAAAAAAAATAACCTGCTTTAACAAATCAATATCAGCCCCAGGTGGGTTGGAAAGCGGGACTACTGTTTTCCGCTCTGCTATAAAAGGTTTGTGTCCTTCACTTATCTTTGTCTCCGGAGGATAGCTCAGGGGCAACATGCTCGCCTGGGAGCAAGACGTCATGGAGCAACACAGATTCGATCCCTGGGTCCGCGCTTAGAATCCTCTGTGTATTAAGCGCGTTATAGATAACCTATCATATCATATCTTTGGAAAACCCTTTGCTGAATGTCTAGGATCCTCTGGAGTCCACAGGGAATATATATTTACTAAATTTGATCTGTCATAATTTGTTCCAGGTAACTGTGTCAAAGGAGCTTGGAATTGTAAATGACCTAACTGGGTTCCACTCCTTTTGTCTGGGAAGCGCCAGCTCCCCATATTTGATGATATGGAAGTAAGCTGGGGTTGGCAACATTGAACATTCGAAACATTAATCGATCTAGTCTTAATATGCCCTTTATATACACCCACGAGGGATCACTGGTTGAAAACAATGCTGAAAGCAAAAAAAGGAATTAGAGACGCACAAATAGAACTTAATTTCTGCAAAACATACAATGATCCAGGAGTTGAGAGTGCCTTAGTCCAATTTTTTAGCAGTGCTTGGCAGAACAGATCCAAATATATGGCCTTACATGCCTAAACCCGAGCCCTTAAAATGTTCTTATATCCCATTTGGATTTAATGAATTCTCGTTGGGTTACCCCATATCACAAACACTGTATGAAAGTCGGAGGACCTAGTAAGGTACCAGTCCTATGTGCTGTGAGTTAAGGATATAACTAGAGGATTGTGTGCCATTTTAGGTTGTTAGCGCCATGCACTTTATGGGAGCTGCATGATATAGGCATGTTGATTGCAGGATTGGTCTTCTGTTAGACTCTACCGAACGGGGTATCTTGATTATATTCCGAGCCATTCACACATTATTTGTATGTAATGTCGCACTGTTCACTTAGTGATGACAGGAGCATTCCAATGGACAGACGGTAATTGGTTAAACATCATGATAGCTCATGAAAGCACTTGGCACTTATTGCATTTGCACAGGACGCTCTGTGACCACTGCAGATTAGAGTGGGCTGTTGTAGAGCCAGGTTCAGTATAATGCAATATGTTTATACTTGAAGGCATTTTTTGGGAACAATCGCTCTTTGCACAGAATTTCGAGACCCTTAACAGGGTCATATAGCGCATTTCTGAGAATTAAGACATATGTTTACAGCACTATGCACTTTATGTGTTTTAAGGGAAATTAGAATCTTAGAAATGTTTGTTTAACCAGAATTGATCAGGTGGTTATGATCCAGCAATATGTTTTAAGAACTGTAATTGTTTTGTAATAATGAAATGCCATTTTATAATGTTGACATAACCTAAGTGTGTGAAATCTATGAGTGTATTTTACAATGTACCAGCTGTTTGATTTAACTTTGAATTAATCAGAGGAGTCTGTAATATCACTATGCTCCTGTGTTTGAGGGGAATTCCATTCAGGAAGAATGTTCATTTAAGGAAGCAGTGCAATATGACATTAGGGAGATGTGGTTCTCATTTAGTAATGTATGTAGGTCATTTCGATCATGTGAAAAGTTCACAGGTTCTCCTCTAACCAAACTGGGTACTAAAAGAGTGCAAATATGTGTCCGACAGCAAATCTATGTGCATCACTAGTATTTATTCTTCTAGCAACATCAAAGTTGGACTCATAGTTTGTTTGTTTGGTGTGACCATAGACGGTGTCAAATAGGTAGCTAGACCACGCAAAATGTTGTATGCGAGCAAGCTACAACATTTATTTGCTGTTTTTGTTCCCCCGGACATGGGGATTTGTTAATAAAGGACTGTGGGCCTCATTCCGAGTATGGTGGTAGTCATGGCGCTATTTGCGCCATGACTGCCTCCCATACCGGTACCGACTCTGGTTTGGTACAATGGGGACTTACTGGTCCATTCCGACCTTGGAGGGACCGGTAAGTCCCCTTTTACCAAACCATTCCCTATTCCCATTTGAGCCCTCATAGGGCTCAATAGGAATGGGGAGGGTGCAAATAACGGGCCGGCGTATGCCAAGCCCGTTATTTGCGCCCAGGTCCCTTAACGGGTCCTGTCCTTAACACCTGGTCGGACCAGGCGTTAAGGAAGGGACCCGCTAAGGGACCTCGTAGTAGGGCGGTAAGGGATTACCGGCACCGGTATCCTTACCGGTGCCAGGTATCCCTTACCGCCCTATTCGTAATGAGGCCCTGTGTCTCGGATTGTGCAATTTAGTGTTTTTTTCAGCCCCTTCATCTGAAAAACCGAAGTAGTGTGTCAGCAGTGATGCGCCAGTTCTGTGGAGTTTGATATATATATATATATATATATATTACATGGCCACGTTAGTGGCCATGTAGTTATGGTTAAATTGCTGTTTCCATAGGAAGAGCACTTTTTGGGTGGCTTATAACTTCGCTCTCCCTGGACGGATCCTCACCAACCTTTGCAAAAAATGTATTTGGGTCACTCTGAATTTTTTTGCAAAGTTTGGTGAGGATTCGTCCAGGGGGGGCAAAGTTATAGGGGGGGTCCCAAAACTTTTTTTTTTCCCATAGACTGAAAGGGAAAATGTTTTTGCTCACGCCTACAGCCCAAACCGCTGGACGGATTTCCACCAAATTTGGACCAGGAGCAGCAGCTTGGTCCCGAAAGCGTGCTTTTGCAAATTTGGTGAAAATCCGTCCAGTAGTTTTTTTTAAAATGACCAAAAAGTAGGTAAAAAAAAATTAGTGATATCTGTGTTCGGTTCGCAGACACACTTCCCTGTTCGCTCCGCGGACAGTGTCCTGATTGGCCAAACGTCTTGCGTGATGTTCGCGGACATGCAACGTGTTCGCTGATTGGACGGCGTGGAGCTTGAAGCGCGTCAGATTTTTCAGTAGCGCCCGCCATCTTGGATTCGCAGACGTCCGCGGACAGCGCAGTGAAACTTTGTTCAAAATGTGTATTTAGTAGAGTGTGTTGGTGTGTAGGAGTGTTTGGGGAGGGTGGGAGTGTATGAGATAGGATGAAAGTTGTGTTTTTTATGTGTTAGACGTTCTTTTTGTGTTCGCTTTGTTTGCGGACATCACGGGTGTTCTGAAATGTTCTAAATAAACTGACTGGGGGGTGTTCTAAGGACTCAATATGTGTCCGTTTTGTTCGCAAGCAAAGTGAAACTGTTCTAAGAACACTCACGGTGTCCGGGGAGTGTTCGTAGGGGGTGTCCTGAGCACGCTGTCCGTATTGTTCTCTGTCAAGTTGAATGTGTTCTAAGAACACCCGCGGTGTCCTGAAATGTTCGCAAATAAACAAAATGGGGGTGTTCTGAAGACGTTTTTGAGAACACTCCCGGTGTCCTGAAATGTTCGTAGGCTGTGTCCTGAGGACGCTGTCCATATTGTTCTCTGTCAAGTTGAATGTGTTCTAAGAACACCCGCGGTGTCCTGAAATGTTCGCAAATAAACAAAATGGGGGTGTTCTGAAGACGCTTCTAAGAACACTCGCGGTGTCCGGGGAGTGTTCGTAGGGGGTGTCCTGAGGACGCTGTCCATATTGTTCTCTGTCAAGTTGAATGTGTCCTAAGAACACTCGCGGTGTCCTGAAATGTTCGCAAATAAACAAAATGGGGGTGTTCTGAAGACGCTTCTAAGAACACTCGCGGTGTCCGGGGAGTGTTCGTAGGGGGTGTCCTGAGGACGCTGTCCGTATTGTTCTCTGTCAAGTTGAATGTGTCCTAAGAACACTCACGGTGTCCAGAAATGTTCGCAAATAAACAAGATGGTGGTGTTCTGAAGACGCTTCTAAGAACACTTGCGGTGTCCGGGGAGTGTTCGTAGGGGGTGTCCTGAGGACTCTGTCCGTATTGTTCTCTGTCAAGTTGAATGTGTCCTAAGAACACTCGCTGTGTCCTGAAATGTTCGCAAATAAACAAGATGGAGGTGTTTTGAAGAAGCTTCTAAGAACACTCCCGGTGTCCTGGAATGTTCGTAGGGGGTGTCCTGAGGACGCTGTCCGTATTGTTCTCTGTCAGGTTGAATGTGTCCTAAGAACACTCGCAGTGTCCTGAAATGTTCGCAAATAAACAAGATGGTGGTGTTCTGAAGACGCTTCTAAGAACACTCGCGGTGTCCGGGGAGTGTTCGTAGGGGGTGTCCTGAGGACGCTGTCCGTATTGTTCTCTGTCAAGTTGAATGTGTTCTAAGAACACCCGCGGTGTCCAGAAATGTTCGCAAATAAACAAAATGGGGGTGTTCTGAAGACGTTTTTGAGAACACTCCCGGTGTCCTGGAATGTTCGTAGGGGGTGTCCTTAGGACGCTGTCCGTATTGTTCGTTGTTAAGTTGAAAGTGTTCTAAGAACTATCGCGTTGTTCTGAAATGTTCGTAGGGGGTGTCCTGAAAACGGTGTCCGTATTGTTCGCTGGCAAGTTCAAAGTGTTCTAAGAACACTCACATTGTTCGCGGACATTAAAAGTTTCCCATAGATCATAGTTGAAATGTTTGACTCTATGGATGTGATATGCTGCGGTGGTTGTTGCCAGGGCATACAGTCTTGGGTGCATGGCCATTTGGCCATGCACCCAAGACTGTATGCCCTGGCAACAACCACCGCAGCATATCACATTCATATTTGCTTATAACTTTGGGTGAAAAACAAATGTATAAGGAACAAAGGTATTAGATACTATGGATGTGATATGCTGCTATGGTTGTCCTTATTATTGTATACTTACTGTTTGGTCTAGTAATGGGAGTCCATGTTTTTCGTCTTCATTTCTGTGATAAAAGAAAATAGCATGTTAGTATTAGTATTTTGTAATGACTTATTACATTGTATAAGCAATATACTTTTATTTTTTTTCGACCCTCATATTTAGTAGAGTACAAATCAGAGTACTGTGCAATTTGCTCAGTTTCTGTATTTGTTGCTAAAATCATTGGGTCTGTGGGAGAAAAAAAAATCCATGTTGGATTAAAAAAAAAAACCTTTTTCTGTTATGCTACAGTTTATTTGTTTGTTTGTTTTCAGTGTTCACTTGTTGTTTCTGGCTAATGCTTTATACTTTGCTTTGTTGTATTTTTTTGGAGCAGTAACAGATTCTTCATTTGTTTTGATATTATAAAATTTTGGAGCAGTTAGATACCAATTGGCGTATTCTAACTGTCTATTTTTTTAATATATTTTAGTGGTTTTGATTTATCTATTTGGATATTGTTAAATGAAAAAACTTTGTTACAGGGACGTTATGGTTAAGTGCCGCTACTAAAAACCTATGAAATTCAGTGAAAAAAACTTTGTTAAAGGGACGTTATGGTTAAGTTGCGCTACTAAAAACCTATGAAATTCAGTGAAAAAAACTTTGTTAAAGGGACGTTATGGTTCCAAGTAAAACCAAAAAACCCTTGAAATTCGCCAGTTATGGTAAGCTAAGCAACCATAACTCGCGCCACCACCGTGCACTGCTAAGACTATCACCCAGGACATCAAAGATGACATCACAAATATATATAGATGCACAGTGCACTTTATCAGATGGAACCATGTACTCTCTGCCTTGTCTGAATTTTCTGACCACAGAACCTTTTACAATCGGAAGAGAATATTATTGTTGTTTGCATATGTTTGCATACGGTCAGACATATTATGATATTTGTGTCAAATGTTTTCTCTAGAGGTTGGAATTATAATTGTAATTACTTTTAAGTCATTATTTATTTTATGCTTGATTTACTTGCCGCTCAGTTCTCTAGCACACCTGTCTATAACACAGCTGCCGGGAACACTGGTCGAGCTCTGCCTAGCTCCAGTAGCTGCCTTGGAGCACTGTTCTCTGTATCACCCCATCACCTTAGGTTCATGCCGCCCTTGTCATGAGCAGTGGCACTGTGCTATAGCCTGAGGACATGGAATTGACCTTCTTGGTTACTCCAACACTGTGCGAAAACAGGCCCGCTATGTCAGCTGGGTCAGGTAGCCACTCCATACCTGCAGAAATGTATGAGGATAAACACAGCTCTTTACACAAGTCAGCCCAACCATCAGCTTGACACTTCACACAGCCCAGAGAAGCTACAAGAGTGGGGCCTCTCCAAGAGGCCAGAAGTTAAGTGACCATCCTGGAGCTCTATTGGTTCTGTTGTCTGCTGTTTCCCATTCTTGTTGTCCCTGCTATATTGAGTTTGCCATATGAAGCACTTTGCTGCCCTCGTAGCTAGGCCAGTGTTGTATATGTTCCACTATTAAAACAATGCATACAAACAATATAGAAATACCACTGTCAAGAAGATGCTTTATTGGGCTACACATGAACAGTGCACCCTTAAATGTTACCTCAGAATTGAAGATAGTAATAATATAACGTACTACACAAATTTGCCATCGTAATTACCGAAGAACTAGTTTTCACCCTTGATTTGACTACAGTCAAGTGTGAAAATCTCTATCCATTCTCATGTATAATTGATCATAAGCAAGGGATGGAGTTAGGTTTACCAGAAAGGGCCTTGGGACCACAAAGATGAGAATACTGCCTCTTCTAAGGTTGAATGTTATAATTGCTTAGTTGCTTAGATTGGTGAAACAGGAGGCACGTATGGTGTTGCATTTCTTGTCCTGGAGAAATGCACCACGTAATGAGCTCCTCCTCTGAGTTCTATACGATTCACATTGAAGGCACCACTGTAACGTATGTGCAATTATCTCTACACTATGGAAGACAAGTTGCACACAACCATTGGGCCTCTGTGTTTGAGGGATCAGTTATGTGGAATGCAGTGGTGTCTGCCAACCACGTGCATCTTTCCTCTCACAAGCTAGGCAGCTCCACAGTGCAAGAGGCTATTTTCAGCACAAAGGCCATCATGCACAACAGTTTGTGCACATTGCCTTTTCTGAACATACATCTTATGGTGAACGGGAGGTAGGAATAGGAGTGCTCGCTTTCTGTCTCCGGTCATGGGATTCCAGGGATTTTGAAATACTTTGCTATGTACTTAAAAGGAAATCACTTTCTAGAGACCAGTAACCCTAGAATTGACAATGGTGAGAATGTAATATGTGTGGATTTAGAGAACTTTTTTACCTCCTTTTGCTCATGCATCTGTTTATTTCTGTGCTGGACCAATGATAAAAGTGCACATAAGAGGCCATCGAGCCTCAAGCATCTAATACATGGAGGAATGGTGTAAATGCCTATTTTCTAATGTTTCACTACTTGGTTAAAACCAAAAGGAAAGATTCATCCCAGTGTTGCATCTATGACTGCCTCAAAGCGTATAAGCAACTATTGTAAATAAGCTCAGCCTGTACTGAACGGTCAGCAGCACCTTTCATGTATGACATTCTCCCAGTCAAACTCCAGGCTATGGTTCACCAGCTGAGCAGAGGGTGCTTTATGTGTGCTGTGGTGCCAGGTGTGACTGAAACAGATTACAGTCAAGCATCCAATGTAGTGGGGCACAGCACATGCCGCACATGCATTTAGCACTGAGCCTGGCAAGTGTTCACCACAAACACTGCCATACTAAAGTCGAGAAAGTGTCTTGCATTAAATCGACAAATATTCCACCTCCTGTGCCAGTCCTGTAATATGACCACTTGAAAATGGGTTAATAGAGCTAATGTGCATGGTGTATGTAAATTAACTCTGCTGCAGCGTTTTCTTTGGTGGTACTGACATCTCAATTCCTAGCATTTCAGGTATTTATTTATTTATTTGTAAATGTATAAAGCCCAATTAAGGCTCAAGGGCGTCTAGGCACTGGTGTCAGCGGTTACGTGAGAACATCTACTCAAAATTGTACAGTTACTTAATTAGAACAAATGAGTTTTAAGTGCCCTACGGAAAGGAGAGGTACTCATCCATGACTCTTAGTGATAGCGGAAGTGTGTTCCACAACCTGGGGGCCATAACTGAGAATGAAAGGCCTCCCAGTTGTTCCTGCTGATACCTCTATATCTTAAGGAGTAACTGCGAGGCGGAGCATAGCTGTCTGGCTGGACGCTAACATACTATCTTATTCTTCAGATTCTCTGGGACACATTGTGCACAGCTCGGTGGATGACACGGAGCATCCTAAACTCGATCCATGCCGCTAGTGCCAGTGATGCAGAAGGGCTGTAGAAGGAGTCAGATGTGGCACCATAAGTGCCAGTCTTGCTGCTGAGTTCTGGAGCACCTGCATACGCTGAATCCGATATTTGGGTTGTCCCATATATATCTCTTTGCAGTAATCCAGTGACCCTAATATAGTAGATGTTACCAACCCTGTTCGACTGACTGGGGATAACAGAAGTAGAATTGTCCTTAAAACCTTCAGTTTTCCAAACCTTGCACTACAAATTGCAGAGATCTGCACCACTCGCGAGCCATTGGGCAGAAGCCTCACCACAAGGCATTTCACAGATGCACAGGCAACAGGGCATGGGCCTAGTGAGTCAGGCCAATATTGAGAGTTCCAGAGCTTGTCCACCATTTGCGGCCCGAACACCAGAACCTCTGATTTATTTCCATTCAGCTTTAACCAATTCGCCGACATCCAGTTACCTATTTTATCCAAACAATCAGAGTTTTCTGAGGGGTTCTGTTTTGGGGGGGGAGCCAAAACACTAACTGTGTGTCATTGGCATAGGTATAAAAAAAGGACTCCTGACTCAGCAATTAGATCAGACAGTAGACACGCATATAAATTAACAAGAAGAAGGGACATAGCTGACCCTTGTGGAACCTCACAAGTCAAACCAGAAGTAGAAGAGTGGCATGCTTGAAAAGAAACCGTCTGGGAACGCCCTTCAAGAAATTACTCAAACCACGGCAGAAGGGGCCCAGCAATACCAGCTTGCTCCATACGGTCAGTAGGATGGCATGATCCACAGTATCGAATGCCATGGAGAGGTCCAGGAGAATTAGCACTCCAGCCCAGCCACTGTCCTGGAGCCGAGCTAAATCATCCAGCAGTGAAATCATGACTGATTGTATACCCATTGTAGGACAAAAACCAGATTGAAATAGATGCAGACACTTTTTTTGAAAGAATTTTAAAAAATGTGGAGTAATCACAGCTTCCATCAGTTTCATAATGAGCGGAAGAAGAGAAATGGGACTATAATTGGCCACCACCCGTGGGTTCAAATTTAAGGGGGGGTAACCACTGCGTGCTTCAGAGCACCAGGAGCTTCAGCTACAGTAAAAGTGCTGTCAAGATACAAAGTGGTACAGCATCAACGGGAAAGGCCGATTTCAGGTCATGCAGAGCCTTAAGTATAACATCGTCATCTATAGGCTCTCGACAGAAAATATTTGCCAAAATAGGAATAATAGGTTCCCCTGCGGGCAGCTCCTGGAGCCGCCCCGCCTCCATTGCAATTTGACTGCTTGTAATGGCTTTGCAGATATCTTGAATTTTGTCACAAATAAATGTGCTAACTGTGTTACATTGAGGTGTGCATCTGGCAGTTTGTCTTGCCTTTTAGATGGACAGACTGTCAATTCTTTTGCCACTAAAAGCAGTTCTCTAGAGGAGCAAGATGCTTCTGTTATACGATTTGCATAATATCTTGATTTTTCCGCCAGAATCATCTTATTGTAACGTAGCACATCTTGTTTATATACATTACGAGTTTTCACATCATAGTTTAACCACCACTTCCTTTCCAGGTAAACGCCCTGACACTGGGAAAGGGTAGTAGGGCACCACCACAGATCACCTTCTGCTACCACTGACTTTCTTCTTCTCCGCTTCTGTAAATTGTCCCACTATGTCAAATTTTGAACGTTCACTACCTGGCAATTGTGTGAATGTAAAACATTTACTGACTGATCTTGGAACCTTTTGGGAATTGTCCTGATAGTGTTAAGGACTAGGAGCCTCCCAGGAAGGATTGTCAACAATCTTTCTGCAGCTTGACATGATACAAAGTAAGGATGACGAACTGTATTTGTCTTGGAAAATGAGAGCCCATCAATTTAACACGATATTGACCAGGGTTCTGCAGCCTTTCATTCTCCAGTTGTTTTGGATTACAAAGCTTATTAGTCCTAGGCAGCATAGTCAATGGTGAGGGATCATAGGAGCTGTAGTCCCAAACCTGTTGGGGATGTTAGCAAACCACTGCTGCATTGCATTCTGTGCCCTGTTTCTGATTTCGGATTTGGGTGTGTTTGCTTTTATCTTCTTGCACCCCACTTTTGCATTGCATTCTGTGCCCTGTTTTTGATTTTTGAATTTGGGTGTCTGTGCTTTTACCTTATTGCACCCCACTGCTGCATTGCATCTGTGCCCTGTTTTTGATTTTCGAATTTGTGTGTGTGGCCTTTTACCTTCTTGCACCCCACTGTTGCATTGCATTGTGTGTGTCCCTGTACCTACCTTGCCACTTGTGCACTTGGGCTAGGACTGTGCAGTGCAACCACTCCTCTATCCTCATCCATCCACTCACTGTCTCTCCTATCTTCTCTAACTGCTACACGATCACCTACCCTCCTTCTCTTACAGTGTCTGGAAGAAATAAACACAAAAAAGATATCCTGACCACCAACCCTGGCCTACCTATCGCAGATACCTATGTCAGTGCAACTTCCTGACAGGTCTTCACTGATATCCTCATTACTGTACCCTCCCCAGATCTAATGACTCCTCATCTCATCTCTACTCTCTCTCCTTTCAAATCCCTCCCATAAATGGTGGCACCAAGTGGGAAGTCCTCTTGGTGGGCTTCTCACCATCCTGCTGTATCATTCATGTCTCCCACACTGGCACTGTCTTGGTTCAGGGTCCCCAAACCAACCTCCTTCACTTGGACCAGCGCCTGCCGTCCCTCATTAATTTCCTTCCCTCCCCTGCCTCTCCCCCAACCACTCTCTCTGTCCCTCCCCATCTGACCTTTACTCCTCCTCGGAAAACCTTCAAAGGTGGAGACCTCTTTCATGTGGCCTCACTTTACGCTGCTCAGCCAAAAACCACTCCACCGACATTGACCTCAACATTCTCGCTGTTACCGAGACATGGTTCAATGCCAGATCAGTCACTGCTTTTGACTCCCTTCTCTCCGATGACTACAAGATAATTTCCAAGGCACAACCTAACCGTGCTGGCAGTGCGGTTGCCTTAATCTTCCCTGAGTGGGTTCCTTCCTCCTTCATACCCACCCAGCATTACACCTCCTTTCAGAGCCTGGATTGCAAGTTGGTCATCTCTCCCTCCTCCTCTCTGACCATTTCCACGATCTACAGGCCCCCGGGCCCTAGCATCCTGTTCCTGAATGGGCAGATTTCTGCTCCTCACAAATCTTCTAAACTCCTTCTCTTGGGCAATTTTAACATCCACTTGGACTCCGCTATCACAGCATCCACTCTCTCCCTTGACCTCTGTACCTCGTTCTCCCTCTTTGTTTTCCCTTCTGGTCCTACCCACATGGCAGGACACCCTCTTGACACCTTCATCCACTCTGATCGTTAACCACCCCACCACTGATCACACCTCTCTCCTGGTCAGACCACTCTCTATTCTCCTCTTATCTGGGATTCATTGGCATTCCGCCCGCACCTCCTCAAGCCCTGCCAACCATGTTCACAAACATCCGTCTGATGAAACAAGTGTCAGCTGCTGCCTTCACATCCACCTTCATCCCTCCTCTTCCCCACCCTAGACTCTACCTCTGACTCTGCTATCAGCAACATCCATCTGGCCATTACTAACACTCTGGACATTCTTGCCCCAGTCATGAGCATCCGCCTGAACCCTGCCTCCAAACATAATAGCTGGTACGACTCCGCACTTGCAGCCCTAAAACACAAGTGCGTTGCTGCGGAACAGAAGTGGCAAACCTCAGGCTCACCCTCTGACAAACTGGCCTTTTGCCTGGTCCAAAGGAAATACAGACTCTCCATCCATGCCAAGAAAAGGGCCCACATCCAAGCAGAGGTGCATCCAACAACACAGTGGAACTCTTTAAAATCTGCAGGGAATTAGCCAACCCTTCTGCAGTCTCCTCCTGCACGCATTGGTCCCCGGCCCTCTGCAACGCACTGACCACACACTTCACCACTAAAACGCTGGACATCTTGAGCACGCTTGCTACCCTCTCCCCCAACCCCTTCCACACTCCCTTGCCTCCTATGGCTTCCCACCCTCCTTCTGCATCTCTCTCCTCCTTCTCCCCTGTCACACCCAATGATGTCATTAGAGTTGTCTGCTCTATGAAGGTCTCATCCAAACAGGTTTCCCCTTGCTCGTCCAGGACTATCAAGGACAACATTGGCTCCCTTGCTCCTGCACTCACTGATTTCTGCAACCACTCTTTTGCTACTAGTTCTTTCCCCTCCTCCCTCAAGCACTCCCTTGTGTGCCCCCTCTGACAAAAACCTTTAGCGGACCATACCTGTCCAGCCAACTACAGCACTATTTTTGTCACCCCCTTTCCTGTGAAACTCCTGGAGAAGTTGGTCTTCCCTCAACTTACTTCACACACACTGAACTTGGTTGGCGGTCTCCACAACCATAAATCTGGATTCCGAGCATCCAGAGGCATTGAAACTGCTCTTCTGAACACCCGTGAAGAACTGCTTGCATCTCTGGACTCCAGCTGTCTTCATTCTACTCGATTTCTCCTCTGCTTTTGACACGGTCAACCACTCTATCCTCATAAAACAGCTCCATGATACCCTGCATATCTCGGAGCAGGCACTGTATTGGCTGACCACCTTCCTAACTGACTGCTCATCCCAGATTATTCTGGGCACCTTCTCCTCACCTACCTCTATCTCCACCTGTGGAGTCCCCCCTGGCTCTTTAACACTTACCTCGCTCAGCTGGCACTCCTCATTTTTCCTTCTTCCCCAACTTCCAGTGTTCCGCAAATGACACACAACTCTTATTCAAACTTCCTGCAGACCCTCTTGCATCTTCCATCATCCCGGATTGCCTATCTGCCATCCAGTCCTGCTGCACTTCCAACGATCTCTGCCTCAATGACAGCAAGACTGGGATCCTTCCAATTGGGACCCCTGCTCCCTCTTTCTTCCCCTCACCCTGGCCATCCCTTATGGGCTCTACCCCGTCTCCTTCATCTGAAGCCAGAAACCTTGGAGTCATCTTTGACTCCTCTCCTTCCTTCCTCCCTCACATTCAGGACATTGCCAAGAAGTCCAACTTTCAACTCTTCCTTCTCAAAGGAATTCTCCCTTTTCTCACTTTCCTCCAGAAGCTCAATGTTACCAGAGCTCTACTTCTCTCTAGGCTACACTACTGCAACGCCCTTCTCTTGAATCTCCAATATTCCTCTGTATGACCCCTCCAGCCATTCCTGAATAGAGTAGCAAGACTTATGCTATCTGCAACTTGCTCTTACTAAATACTCTCCCTCTAGACCTCCATGTTCCTCTGGTACCAACTCTCTGTGCATCAAGCGTTTCGCTAAACAGAGGGCCGGAGGCTGATCTCTTTCCTAAACTGGCTTCCTCTTATGGAACAGCCTCCACCTTCCTCTTTGTCTTGAGCTGGACCTTCTCAAATTCCAGAAGCTCCTCAGGACTTTCCTTTTCATCCCCTCCCTTCTTCGTTCCTCTGCTAATGTCACAGTCGCTGTGATTGGTGACCTGGGCCCTTATGTGTCCTTTGGGGTCCTGGCCTCCCACACCCAATCGCCTTCAGCCTCTGCCTACTCACAGCACTTGACTTTGCACTTACTGGCCTTCGCCACTGTAGGCCTGCCTTACCCATTTATTTAAATGTTTTACAGATGATAGTTCCCTAGCAATTCCTACTCTGGGCACTTACACCTGCTGCTCACTCACGAGCATGGGCACGCCAGCATTTACCCCCCTCTCCCTCTTCCCCTCGCCTCTCTCTGCACTTGCACACTCTGAATGCTCACAAGGTCTAGTAGGTTTGTCTTTATCTTCCAGTGTATTCATTGTTTTCTATCACATGTTACCTCCCTGTTGCCTTGTTGGCGCTTTGAAATGCAATTTACTTGTTGTATAAGCGCCTTACAAATGCCCAATAAATAAATAAACAGCGCAGAACACTGCAGAACATGCCACTATTTACAAGTTATAAACTTTTCAATGGTGCATAATGAAAGAGTAGCAGAGTGGCAGACATAAATTTGACATTAGAATGTTATCTGGTCGCTCATTTCGTGACCGTCAAGGTGTTTCGGACTACAGGTAGCATGTAATGATTCCAATTTACACAGATGCATGATGAAATGAAGATTTGATTTGCTACCGTCCTTATTTATCTTGGGCTCTTGGAGAAAGGTGTCTAGAGAACTATGCATGTGTCATTTCTGCACTCAGGAAATTGAAATGACTCTTCATCCACTAACTCAAAGTACATGTCTTGCTTCTTGTTATGGACTTGTATATAATAAATGTGTAAAGGACATTAGTAGAATACAAACTGATTGATTTAGGTGTATGTCAATTCTGGTTACTATGATTTTGTCTAAATAAATGTATTTTTTATGGAATCGTATACAGGTTTTATTAGACATAAAGAATAAGTGATAATCCTTTGAGGTCTATTGGCGTACAGTACATTCATATTTTAATGATTAACTCTTTTTAAAATACATGTTTGTTTGGATAAATCCATTATTGAATGTGATCTTTATATGTAATTGATATGTGTTGTATTCATTTGTCTTTTATGTATTTTCTATTGGAATGGATTTTGTATATAAAAAGTGTAAAAGGTTTTATTTTGTGAACGATACACACTAATAAAGTCCAAAACAAACAAAAGAAAATTTTATATACTTAAATTAACATTTCATAAATTGAAAAGAAATGTATATGAAACCTTTAGGAATAAAGCCTGCCCCTCACATATTACAAATTCATAAAACCCATAACACCGAAACCTTAATTCTTCTACACAATACCACAGAGTTATGCCAAATAGTCTTGCGTTACATACATTATCTAAGATTCTCATTTGGTCTCTGTCGTCATTCCAATTTTAGCAGGTTGGATCTTATATTTAGCGAGGCAGTGAGTACCGTGATACTGACTAGGCTGAATAAGTATATACATGCAGGTTTAGATATCTTTTATTTGACTAGCTGGAAGTATTATGTAGAGGTGGAACAATGCATATGCATTCAAAGTCTCGTAGATGTCTTCATGGGTTGGTGTAAAAGGAAATGTGTAGTAAAGAAACACACCTTCAACAGATCATTCCCATTGTGAGAAAATGTGAATTCCCAGTTAAAACTTCATTGGGTGAAGGAAATGTATGCATGAAATACAGGTTAGGTATACAAGTTGTGTAGTCCTACGGATAAGATTACCTTATCTGTAGGACCACACAACTTGTATCAGGGAATACACAAAATACCATGCATGGAAAACAGTTCACAGTTCATATGTCTAGCCATGCTGAAAGATGCGTTTTAAGAAAGCAAAGCATATTCAAATATACTCTTGACTGTAGTATGTCCTCGAAAATGTCTGCAGCGGTTAAACCCTCTCCTGCTGGTAACAAGATGTATTGGTTAGATAAACTCTGTAAATTGGCAAAGCAGGTCTTCAGAAATTTGAAGTGCCCTAGTCATCTAGGTCTCTGTTTAGAGCACAATGCAAGACTTACAAAGCACAATTTGCAACACGAAAGAGGGCCTTCGCCATGAGTGCATGGGGAGAGCTGGTTATCTCTGCAGCTGATCCCAATAGCTGGCGCATTTGGGACCTAGTGGTCAAGAGCCCAAGAAGAGTGTCAAATTGGAGAATAGACAACAATAGTACTGCAGTGAACTGGGAGTCTCACTTTGCTTTGTTAAATGCAGAGAGTGGAAGTGAAGCTCTTGCATTAAGCAGTTCCTGCTCCCGGAGGGTAACCAACTCCACAAAAATTGAATATGACTTTTACTTTAACTTAAATGACATAATAACGGCTATCATGGCTATAAAAACACCAAGAACCAGGGTCAGATTTTATCCCCCAAGATTTTTGCAAATTGTTGATTGGCTCATGGGGCAATTCTTACGTAAACTGTTAAACCTAATCATGATAATGATGATGATCATGATGTGTTATTTATATAGCGCCTTAATCCAAAGCGCTTTACAGAGCACATATTTACATACAATATCACCCAACCAAAATTGGTACTCATTTACCGACCTCAGAAGGATGAAAGGCTGAGTTGGGCTTGCCGGGATTCGAACCTGCGACCTGCAGATCACACTCAGATTGCAGCAGCAAGCGCTCAACCCGCTGAGCTACTTGGGAAAAAAACTATTATTTCCCATTTTTAGAAAAAAAGTGATTGATTATGTACCTTGAGCTACCACCCTAATTCCCTATTAGATTCTTCAATTAAAATCCTTAGGGGAGCCATTCTGAATCAGTTAAATCGATGGATTAAGATCAATGGTATTCTGGCACCTGTACATCTAGACTTCACAAAAGGGGTTGATATACAGCATCAGGCACTCATTCTTTAATAATGGCCAAATCACTTTTTATAAAGCAAAAGCCGGCATTTGCTGCATTCATGGACCCGTCCTCAGCGTTTGAGTCCTTGAATAGAGAGCAACGTGTATGGACATTTTAAAAGATCTAGAGGTCCCAGAGTATTTGCTACATGTCCTGTTCCTGCACCATGCTAATAACTCTGAGATTGTACGATTTGGCGAGTGCGACAGAGCCACGAAAGGCTTTCAAGTGAGGAATGGGGTCTGGCAAGTGTGCATGCTAGCCCCCACACTCTTTCACCTCTTTACAAATAACCTATATGGCTCTATGCGACTGTGGGACAGATATCTTAGGGGCAGGTGGTGTTTGTATTCCCATTCTGTCCCATGGAGATGACAGTGTTTTCATTGCTAGAACACCTATTTCCTTGCAGAAACCATTAGATGTAGATACTGAGCACATGACAAGTCTACGTCTAACGGTTAATGCAGGAAAATTGGTGACAATAGGCCTCATTACTACCCTGGTGGTAGCCATGCCGGTAAAAACGCCATGGCTCCGCCCGAGTTGTGTTTTTTTCCTGTGCATGGCAATGGGGAATCACCAGGGCATTGCAGCCCTGGCGGTCCATGAAGCCAGGCGCCGGAAAAAGTAACTCCCCATTCCCATTGAGTCCCAAAGGACTCAATGGGAATGGGGATGACGGTAGCACCGGCACCATTCATAATGGTGCCGGTGCTACCGTCAAAGTATGCGAGCGAGTGCCTTTCCACCCGCCAGGTCACACCTGGTTGGGGGCGGAAAGGCAACCGAGGTGCAAACTTGTACTCTGCCGGTCTGGTAACAATGGTGCCAATAAGCCTACCGGGACCGTTATTACCGGACCAGCAGGGTTGTAATGAGGCCCAATGGGTTTTTTACACGGAAGAGTCCGCTGCCAAAAAACCTTTAAAGCTGGGGGCCAGCGGTGGAGAATTTTGATTACCTGGTTATGAAATCTTGTCCAAACCCTATTATCATTCCTGCACTTGACCAAGCAATCAACTAGCATTAGGCAAACGATAGAGGGAGATTTTTCGCAGGTGTCGCAATTGTCTCAGAGAAACCAAGGCTCGTTCTTTTATGCAAAACATTTAAGGAGATGAACATTGTCTTAGGCTCAGTAATTGTCGGACTTTGAAGACTACTGGTATCTTAAGACTGAAATGCTAAATACATGATTCAGCTTGTTTGCTTTTTTCAAAGTGCAAACTTCACTGAATCTCTTTAGGTGCTCTCAATTTGAGAAGTTAAGAAAATTGACCTTCTGAGGTAAAGTGATTTCCATAGGAACACACATGTCTGTCAAGCGGAGAAGCCATACATTGTGGCTATTTCATTGTTTTCAATTTAACCAATCAACGTCTCCTACAATCTCATCTCTAAATTTACACCAGCATACTAAGTATGATTTATTGTGATGGGAGGGAGGCGGAACACAATAACCAGCGGTTATCACTTAATCCACTGAGCTATTCATATTCACTTCCTACTCCTACAAGAACAAATTAGGTCACTAATTGTACAAAGGTACACAAAAGTAACTGTATTGCACACTTTAGAATAGCATGCCATGCATAAGACATAAAACATCACACTAAAATACATTGTAAACACATTGCTACATGTGCGCGCGGGCACACACACATACACACACACACTCTCTCTCCCTCTCTCTCTCTCTCTTTCTCTCATCGCACACAGAAAATGTATACGTAGCAGACAATAATAATTATGACGTTTCCATGGCAGGGCTATTGTGGAAAATGTTTAGTTTCCTCATTCAAATGGGAAAAGCGTACAATCAATCGTTCAGGAATTACTTGTGGTGGCAGCTCCCACTGAAGGTCAATGGGACTAAACACACTCCTATTGCTGAAACCAAAGAGATTTATTTCTGTCCAACAGTCTTTTTTAATGAGCAATAACTCACACTTTGACATCTAAGTCTGAGGCTAGTAGTCCAGGGGTCACAGAGGCAGTTCCAGGGGTATCAGTGAGATTGCCTGGGGTACCGCCTGGTACCACTAGAAATCCCCAAATGAAGTCCATGAATGCATCCTAAAGTAAAATGCAATACAATGAAATGCTCTTCAATCTCCTTCATTTTCCAAACAAATGGTGCCATTGTTCTTGCCAATACTGAGCTCTTCAGTCTGCCTTTTTGATAGTCATCATTCTAGGATCCTGCTCTCCAAGCAGCCACATGGACCATGGCCCGCTTTCATTGTTCAGTGCCTGGGTTGTAACTCTATGATTCACCGATGGAGAACTTTTGCAACACAGGAAACCAGTGTATCCCAGTCTACCACAATACCCACAACACAGTCATGTTTGGCATCACCATTTCTCTTTTTCCTTTGGAATTGCTAAATCTCCCACCCTAGAAAGCAGGCGATTCCATGTCCGGTCCCTGCGAGCCTCAATCACACCAGGTCAGGTTTTCAGTATCACCACTAACTATATAAACAACTTGCCTTGAGGCTTACTGTATTCAAATGCATGTGTGGGGATAGCAGGACAACATGGAGAGGATCTGGCATTTGAGGGCTTATTCTAAATAGCCTGGTCCTGGTGGATGAATAAAGTCATGATTTTAATATGTTTATTTCACATTTTTTCAATGATGTATTTTTGTCCCAACCCTGTTTGCTGTTTGGGGACAGTTTTGATCAACTGCCATCGCATTACATCTTGTCTAAATGAAAAAAGAATTGTATTGAACCATGTCTAAAAGAAAGTGTAAGCCTCAGATAGTTTCATGGGAAGGGTGAATATTTCTATGTGTCACAACGCTGATGTTTCGGCCGCATCTAACAGAGCATATGGGCATTTGAATGTAAGAACACCAAATGGTGAATTGCAGAGTGCATTCAAACATTTTACCTGGTTGTGGATGTGTTACTGCATCTCCTTCAACCACATTTAATTTGTGACAACGTAAACACGTTAAAGAATGTTTGTGTTGCCAATTGTTGTTCAGTATCTTTAGTAGTTAACATTTCTGCCAAGATTCCGTAGCCCCGTATATTCACACTCCTCTCCAATGAAAACATTTGGGAATTGTCAACTTTTGCCTCGATGTCTGGTCATTCTCAAATATACCCCAATAATTTAATATGATCTGTTAAATGTGATACTTTCTTAATCATCAATTGAATCTACTAGAAGATTTGATTGCGGTGTTGGTGTGCCTCATGGGTGAGGTAAAGATAGTGAGCATTTCCTGCTTTTGATGATCATTCCCTTACATCTTTTTAGCGGCTGCCCTTATAGCTCTGATAGAGTTCTTCCCTTCTGCTGACTACAGTCTTCACCGATAACTGGTCACTAATGATGTGCCCCAATCAAGCAAAAGATGATATGGGAGATCTGACATTATCCTGAATGGGGAACCTCCATTTTCTTTTCCAAGAGATTCCAAATTCATCTCCCAGGATGCTTTTCATAGCTAGAAATTGTGATCAATAATGGCACTAATTAAGGTTTTTTTTGTTGCTCCACTGGCTTCGAGTTCACACATTAGTTCAATTTAACGAAGGGATGTGCAAACCAACATACACCTGCTTTGAACCTATATAGCATGGGGGTTAAATCAGTGTGAATGACTCAAGTCGTTTGGAGCTGACATTTTAAATGATTCAATGCCAGTTTGCAGCTGCCTAGAACGGTAAGACCATTTGTTGGCAAGGCCCAGCTCGAACCATTAACTGATCCCTCTGCTTTTCATTTCTTTTGTTTTCAGTGTTTGTCTTGTATGTTTTTGAGTGATATTTCTGTGATATTTGGCCCATTTTCCAGTTTAATCAGATTGAATTGTATTCAAGCCGATATATGCTTATGGGTCAAACTGATTTGAATCGATTTCAACCAGAAATGGGGAGAATCAGTATCGCAGGGTAGGTGCAAACCATTGGCTAAATGACTCATGCATTTATTCAAGGCACGCCCCCTATTGCCTGACCAAGACACAATTTAACCTATGTTTTTTACTGGTGTCCTCCATGTTTGGCATACACGAACTCTTTTCCAGCTGGTCTGTCCGGGTGGATGGGTAATTAATGTGCGTTGATGGTTGTTTGGTTCGTTTTATGTCAGTGGGGAGTCTCAGTGCAGTTCTGTGACTTTGCAGCTGTGAGAAATGACCCCACACAGAGTTTACCAAGGCCTGGCTGTGCATGGATAGCCCACCTAATCAATAGTCATTGGACTGGTCCTGATTGTGCAACTCATTCCCCACAGGCGTAACCTCACGTATGATTTTGGCCAGTATGAGGGGAGACGCCTCTGTCAGTGGATTAAAGCGGCAATGTGGCTGACAATTACACACATTTAAAAGATCACCAAGGGCACAGTTGTGTCACATAGGAGGGCAGTAATTGAAGGGGAAACCTCAGACACGTGCACAGGGACATCTTCGTGGTGATGCAAAGCATTATGCAATAGGATGCTTGGAGACGCAATCTCGGGACGTGCTACCATTATTTTCAAAAGCCTTGCTTTAACTCATGTCTTCACGTCTTACTGCAGAGGGGTATTACTATCTGTCAAGCGCAATATGTATATTAAAAAAATACAGCAATTGTGTTCACCCTGGATATTTTACAACAGTGCCTTGTCAGAAATAATTCCAAGAAGTGTTTCTATGGAATTCTAAAGGTTTTAATTTTCTTACGTCATCACACATGTATCATTTTTTTTATCACATGACCCAACCGTATCTCTCTTACTGTGAATTGTATAGATATATGTCCTACACAGAACGATTTCTGATGTGTTACTTTCACAGCTCTTTAAAATCTTGCAGAGTAGAGCATATGCTGGAGATGCCTGCAGCATTTCTGCGATGTTTTTCCTCAAACAATTGTTTATTTATTTATTTTTGCATTAATAGCAGTGCGCGCATCCCTCGGGCTTCTAGGAGCTAGTTACAGTTAGTGCGGAGTGACAGTCTACAATGTGCAAGATCACACATGAGGGTTACAGCATAGAGGTGGATCTTGAAAACATGCTCTGGCAGTGCCACGCCTCATGCTACGGGGCTACTTCAGGTGTACAGGTAAGCATAGGAGGCAAATTAGTGTGCGTGCACAGTCTGGAAAGTCACGCCTCATGGCATGGGTGGGCTACTTCAAGTGTACAGGTAAGCATAACAAATTGGTGTGCGTGCACAGTCTGAAAAGTCACGCCTCATGGTAGGGGCGGCTACTTCAGGTGTACAGGTAAGCATAACAGACAAATTGGTGTGCGTGCACAGTCTGAAAAGTCACGCCTCATGGTACGGGCGGGCTACTTCAGGTGTACAGGTAAGCATAAGAGACAAATTGGTGTGTGTGCACAGTCTGGAAAGCCATGCCTCACGGTTCAGGGGGCTACTTCAGGTTTACAGGTAAGCATAAGAGACAGATTGGTGTGAGTGCACAGTCTAGAAAGCCACGCCTCATGGTACGGGCGGCTACTTCAGGTGTACCGGTAAGTATAAGAGACAAATTGGTGAGAGTGCTCAGTCTGGAAAGCCACGCCTCATGGTACAGGGGACTACTTCAGGTGTACAGGTAAGCATAAGAGACAAATTGGTGTGAGTGCACAGTCTGGAAAGCCACGCCTCATGGTACGGGCGACTACTTCAGGTGTACAGGTAAGCATAAGAGACAAATTGGTGTGAGTGCACAGTCTGGAAAGCCACGCCTCATGGTACGGGCGGCTACTTCAGGTGTGCAGGTAAGCATAAGAGACAAATTGGTGAGAGTGCACAGTCTGGAAAGCCACGCCTCATGGTACGGGGGACTACTTCAGGTGTGCAGGTAAGGATAAGAGACAAATTGGTGTGAGTGCGCAGTCTGGAAAGCCACGCCTCAAGAAATTCATTATATAGTCAGTAATGATGGAAACATATGTTTGTCATGCTGTTACTGGCATTCACATGCGTTCCAAACTGTTGTCATTGCCATTGCTTTTTCCTCATAGCAGGGGACGCGCACCAGTTTTGTATGCATGTGCATCACTCACTGTAGTCAGGAATTCAGTGGTAATGCCTCCCTTTTACTCGTGATGCATATACGTTTCTTGTATTTGCAACAGAAAGCACAAAAAAGATATCTAGGAAAATACCCGCAGTGACTTTGTTAAAAAGACAATGGGCCTCATTACATGGACGGCGGTAACCATGGTGTTATTAGCGCCATGGTTGCCGCCGGTATTTTACCGAGTCCGCCTTGGTGAATGGGGGAATTACCGCCCCATTCCAAGGTTGGCAGGCGGTAATTCCCCATTCACCAAGGCCCTTCCCCATTCTCATTTGTGCCCCCATAGGGCTCAATGGCAATGGGGAAGGAGCAAATAACGGTACAGCTGTTAGCAGTACCGTTATTTGCCCTGAAGTCCCTCAGCGGGTCCCTTCCATAACGTGTGGTCTGGCCACACGTTAAGGACGGGACCCGCTGAGGGACCTCGTAGTATCGCGCTAAGGGATTACCGGCACCGGTGCCCTTACCGGTGCCGGTAATCCCTTAGTGCCAACCGTGTAATGAGGCCCAATCTCTTCAATAGAACTTTAGGCCGAATAAAGACTTCTGTTTGAGAAACTGGTGTGTAATAGTGCTTTTAGAAAGCAACGTATCATTTCATTGTGGCACTAATCACAGCACTGCCAAATGACCCAGCTCTATTATTTTGTTTGCATGTCCTGACCTTACAGCAAGCAATACGCATGCTTGGTGTTCACAGACCACACTTAGCAGGCAGCGGGAGATGCATTGTCCACACACAAAAGTGCGTGCATGTGTTGTAATAAAAAATAACAGCAATAATACAAATGACATTGCTCCTTTCTCGAAGGATCCGAAACGCTGAAATCTGAATAAATTTAAAAATGATAACGAGTGTTCCAATCCAAATGCCCGGAAAGTTTCCGGGCATTTGGATTGGAACACTCGTTATACATAGCCTCACTAAACATGAAACAAAACTATTGCGTAACACGTGGAGCATAAGATTGTGCTGGAGATGCTAACCAAACAAACACATGTCAGTAGATAGCAAATGCACGTGGCACCTCATCACTGCACTCCTCTCTCTCTCACATAAAGTAAATACATGAACACAAATGTCAACATGCCTCCTCCTGCAGCACCTAACTGCACCCTATAAACTGCAACCCCAGCAGTACAAATCCTGCAGCACCTCACTGCTCCCCATAACTACAACAAAACAGTAAACTTACCTGCAGCATCTCACTGCACCCCAGCGACTGCAACAAAGGCAGTACCATTTCCTGCAACACCTCACTTCACCCCATAACTGCTGCAAAACAGTAAAATGACCTGCTGAAACTCACCACACCCTACGACTGCAAACACCGGTACCAAACTTCCCCACAGCACCTTACTGCAATCCAAACAGTATAATCTACTGCAGCATCTCAATGCAACCACCCATTCTGAAGTCCAAACAACAAACACTCAGAACCCAATTGGCCATTCAGAAACCCTAATAACCAACACTCAAAGTCCAACTGCACATTCTGAAACCAAACAAACATACCACATTACTGTAGAGCTTCTAGAACTGTACAAACCATTCTAGGGAAAACCCCCCACAAACAACACCCAAAGCAAATGTTATATGATAGGTTATTTATAACGCGCGGGGGATCGAACCTGTGGTGCTCCGTGTGGTCTTGTTTTCAAGGTGAGCACGTTGCCCATGAGCTATCCTCACAAGAATGCGTAACCTTTTCTAATTCATTTTAGCGTTCAAATTCTCCACACCCTTATGTCCAAGATACCAATAGACAACGAACAAACATTTCTAAAATATTTCCTGTGCATACCCTGCACCCTCATGTCCAGACCAATATGTTCGCAGAGCAATGAAAGCCTGTGCCCCTTTTGCACCAACCGTAAAATAACCCTGCAGAGAAAACGTGAACACCTGACCTATCCCGAGTACAACACTCAGTCCACACATTTACTCCTCCTTAATATGAAGTTTTCTGGCGCCCTCCAGTAGAACCCCTGAATCTGGATCCAGCTCCTTCAAGTTGTTGAAAAACCTTTACCAACTTGAACACAATTCTGATGTAGCGAGGCTACCCTCACCACATACCCCACACTCTTGGAACCCATGGTTACTCTTCTTCACCCTTTTTGCTGCTGAAAGTCCTTCTTGCCCATGTAGACTCACTCCTAATGACTGGCTCGCCTCCTCCTGGCACGGGCCACTCTTCCCACCAAACACCAATACTTCCACGCTATCATTCCGTTCCTCCTCCTTCACCTCGGGCCCCTCCTGGCACCAACTCCACTCAACATGACGAACCTCTGCCTCAGTGGTGTGATTCTGATCCGTTTTCTCCATGAACGTGTGCCCCTCATATGGCACAATTACTTAGAGCAGCTGCGTTTGTGCTAATGTGGGGTTCACCCATATGAAAACAAAGTCACCGAGCTGTGCCATTTCAAGGTGAGCAGCAGCTTCATATACATAGCTCTTTCTTTCTTTCTTTCTTTCTTTCTTTCTTTCTTTCTTTCTTTCTTTCTTTCTTTCTTTCTTTCTTTCTTTCTTTCTTTCTTTCTTTCTTTCTTTCTTTCTTTCTTTCCTTCCTTCCGTGCTTGGAAGACAATCATAAGGGCAGTGCAAGGGAGAAAGTGGAAAAGGGCAGGGCGAGAGAGACGCAAGCAGGAGACAGGCGGAGAGAAGGGGAAAAGTGAGAGGGGAGAAAGTGCAAGGCAAGTGGGCAAGAGGAAAAGGGAAGGTCGGGAGAGATGCAAGCAGGAGAAAGGGGGGAAGGGAGAGGGGAGAAAGGGCAAGGCAAGGGGGCAAGAGGGAATGGGTGGGGCGAGGGAGAAGCAAGCAGGCGAGAGGGGGAAAAGAGAGCGGGGCGAAAGGGCAATGCAAGGGGGCAAGAGGGAATGAGCGGGGCGAGGGAGAAGCAAGCAGGAGAGAGGGGGAAAAGAGAGACGGGGAGAAAGGTCAATGCACGTGCCACGGGGGCAAGGGGAAAAGAGCAGAGCAAGAGAGGAAAAATAGAGACGAAGAGGCCGATGGGATAGAAAGAAGGCGCGTAGAGGGGAAAAGGAGAGATTGAATACACGGGGCGAGGAAATGGCGATGGGGTAGAGGGGCAAGTGAGGAAATATCAGGAGGGGGTGAGGCCAAGAGGGGGAATAGGGGCAGGAAGTGGAGACAGAAATGGGGGATGGAGAGAGAGATGCAAGGGGAAAGGAGAGATACATGGAGGAACGGCAAGGAGGTGGAGAAAGAACGAATGGAGAAGAGCGGTAGAAGTGAAGGGGGAGGATGGAGGTTTAGACGCAGACACGAAGCGCCATGGAGAAGGCGGCAGGGACGGGAATTCCCTTAGAGAGGGGACGAATGGGGACTTGAAGAGAGAAGCCTGACAAGGCCGGGGAACCTTGTGAGAGGCCTGAAGGCGAGGGGCGAAAGAATTAAAAAGACAATAATGGGAGATGCCAATCCGTCATGATGCAGACAGGAGACAGGTGTCGAGTGGAGGGGGGGGTTGAGATAGCTTTAGGCCCCAGCTCCCGAAAGCGCACAGGTCAAAGAGAGGGACCCAAAGGAGTCAGACGAAGAGGCCGCGAAGAGAAGGGGCATAGGCAGCACGATTGAGACAGGCGATGAGGAGGGGTGTGGAAGGAAGGTAGGAAGAGTTTACATGTTAAGGGGAGAGCAGGGGGACCCCCCACCCAATAGCTCCTCAAGGAGGTGGGAACAGAACCCTAAAGGAGCTGACACAACAGTCAGCCACGGCCCAAGACGCGACCCCTCCCGCATCATGCTAGGCCTGGGCCCTGGCCACCAGCCGTGGTGGTGCCACTGTGCCAGGCCTCTCCCTCGCGCTGCCAGGGCTCTGACTTGTGGCATTTTATATTTTCGGCATTTTTTGTTGGAAAATGCTGAAAATATAAAACGGCACATTTTGGATGGAGAACTATGCGGGCACTGGGCCCGCTACCACCAAGGCCCGGACTGGAGTGACTGTGAGACAGACAAGGCCAAGGCCCCAAGTTGACGGCAGTCAGCAACACTGAAAGACGTATAGGCCCTGCCCTGGTCTACACGTCTTTCAGTGTTGCAGACTGGGGACGTGGACCACGTCCCCGGGCCCAAAACAGAAACAACATCTGGGACCTGGGGGTAGTTACCCGCCGGCAAGCAGGCCGTCTCTGCTGGGCTGGTGGTGGTCTTCAGGGCAGGGCAGCTGAGCTGGCGTCGTGACTCCTGTTCTTCGTGTCGTCCTCAAGAATGAAGGCCAGGGGAGAGAGTGTGAAGGTGGCGCAGGCGCGCGCACGCACAGACCCTGCACGCCACTAGCACCAGTGATCTGCATAGAAACAGTAATGTCATTGGCTGTTTGCCAGCCAATGCAAGGGTTGTCATTGGCTGGCAAACAGCCAATGACATTACTGTGTCCATGCAGGGGAGGGACTTGGAGGGAATTTCATTTCCTGAATTCACCTTAGTGCGCTGTTTGCGCACATTTTATACTGGTGAGGCCACCCCTGAAGCGTCCGCCAGCCTTCTAATTAAAGGGGCTTACGTAGAGTGCGTGGAGCTACGAGCTCCACGCACTCTACTATTGAAGAAGGAAGAGTAAAACGGGACGCGCCCCGCTGTGAAAGCAGCCGGGACGGCCCTTAGTTATTGTTGCCTTGCCACAACGCCCCCGCGCTATTGGCAAAGGAAATGCAAGCTAAAAGAGATTCAATCAGAGAAGTTATCTGATTGAATCTCTTTTAGCTTCCTCTTTCTTTTCTCTTTCTTTTCTGGGGGTCGGCGCCCGGCTGCCCTATGATAGCAGCGGCCACTCTGCTCCATGAAACTGATCGGTCATTTCGGGGGCTGGGGGGAGGCAGCAAATGGACATAGATGCCATATTTCTGTATGTTAAACGGTTGTCCTTAAGAAGGAGTGCACAGCAAATGAGCTTTTGGAAGGAGAACACACAGACCAATTAAATCAAACAGACAAGAACATTCTCAAACACATTGGCACGTAAACTGGCAGTAGGGCTCAACACGTCCCACTCTTTGCAATGTTGGTGGCAATGTTTTGATACTGCGTCTCCAGTTACGTGATCATGGCCAAGACTCTTCACACACTTGGACAATTACATTATGTTCACAGGATAAATCTACCCTTAGATGATTTCCTGAACAATTCCAACAGCAGAATGGACGTGCCTCGGTGCTGTTTCTAATCGAAAGTATTGCAATAAAACAATTGTCTTTATGGAAAATGTGTTTTGAATGGATGGTTTTTGCATGGTGAGTGAAATATCTTGCACATTGTCAGGTGAGTCCATCTGGCTGCTTAAAACGTGTCACTACTGTTAAAATTGCCACATCACTCTAGTAGTGACATATAAAGGTTTAGAAATATATTCGTGACCAGACCTGGTTACTTTGTGGTTCGTGGATCCAGATTTCAAAGTTAATATATATCTTGCCAGCATCTATTTACTGTCTTATATCTTATGTCTTATGATGACAATGATTGTATCAATACACACTTGTGGGTATTAAGTATCCAGGTTTCGCTGTACAATTGAGAATGCGTACATTCCTTTTACAGATTATAATAATGTTCAGTTTTATGGTGAGATTAACACGAGTTAAAGGTAGCAGACGGACACAGCAGACAAAACATCATGATTGACATACTTGGCAATGTCTTTCCTGATCAACAGAAAATGTATCCCAACTACAATGTGCTCTACCCTGCAGAGTCCAGTGGCCAAGAGCTAGTGTGGTTAGACACTATCCTCCTTCGGGTAGGTCTCACATCTTGCATAAACCTGTCCCAGTACAGCCAGGTATCCCAGGCTTGAAGTTGCCCATCAACATTGTACTCTCTTCTTACAGGTCCTCATTTTAGGACAGAGTGAGGTAAACTCATACAGGACCTGGGCGATAAGCTCAAAAACAACTTCTAAAAAACAACATAGGGAGAATTCTGTAAGAACGAGTGTCAGGAGCGATAGTTTAGCCAAATCAAGTGAGGGTTTATTTAGTGTCAGAGATTCATTGTGCAATTCCTAAACTAGATCAGATGTTCCTGGGGTCTCTGCATCCAAGAACAATTCCTCGGAACAGAATCCTCCGTGTCTCAGGGTAGTTTTAAGTGCTCCAGTACACTTCTTTGTCTATTTGTCTACCTTTGTCAGATGATCCTGACGTCTTTCTTTCTGTAGCCCTGTAATGTCTACCTGCCATGCCTGCCCAGCAGATGTTGATGTCTATTGAGTGGCTGTATCAGATCTCTCTTGCCATAGGGTTTGTTTGGAAGCTTTACTCAGGGAAAACTGGTAGCTGCCCCAGGGTTCTACTGCATTGCAATTTCTTTGTCAGCATGCAGTAATAATCACCTCCAAGGCAAGAGTTTCTACAAAAAATGGAAGCGTCTTTAGTTGGCACACATGGCCTTGCAGCAGCCATTATGATTTTTGCTCGAGCTCCCAGTCGGCTGTTCTTCACTTTCTTCTTTCAAGGCCTGGCTCATGTCAGACTTTTGGCCCAGAGTCCTACCATCCTTGCCTTTCAACCTTGCCTCTTCGACAGTATGACCCAGTTGACCTAGCCACTTCCTTTTGTGTATCCTCTCTACTAGGTGACTTACTTTTCTTGGACAATGTGGGTTCTGACTACCTAACTCTTCTCCCGCACTTCCTCCTCTCACTGCAACACCACTCACACTCTCTTAGCCATCCTATTACCCTACACGTCAGAAGGTGTGTCCTAGTTTCATAGTGAGGACCCGGCAGTAATTGTCTCGATGAGTGGTGGTTGCTGGGTGCTTTTCCTCATTAGTAGGTTTGCTTAGATAGGGTTTTACCTAATGTTCCACCTCCTCCCTATGTGCCTGGTCTTTATTTCCATTTAGTGTTATGTATTTTAAGCCTCTCACTAATTAAAATTCGATGTCGTCCAGACCCCATGTGTCATAATCAGACTTCCCAGGTGAACTTAATCCTTTCTCCCCATGGACCAACCACAGAGACTCCAAGCAATCCCTGGCCAGCAGATGAGGCAAAAGGCAGCACAGGAACGGCACCGCAGGCCACTCAGCAGCTGCAAGCAAATGGTCCAAGGATCAATTATCAAAAGAACAGAACCAACAACCTGAGCCCACCCGTGTTGCAAATGACATACCTGATGTGGGAGTAGGCAGCTGAAGAGGGAAAGGATGACCCAACGGCATGAGGACGTCAGTGGGGCAGGGAACCCTATCCCAAATGGCACGAGGGCTCAAACTAAGGACTAATGGAATGAGTCCTGGAAAGGAGCCATAGCAAGTCCACCAAGTCTCAGATGTAACAAGGAAAGTCAATGTTCCAAGCCAGTCAAGGTCCAAAAACGCAAAAAACAGAAGGGCAATCCAAAAGAGTTCCAGAGTTCAAAGATCAGGAAAATCCAAAAACCAGAGAGCAAGAGTACCAAGCAGTTCAACACACTCCAGGGGCAGATCCAAAGCAATCTGTAATCCAGTATCCAGGATCTCAAAGTCCTGGAAAGCTGAAAGGAACAGGAAACGCAGAATACCACATGCCAGAAACAGCTGAGAAGCATAGAAACCTGTGGCTGGTCCCTTAAGTAGCGGAACTTCCATATCTGGACTGCAGTATCCTTGGGTCATGTGAGGTGAAGCAGCACATGTGACAGCCATTGCCCTGCGTAGTGGAAGCGCCAGCTGTCAGCATGGAGAGGCATCAGTCAATCGCCATGGCAACAGCCAGGGATGCCGTAACATGGAGAAACACTGTGGGGCACCGGGGGCTGCAAGAGAGTGGTGCTGTAGCATGGAGAAGTGGCGCAGTGATCCAGAGGCTACGGGAGAGCAACCCCGGGATGATGAGTGTGCAGCACCATGGTCCAAGATCGCAAAAGGGTCCATTGCGCTTGGATCAGACAACAGTATTATGGTGGTCCAAGGATACGTGTTCCCACTTCCCAGTTCAGAAGTGAATTTGTTTTCTCTCTTTTTCAGCATTCTATCTCTGAGAGTGGATGCTCAACCTGTTTGTGTTTCCGTATTGCTGAACAATTTAAATTTTCTCCAGCTGACACCGTATGGTGTGGTTTGCTGTATTGATCCCAATCGAAGCATGGAACTTAAAATGGGGCCAAAAATGTTCAAATCACCTGCTTATGCAAATGGCCTGTTAAGCCGTTCCTTATCTCTGGATATCTTCCCCATGAGCAGGGTGCTGACACTGAACATAATGTAGGGCCCTGTTACGCCTATCTCATGGGGAATGCTTCCCCTGGTAACATGGTCCTTCGGTAAACCTCTGCAACGGCTGGACTGAAAGAGGACTGGGGAAGTTGTGGTGGATCTTCCAGCGGTTGCATCACTTAGCGGTGGCTTTACCGGGCCAGAGATTTCTTCAGTTGACATTCATGATCGATGAACAAGTGATAATCAAGTGATTCCACCCACCCAGCTCCATGGCCTTCTTTCACTGTCTCATGAAGCATACTTCCTCTTATTTGCACCGAAGGTGAGTGCAGGAGCCAATCAGATTGCTTGGATTGTGGACTGAATCCCATGATCCAAGTCCCTGTTCTGAACAAAGTAAAAGCTGCACGTACCTAATCCGGCAATCTTCCCCGCTCCCCACTGCCCGTGGTCCCTCCACCTACACTCGCACCACCCCTCCTGTTCCTCCTCCCCCTTACCTGTTACTTTTGTGGGCCGCTGCCATGTCATTCATAAAGAGCCCCCAGGCCACCATGGAAATGGAAGGTGTGGATCCACATTGAGTATTGGGTGATTATTTGTTTGAATTAATGGGTCTGGCGATCACGCAACCAGTACATTCAGACAAATAACTTGTTATCAGCCCAATGGTTTAAAAACACAGTGTGGTAATAGCAATAATAGGCACACTTTGGGCTTCATGGGCTGGTATTGGCACCATTTCCTGTTGTGAGGGCCCCCACTTTGCTCAGACCTGTAACTTCACCTTCTGGCCGTTACCGGCCTGTGAAGGCCACAGGGGTTTACTATTGCTTTAATAACATGGGGGTTGCTCCAAACTCTATTCATCTTCTGGGCCTCTGAGGCCACCCAAGGGAGTATTGGGGGAAACTGGGGGATCCGTTATATACTAGAATCTAGGGCCATATGTGTATATGCCGTCCACCCCAGCATTGTACCTGTCCTGTGCTTCCTGGACGATGCCATTTTTTCTTTGACTTTTCCTTTCTGATGCAAGTTTTCATGATGTTGTTTTCATTATATTTGATACTTTTGTGCAGTGCCCACCTAGATGAACCCTTTAGGTGTGTATGGTAACAGAATAAAGTGTTTGTGTAGGTAGGAAGAAACAGAAAGTGGGAGTGTGTGCACTCCCCAATCCTGCATTGAGTTGTTAAGGGAAACCGACCACCCCTCGCCCCCAGTGCACTGTGGGTTCTGGAGAGTGAAGGCAGAGGAAACCAGCACTTTCCTAGAAGACCCCCACCTACATAAGAGAATCCCTGGCCAGGATCCAGGGCTAATGAACACCCACCTGATGACGACTTCCTATTCATCGATTTTGTCCCCCATGGACTTGTTGGTCAGGCTCTGCCATTTCCCAGCACCGACAGGTGAGACTGCCAGTAACAGCAGGACAAAATTATATTTTCCGTCATTAATGGATATCTCTATAATGATTTTCTTTATGCACACAACATACCACCAGCTATTCTCAATACAAGCTGCTGTAAAATACACCATCTATTTTATCGAAAGAAGGGACATATGCATACTAATTAACACAACCTGTTACCCTCAGGAATCTGAAAACTGATCCATCAGCCACTCAACAAATGTGGGCTGTATGCAGTCTAATAATTGACATGTACCCAAAATTTAAAATATCATATTTGAATTCATTTGCTAAACAGCACAAGTATCAAAAAACATTTTTCTAAAAAATGCATTTACACCACATAAAAAATATACAATGATTAAAAGT
The DNA here is from genome assembly GCF_040938575.1 of Ambystoma mexicanum. Taxonomy (NCBI): domain Eukaryota; kingdom Metazoa; phylum Chordata; class Amphibia; order Caudata; family Ambystomatidae; genus Ambystoma; species Ambystoma mexicanum. Next base: position 880,082,246 of record NC_090930.1, read on the forward strand.
GGTGATTTCACCACACAAACTCAAGTTATACAAATACTTCAAAACACTACACAGTAGCAACTCAATTCCTCTTGCTTACTACTGTGTATAACAAATTAGCCGCAGTGTGGGGTAACCCGCAAATCAAATAACGTAAAATACACCATCACACTTGAACACGTAAGAATAATGTACCTCCATTAGTATGTAAAACCAAATGCTTTTTATGTCATATTTCTTTGGATTTGAACATAAAATTGTCCATTTTGGAAGCCATTTTTCAAAAGCTTTCGAGGGGTAGAACCCCCCGCCCCGCACCTCCCTTGATGTGGATTGGGCTTGCTCGCTACGCTCGCTTTTTCCCTAATTCGTCCAGAGTAATTTATGCCCCACTACCTTTCAAAGTCACCAGCTGCCACTACATCATGGTTATCCAAACTCTTCCGGATCAGGGACAACCATGTTTTTCCATGATGCAATGGACACTCTTGGACCATCATTATCCATGGCGAGTCATTTATCATTTATGGTTTTACATGGAAAAAACACGGTTAATGCCAGCACCAAAACATGGTCATCCATGAGCTTTGTCTGTGAACATGGAGAAACCACGATTAGCCATGGTTTGTCTGTGAACATAAAATGGGGAAGAGGAGTACGCTCTCCCTAACCCTGTGCCTTGCTGTATAGGAGTTTCAGTGACTGTGCCGGAGTGGGCACATCATAAACCACAATGTGAAACATTTAAAGCCATCGGTGTGCGAACTGGGCCCTGTAATGTCCCTCTGGATATCTAAAGGAATTTGCTATATATACCTTAAGATTGCCACACATATTAGTTTCCCTCAGAGGCTACTATAAGCACTGCAGGCTGCTTAATGGTGACCAGGATCTCCATTTGCACTAATTCCTTCAACGTGGGCATTAGGGCTTCACTGCTTTTGCTTGTCCAGAAACAACGGTACTCGGTATTCTTCCAAGGGGATTGCCTTTTTATTTTTTTATTTTATTTAAATTTGCACAAAGAGGCAACATTACACACACATATACCCTTAGGCAACAACCTACTTGACAAGCATTACAGTGAAGCATAATCAGATTACACAGTTCCATTTTCCATTACAGTGTCACAAACTCCTCATCCCCGCCGGTTTCCTTGTCGACCAGATAGTGCTGGAAACTTCCCCAAATGTCCGTTGGTCGATTCATAACGGGTAATAAACTAGAGGATAGTTCTTCTTTATCGTACGCCCAGATCATATCCTTCTCCCATATTTCAAACGTAGGGGAAGTGGTACGCTTGCACTTCATAAGTATGGCTCGTTTAGCTAATAACACACCTATATTAATGAGTTTACGTTTTAGAGGGTTCATTTTCTGCACACAACCTAGCACGCACACCGCTGGCTCCCATCACACTTCTTGATCAACCATCTTTGATAACGTCTCACATACCTTGTACCAGCACTCAGTGAGCTCCCCACATGACATTAGCATATGTAGTATATCAGCATCCCATTGTGACACCTTGGACACCTTCCCTCAGTTGTGACATACAGTTTCTTAAGTCAGGCTGGGGTGGTCTATCATTATTTTAAAATTAATCAGCTTATATCTGGAGTTATATGATATTTGTTTAGTTAGTTTACATAACTAGAGCCAGTGCATGTCCGAAAAGGCGATGCCCAGATCTTTCTCCCAGTCCTCTCTAACATCCAGTGTGTGAACCTCCCTTGTCAACAGTACCAATTTGTAAGTAGCCAAAGCAGATTTCCTAGTTGCGCCAGCGGATAATACATAGTTCAAGCTCTGATGTGAGGGGGGCTCCAGAGGGAATCCAGCCCCTACAGCCTCCACCGCAGATCTGACTCTAAAGAATTGCAGTTTCTATAGCGGGGTGTCTCCTAATTGACTTTTAATGTCTTCCCAGGTGACAAACTCGCGATCTCGATATAAATCACCAAAGTGCAGTATGCCCGCTTTGTGCCAGTGTGTAGCCAGTACTGAATCCTTGGTGAGGCTCAGGTAAGGAGCGTCCCAAATAGGAATGAACAGGCTGCATATTGTGGTGTTATGAGATTTTAAGACCAGACTTCGGCACGCCTGTTGCGTGGTTAATACCGGGTCTAGGTGGTTCACGTGCCTCTGCCCCCTGTTACCACCCCATGAAGTAATGCGGTCCCACACTCCACTTGCCTCTCCAAATCTACGTATGATGTGCTTGGCCCATCCTGCACCAATTTTACTGCATAGTATGCTTATGCCGCTAGGTAGTACAACTCATAGTCCTGTGCGGCCAGTCCCCCTTGTTCCTACGGGAGCGCCAAGCACTCCCAGCTGACTCTAGCCTGCCCCTTCCACACAAACTCAGAGCACGCACCAGTCATCTTTGTGAAAAAGGACCTGCCCAGCCATAGTGGTATTGTGCTAAAGAGGTAAAACAGTTTGGCAGTTTGGGCAGGATAATCATTTTCACCAAAGCAAACCGGCCTATCAGTGAGATGGGGAGCTGTTTCCAACTTAAGAGTTTGGTGCATAATTCGTTGACTTAGAGGTCATAATTCAGAGAGCCCATCAGAGTCGCCGAGCGTGCCACTACCACCCCCAGATACTTCACCTCTGTGGGCGACCACTTTAGTCCAAACAGGTTGCTAGGTTCCCACGTGCTGTCTGTCAGAGAGAACACTTCAGACTTGTTACTGTTTAGGCGGAGACGTGAGTACCTACCAAATTCGTGTACCGCGGCTATTACCCTCTGTAAATATCTCCCGGGTTTCCCTACATACATCAGGATGTCATCCGCGTAAAGAGTTATTCATTCTATTCAACCCGCTATAGCTATGCTTGCTCGAGCTTGTCATGCGCTCATGAGGTCCGCAAGGGGCTCTATCACAAGTGCAAACAATAATGGTGATAGCGGGCAGCCCTGCTTGGTGTCACCCGCTAGTGACAACACTGCAGACAGCACTCTATTCACACTCACCCTGGCATATGGGCTTGGGTATAGATTCTGTATCCATTTTACGAAGTTAGGACCAAACCTGTAGTTGTGTAGCGCTCTAAATAGAAAAGACCAGTATCCTGTGTCGAAGGCCTTCTGCATATCCAGGGACACCACCACCCTCTCAGCATTCTGTGGTATCTGTGCCATAACATTGTAGAGCCTTCTTATAGTAAATGCTGTCGACCGACCCTGTATGAAGCCTGCTTGTTCTTCGTGAACCATATAGGGGATTAACGGATTGAGTCGTGAGGCTAGGATTTTTCCATATATTTTCACATCTGTGTTTATGAGAGATAATGGCTGGTATGATCCACATTCTTCTGGTGGCTTCCCAGGTTTCACCAACAGTGTGATAACCGCCTCTCGCATTGATTCCGGCAGTATGCCAGTCTCCTACGCCTCGGTCCATACTGACAGTAAACGAGGGGCCAAGGACTTCTTAAACTCCTTATAAATGTCTATGCTTAGCCCATCCGAGCCTGGCGCTTCCCCCCCCGGATAGGTCTTTTATCGTCCCTTTTATGTCATCCAGTGTTATAGGTGTTTCAAGTGCATCACAGGCTTCAGGGGATAGGAGTCGTCGTGGGAATCTTAGCTAGGTATTTGTCTATTATGCCATCCAAGTGGTGGGGCGCTAAACCTGGAATGAGTATGTTCAGTCGAGCAAGCGTAGCTAGCGAACTGAACCGACAATAGGGGGGTTTGCTGGGGTTTTCCCACCTATGAAATTAAAAGTATGCATTTTACATTACCGTTTTCAAAGGAAAAGGAGTAAAAATGTATTAATTTTACAGGCAGTTTTTAAGAATTAAGTTTTCCAATACTCCAGGTTCTTTTACAATTCAAGAGCATCATTCAAATCTGCTTTGTGGATGAGGGAGTGGAAGGCGATCCTATAGGAGAATGCTGCAAAGACAACTCAGCAAGTTAGGTGACTGTTGCTGAGATTATGTTAGACCTTCCTATAAATCATATGGCTTGTTTCTATTCCTGCTGCAAAATGTGCTGTTAAATGTGTTGTTTCGACTGGGGGATGGGTACAGCTCCCTCGCATCACTCTGTGTGGTAACCCCTGCCTCCGTAGCAAAAATCAAAAACTGCTACCCATTAATAATATTTATTTCAATTGATCTTTCCCTTTAGAAGAAAGTGCACAAGACAAATGAGTATTTGCCTTTCAAAAAAAGCAACCAACACTGGAACAATAACCTGAGAGAGTTCCAATAATTATGCTGGCAAAGAATAAAAGGTACACACCTTATAAACCCAACAATTTATATTGAAATATTTCAAGGAAAACAAAATCCAAACAGTAGAAATGTGCTTTGATGACACTTTCATGTGGGCTTGTAGGTAAGCTTTTGCACTGGAAACATGCTAACCTGGGGTGAAAAATGCTAGTAGCCGAACACTTGAGCGGTCAAACTTTTTTTAATGCTGGCCTCAGATACACCTAAAAAGGGGTGCATTCAGCCCCTGAAAAAAGTGGGTGGACGCTATCCACCCTCATGTATCCCCTTGACTTGTGCCCTGAAAATCAGCACAGGGCCTGAACCAGAGAATATAACCTCTCCAGTACTGAATCCTCCCTTGCCACATCCTGGGGATATAGTCAAAACTCACTTGCCCTCTCATCCTACCCTTCTCACTCCCATGTTTGGCTTTCAACAATACTCTGTTTTACAAAGAACATTTGAAAAGTACACAAACCATGGTATGGTGGTCATACAAATATATAAATCCTTATAGAAATATGCTAGGCAAAAAGTTTACCATTGTGGCATAATTCACTCCACCTTGAATGGAAGACTACAAATACCAGAATGCAATTCAGAAGAAGGCAAACACAAATCGCCTGTGGGTTTTGAAAATGTACTTTCAAGACTCAAACGTAACTAAAGGTAATGTGGGAAAAGGTTACTTACCTGTTTGAGTTGCAATGCTTGACAAAGGCATGCTTCCCAATCCCTACTTGTACGGTGTAAAAGCAACATAAGGTTGGGTGCTAACAGCATGCCAGAAACAAACACTTGCTTCTGTTCTCGTCTTTGATCTCCCTGTGCTGTTCTGCCCTTTCCCCTGTCCTGATCTTTATATATTTTGCCAAAAAGCTGCTGCCACAGCTCGGACCACCCCACAGGCTCCCACTATCTCCCGCTGATCGTCTTACTACCAGATGTGGGAGATCTTCGGGGCCCGAGGGTTTCTCCAAAGAATGCCATTAATAACCCCGGAGCGGCTGGAAATTCATCTTTCTCCCCGTCAAAGTATTATAAAACGGGTCTCTGTCCCTCCCCCAGCCTCCTGTAGCAGAGCTCACAGCAGAGGTCATTCTACCTGCCAGGCACTATTAGCACTGCTGGTTATGGCCAAGATGCCAGTTCTTTGCCGAAGCTATTTATGATGTGTTTCTGCTGCAGCATACATGCATCCGCTCCCTCACATGAACTGCCTCAGTTTAGACCTTGAGTGAGAAGTCTCTTCAAGCTCCAAGGGTGGAGTTTATCCTTGGGAGACTCGGGTGGAAGGCCACATACATCTCTGAACTCTCACAATGGGCTGTCTCATGAGCCGACAGTCCCCGATCTATCATCGCTCTCAGAATGAAGCTGATTATACGATTGGCTTCAGTCTGCTATTGGGATGTGAGGGGGGAACCACTGGCGTAAAAGGGGCCCTCGCAGCCCCCGCGGTGCCGGGGGCCCCGCCAGCACATGTCATGAGAGTGGGCTTCACTTGGAGAAAAGTGAGGCACCCAAAAAAAAGTTTCTTTTTGAATTCACTCTACATTATAAAGAATATTTTTCTGTAACAGAAATTATTTCTTTATGAAGGCAGGTTGACAAAAAAAAGACATTTTCTTTCTCAAGCCTGAGGGCTCCCCTCATCCCATGACATGGAAGACGCAAGGATGGAGGCCTCCATGTCATGGGGTTGAGGGGAGCCCTATGACTTCAAAAATAAATAGTTTCAGTTATGTTTCGGTCCCTAGCGGAAATTATTTCTTCATGAAGTCAGAGTGACTTCAAAAACAAACAATGGGGCTCATTCTGACTATGCCGGTCCGGAAACAACGGTGCCTGTAAGCTTACTGACACCGTTGACTAGATCGGCATGTTACAGGTCTGCCTGCCGGGGCCGCCGTGCCCAACAGGTCTGACCCGCCGGCACAGCGGCCATGGTAGGCAGACGCATCACGGAAGCACCAACACTGTTAACAATGGTGTCAGTGCTTCCGTGTCCCCATTCCCGTGTTACCGCAGGACCCGTAATGAGCGCTAATTTCTTTATGAAGTAATAGGGCAGCCCTCAACCCCATGATGTGTGCGTGTCTTATTTGTGTGGGGGCATCTAACTTCTTTACGCATTTTAACGAGACTATTCTAGTGCAGCTTCAATGTTACAAGCAGTTAACTCTCTCATTTAAGTCTGAAAGTACCCACTTATGGACTGCTGTGAGAATGAGCGGTCTCCTGTTCCCTCTCTACCCTTCCAATCACTCCCCTGGCATGCAAGTACTAAACCCACATCACAATTTCAATTGCCTAAAAAATGTGGCATTTGCATGCAGATACTAACAGTGAAATGTTTTATGTTGGTAATTGCTGGGCCCTTGTTAACAGTTAAACCCAGGTGCCATTTAACATCTGTGTCCTGCTCTGTCCGGCAACTGCTCTAAAGGTCAGCCAGGTCAACATAGCCCAAAATTTCACAGGGGGGAGTGCTATTGCCCAGTCAACTCAATGGTGTTGCGCCACTACATGTGTTAAATACCTTGATTACTTATTGGTAATCTTCATTACTCCTAGCACTATTCTTCCTCGTCCCAGTACTTATGTATGAGGCAGTACTTGTGTATGAGGCAGTCTGCCTCATACACAAGTACTGAGATGAGGTAGAGGTACATGGAGGTAATACCTGACTTAGCTACCTGTCTGTACTCTTCATTACTCCTAGTCCCACTCTTCCTCATCCCAGTACTTACCTATGAGGCAAGGAGCCTCATACATACGCTCTGGCACAAGGAAGAGGGACGTGGAGGTAATAATTCTGGACCAATGAGCTGATTTTGGAGGTTGGGGTAGGGGGTGGGAGTGAGAGGTTTTGTGAGGGGGGCAGGATTGTGCCATAAATCATAATGGTTGTCCATGTCTAGGCTAAGCAGGCATGATATGTGTTATTAGTGGTACTGGGTAGTGCAAGGAGAACAAGAGACTGCAGGGTTACAGTTACAGCCCCTAAGTGTATGGTAGGCCCGGAGGCAGTGCAAGGTTGACCGATCAAGAAAGAGTCTGGACTCAGAGAGACTCTGAGTGTAGCCAAGCAACCAGTCGGTACAGCAGACAGGTATGTCAGCAGGGGAGGGAGAGAGAGAGAGAAAGCAGAGGAGAAGAGGAACGTTTTGAGCTGCTTTCAAAACTTCAGGTGGTCCGGCTCAAATTTGAGATGGGCAAGGAGGCCATTCCAAAGGGAGGCACCAGCAGAGGAGAGAGATCTACCCCCACTCTCTGCATGGAGAAGCTTCTATCCCTTAGCGAGTTGGAGGTAGCTGAGCGAAGGGCTCGAGATGGAAGGTATTTTGGAAGAGAGCGTTGGATGTAGTGCGGGCCCCGGCCCCAGAAAGTCTTGTGGACAATGCAAAGGGTCTTGAACTTGATCCTTGCAGCCACTGGGAGCCAATGGAGAGATTTCAGGGCTGGAGGGATACAATCCCTGGGCTTGAGGCCAAGGATAAGTCTTGCAGTCCTGTTCTGGATTAGTTGCAGAAGACAGAGAGTAGGGGAAGGCAGATTGAGACAGAGGCTGTTGCAGAAGTCCAGCCTGGACAGAACCAGGGCTCTGGAGACAGTGAGCTTCTGGTGAAAAGTGAGAAAGGGAAGAGTCCCTTTGAGGAGGAGCAGCTGGTAGTGGGACTTCTTGGCAACGTCCGAGATGTGAGGAGAGAAAGAGAGAGTGGCGTTGAAGACGACACCAAGGTTTTTTGCCTCCCATGAAGGCGAAGGAAGAGGGCCCAAGGCGGGCGGCCAGAGTGAGACAGGGAAAGCAGAGGCAGGGGTCCCAATGAGAAGGATCTCTGTCTTACTGGCATTAAGGCAGAGATCGTTGGAGGCGCACCAACCCTGAATTGTAGATAGACAGTCAGCAATGAAGGAGAGAGGAGAGGAGGCTCAGGGGAGCCTGAAGGAAACCTGAGTCATCCGCAAAACCCTGAAAGTTAGAGGAGAAGGTAGAGATCAGGTGGGCCAACGGTACCAAGTAGAGGTTGAAAAACCAGGGTGAGAGGATAGAGCCCTGGGGAACGCCACAGGTAGAGAGAGGTGGGAGAGAGAAAAGGACCAAGTTGGACCTGGGAGGGGTGGGGTGGTCCAAGAGGAAGGATGCCAGTCCAGGGCCTGGTCCATGATGCCCAGGTTCTCACAGAGTCAATGATTAGGATGGCATAGTTGACCGTGTCAAAATCAGAGGAAAGAAGGAGGATGAGGACAGAAGGAATTCTGGAATCAAGGTTAGGGAGCAGATCTTCACAGGTGTTCAGGAGAGCAGTTTCATTACCTCTGGAAGCACTGAAGCCAGACTGATGGTCATGGAGAGAACCAACATATTCAGTGTGGAGAGTAAGCTGGGAGATGGCAGCATTTCCAAGAGATTGCCCAGGAAAGGGGTGATGGAGATTGGGTGATAGTTTTCTGGTCAGGTAGGATTGGCAGACGGTTTCTTGAGGAATGGGCGCACAAGGGAGTGCTTAAGGGGAGAGGGGAACGTTCCAGTGGTGAAAGAGTGTTTACAGAAATCGGCCATGGCTGGAGCCATGATATCAATATGGTCCTTGATGGTTCTGGAGGGGCACGGGAGCACCTTATGGATGACACTTTTATAGATCGGACTTGTCTAGGAACCTTGTCAGGTGTCAGAGAGAAAGAGGAAAAAGGAGGAGGAGAGGTAGAGATGGCCAAAGGAGGCCGAGAGAGGAAGAAGGAGAGGAAGAGGAGATAGAGGCAGGATGTCCTGAGATTTAGTGGAGAAGTGAGAGGCCAGAGCCATACAGAGGGCCTGGGAGGGAACATGAGAGGTAGAGGCCGCAACAGGATTGACCAGTGACTTGTAGATTTAAAAGAGTTCAGCCGTGTTGTTAGAGGCCGCAGGGGCGCAGGCTTTAATGTGTTATTGCTTCGACTGGCATTTTGGTTCAACCAGACTAGGTATGTCTAAATGTGGCCTGGCCTGCTTCACTGTGTCTGCAATGGTCTACATTGTGCAGCCATTTGGACACATTTTCATTGTGGCATGGCATTTTTAATAGCAAAGCATTCATGTTCCCGTGCACTGTTGGTTACTTGCATGTATTGGATTGGTGTTATCCTACAAAACAATTGCAAACACTGTGGCTTTATACCCAATTTCTCTCAGAAAGTGTGCTGTATATTGCACTAAAACAAATATTTATATATTTCTCGTAGTGTAATGTGCGGCATACCCCTTCAGCAGCACGTTTGTGAGTATTGCGCAAGCATGGTAAACTAGGCCACCCCAGAGTGTGGCACCACCTGTGATTTGTTGCCGAGTTGAGGGGGGGCCCTCAGCATGGCTCGCAGGGGGGCCCCCTCATTTTGTGTTATGCCACTTGGGGGAACATGCCATTCTCTGAGCCTTTGAGGATTATTTGAAATCCACAGGCCCTATTTTCTGTCACACTTTTTATGGACTCTCAGTCACACCTGTTTAAAAGTGCCCTGCCTGCCACCAATGGATTCATTTGAATCGCACACACTTCCCAGTCCCACACACTGCTCAGCTGTCAAACTGCGGGCAAAGAAAACTAACTTTAGAGGTGCGGTGCCCCACCGTAACCCTGATAAAATAAATATATGACAAACTTCAATGGACTCTTTCAGTTCTGAAATTGACACACTTGCAGTGCACACGTCCGTGTGTTGACAATGGGACTAAGCCCGGACTTGGCAGCCCTCACCGCGCTCTAGCCCTTGCACGGAAGCCAGAACAGGCGGTTCAGCTGTGATGTGCGTCCAGATTCCACCTTTCCTCAAGCCTGTGTTTTAGGCTTTTAGCAAAATGAAGATGACTCGTATTATGTACGCAGCTGGAGGGGTGTGCAGGCCATGCTCGGCCAGCACTGCCGCAGCTGCAAAGTCTCATCTCTGTGGCCCAGAAGAGGGTAAAAGCAGCCAGTTGCAGCAGGCCCTTCCTGTGCTTGAAGCCTTCAAGCGCAGGAGACACCTAGTGAAAAGTTCAGATGTTTTTCTTTTTCTTCCAAATGTACTAATTATGCATAGGCTTGTAGAGGCTCCCAATATACCCACGGCCGTCCTCACCTGTGACTTGACTCCTCTGACCCTCCGAATAACAGTCAGGCAGCAGGCCGAGAGAGTCCCGTTGGTGCTGACTTCCTTTTACTTACCGATTACCGCTACTGGCCGTGTGAAGTGGGCCCTCTCTGCTGTCCTGTTTTCCAGCCTGGCTGGGCAGCTGCCTGGACCACTTCTGAGAAGTTCTAGAAGGTGGCAGCACCTACTCACTAACACGCCGGTGCCCATCAACCAACCCCACCGACACTCATGAATGTTATTGGCTGGGAAACAGCCAATGACATTTGCAAAATACCTGTTGCTAGCCTATGCCCCATTATAAGGTAAGAGGCTGGCTGGTGGTGCGCTGTTTGCGCACAGATTATATACTGGCAGGGCCACCCGTCTAGCGCCCCACCATTCTCCTACATTGTGTGGTGCAACGTAGAGTGCGTGGAGCTACCAGCTCCATGCATCTACACAATACAAAAAAAGATGCGTAAAAGGGGATGCGCCCCTGTGTTGTAGCCAGGCCCAGTCATCAACATTGCAGAGTGGTCTCTGCAATATTGATAATTCAGCTTTGGGCCTCTCAGGCTGAGTAGCAGTTATTAATTACTTATATTTTTGTTTTGTGCTGCCCTGCAGCGCTGCAAAAAATAAAAAATGAAATCACAAAAAAAAACGTTTTCAGTGTCTCCACTGTGCAGCACACTATGGGTGCCCTGGGGTGGGGGAGGGGTTGCCCCCGCCCTTTGTAAGCAGTTGCCACTGTTTGCGGGGAGTAAAGTTCTCCATGGAATTTGTTAAACAGTTCGCAGACCTCTTCGACCTTGTTCACCACCCTGCCATCACGCCTGGTTATACATGGTATGGCTGTATACCCCTTCTCACCATGGACCACCTGGGCTAGCAGTTTCCATGGTCTTTACTGCTCTCCATATCGACATGCTGCTGCCGGCCTGTCGAAGTAGAGTAGTTCCCTATCCTCTGCTTCACGATACCCATCTAGCTGTGTTTTCATTTCCAGGCGGGCCCCTGGTGTTGGGTTATCCGCTTACTCCGCTTGCAATTTCACTAAAGTGTCCTCACATCCCTTTAATTTCCCTCTAATATCTCGAAGAACACCGAATTCTGTGGACATTGTGACCCCTCGCATGTAAACCTTAAAGGCTTGCCAAAGAACCGCCAATCAGGTATCCGGGAATTAAACGCATTCTCTTGACCACCAGAGTGCCTCCCCTGAGCATGGGCCATGTTTTCATTACCAGTAGACCCTAAGCACCTTCCCTCCAATCCTCAGCCCCACGGAATCCTTCACCCCACACTCCCACCTTTTACACCCCACCTCACTTGCCATGCCACTACAAGGACAATTGTAATGCACTGAGTCTGTGTTTCTGGGTTATTATTTTCTCCATTTATGTTCTTTTATAGTTATAGAGACCACTCTCTTCGATCTACAGTCAGAAATGCTCAATATCATAGACAGGAGAAAGTCGGGGCTGCTGATGTTATTGGATTTATCAGCAGCCTTCGGCCTTGTAAATCAGGAAACATTGTTAACTAAGCTTGTAGATCAAGGAGGGTGTTCTAATGGTGCCATTGATTGGATTAGGTCCTTTCTTCTGGATAGGAAGTCAAGAATAGTTTGGGGCCATGTATGTTCTGAGTATGAGCTAATTCAGTGTGGTGTTCCACAGGGAGCCTGTCTCTCCCCGGTTCTATTCAACATATTTTGTTGCACCCTATGTGATCTTCTGGATGCATTAGGGGTGCCTTTTTCAAACTATGTCGATGACACCCAGCTCATTATAGAGATGAGCAGGGTCTACGAGAAAGATCTGGAGAACATAGAAGAAGTGTATGAGGCCATCCAGGTCTGGATGATAATGAACAGTCGCTGTCTTATTGCTAATAATACAGAGTTCCTGATCTTTGGCTTGACACAGGCATGCGCTAAATTTGCAAGCTTGTATGAGGGTTTTACTATAGAAGGTCATCACATCAAAGTTGTTCCCAAGGTGAAGACCCTGGGAGTGATCTTGGACACATCACTGGGTGCCGAAACTCATGTAAATAATGTAGTTCAGAAAGCCCAATACCACCTAAGGCTGCTCAGACTAGCGAAGCCATATTTATCTGCAGCAAATTGCATAATATTAGTGAGAGCTGTTATTATGCCAAGGTTGGACCAATGTAGTGCCCTTCTTTCTGGAGCTAGTAAGGTATGCATCAAAAATCTTCAGATACTCCAGAATTATGAAGTCCCGATTATTAAGGGCACTACAAGACGGGACCCAGTATACATGCACAGGAGAGAGCTTCATTGGCTCCCAATGAAGGCTAGAATATGCTTCAAACGAAACACCATTGTTCATAAGTGGCTGTATGGAAAAGCACCTCAATATTTACAGGAAAGATTGGTTTTGGAACACATTACCAAAGTCACTCCGCCAAAGGACTCCATGTGACTGACTCAGCCAAGATGCAAAAGAGTCCGAGGTAACAGACGCTTCTTCGCTTCACAGGCTGGGGTAATGTGGAATAAACTCCCCTGGAGATGCACTGGGAAGTAAACAATTACGTTTTTAGGAAAGATCTTAAAAAACTACTGTTTGCCTATATTGTATTATGTTGGTACTGCCTGTTTTCTTGTTTCTTTGTTTGAGCACTGATGCCTGCGGGCTCTGGCACAATATAAACAAATAAACAAACATTTCTATCCATCTGTTTATCTGTGCTTCTCTTTATTTCAGTCCATTTGTCTACCTGTCCACCGGTCCATCAAAGCAGCCTGCTGGGTGAATGTTAAGAGTATTTTCAGCCTGGAACAAGCCCTGGGTTCTGACTAGCAATCACCCCAGCATTTGGGGATGTACAGGGCCAGTATTGGCCCTGAGCCGCCCACTCTGAGACCCTAGCATTGCTTGCAAGGGCCTCTCTTAGGCTTGTGTTAGTGGGCCATTGCCAGCCATGTACGCCACCCAAATGTGCAAGTGCTCTTTATATTCTACCTTTTGGGTTAATCTATTTATTTATTTTAATTTACAAAAATGTATATATCGCTTTTAAGCAAAGCGCCGAACAAACAAGGAAATTACTGCACAAACAAAGCAAATGATGAGAGCAGGATCACAAACCAATGGAGAAATAATGTTACATAAAGCATTAAGAGACAGAATGAAGAAGATGGGGTTTTAGACGAGTTTAAATTGGGATAGAGTAGAAGAGGAGAGAATTGCAAGAGGAAGAGAATTCCAGAGAGTGGGAGCAAGCAGTTGAAAGGATCCGAGAGGGAGCACAAGGGGGCCGAAGAACAGAAAGACGAAAATGTGAGGCAGATCATAGATCTCTAGATGGGTGGTATGAAGACACCAAGGAAAATAAATAGGGGGGACCTAAAGCAGGAATGCATTTGAAAACAAGGCACACAAAATGAAACTCCAAACATTGCTTAATTGGAAGCCAATGTAGACAAGCCAGATAGGAAGAGATACTGGCAGACCAGGGGTGACAAAACAGGATCCATACTGAAGAGTGAAGAATGGATCGCAAAGGGAAACGAGCATTATTAGGCAGACCAACGTAGAGGGAGCAGCAGTAGTTGAGATGGGACAATACAAGAGATTGAAGTAGGGGTTTAGTGGAAGAAAAAGTTAACAGAGGCCTAATTCTCCTAATATTAAACCGGAAAGAAATGGCACTGCTGGACAGTGAAAGTGATTTGGGGTTGTAAAGGAAAAGAGGAATCAAAAATAAAGCCAAGGCTGCGAGCCTGGGGACTGATCTTAAGCTGCAGAGGAGGAAACAAAATGGTCAAATGAGAATAAATAGAAGAAGTTGCCAGAAAGTATAAAATGTCCATCTTTTTTGGGACTGAGGCAAAGAAACCTAGAAGCCGTCCAAGATTGCACAGCGCAGAGACACAAAGAAAGGGGGGAGTGAATAACGTCAGTGACAGAAGAAACAGAGAGAAAGATCTGTGTGTTATCGGTGTAGAGAGGCACTTGGAAACCTATGTCAGGGATTAATGATGCAAGGGGTGAAGTATATAATCAGAAAAGAAGAGGACCAAGAACAGAACCCTGTGGGACCCTATAAGAAAGAGGAATAGATTGAGAAGAATAACCTTTCCAAGAAACTGAGAAAGAAAACCCAGACAAATAAGAGTGAAAACAACAAAGAGAGAAGTCAGCTATTCCAAGGAAGGTGAGTGTAGAAAGAAGAATAGGATGGCCCACAGTGTCAAAGGCGGCACTTAAATCAAGAAAAACATGAATGGAAGAATGCTTAAGATGGCAGGCAAGTAGGATAGCATTAGATACAGAAAGAAGTGCAGTGTCAGTGGAAAAAACGGGGCGGGGGGAAACCGGATTGAAAAGGGGTAAGAAGATTGTGAGAAGTAAGATGCAAGCTAAATTGTACATCAATGAGATACTCAAACATTTTGGAAAGACGGGGCAAGAGAAAACTAGAGTGGAAATTAGCAGGATCATTAGGAGTAAGGGAAGGTTTTCTAAGAAGGGGGAAAATAGTTGCAGCTTTAAAGCTATACTGATAGGTGGCAGAAGAGACAGTCCGAGAAGGAATACATGAGGGATAAATTGATTTAACAAATGAAGCAGGCAGAGGGTCAGAAGGGGCAGCAGCAGGATGAGAGCGTGAAATAACCATAGCAACTTAAGTCTCAGAAATTGGTGAGAAGAAAAAGGAAGGGTGGTCCAAAGGTTTCCCTTTGGAGAGGACGATGGGAGAGAGAGGAGGACTGGAGAGTGACAGAATTTTCAAACAGAAAAAGGTATCAAGATTAGAGGCAGAAAGAGATGACAAATACGCTCGGGTCAGAGGGAGGAGGAGCAAGGAGTTTATTCATATTGCAATGTTTTGGAAAAGATCTTTGGGCTTTAATCCATGATTGGAAATAATTGGATAATGGAGCTGCATCCTCAGTAATTAAAGAGATGCAGAAAACCACATAATGTTATCCGAAGGATTGGCTATTTCCGGTCCTTTGATCATTGAACATAAAAAGCATTTGAACCATATTGAAGATATCTAGGTCCTTTGGTGAAGGAATTATAGTATTTGCATTCTCTACCTGAACAAAGCATGGAACAAAGCATAGACCTAAAGCTCTAGAATTACTGTAGGCTATGCTTTTGTTAGCTTTGCTATTTAAGGTTATTTATATGTAAAACTATACAATTTTGTTTTCATTTTTTATGAGGTGTATTTTCTATGGTAATGTATGGTTCTATGAATCATAGATTATGTTAATGGTGTTAGACAATAGATCAACCTAGAGAGACCACATGGTAATGTATGCTCACCCTAAGGTCCTGCCAAACGTAAATCTCAATTGATAAGCAATGATGCGTCATACAAACACATTCGTATTTGTAAACAACAATCTGGTGATTCCATTTTTTACCATGAAGCAAGAAAGTGCACAATTATTGAAACCAGTTCCAAATGTATGTAAGGGTTGGACCCCGTAATTCTTGCACTGATGAGTAAAATAAGGTACACAAAGATTTTCAAGTTTTTGTGTAAAGGCTTTAATAGTAGTAGTCACTATCCAGAGACCAGTCGAGGAGACCAGGAACCAAAAGGCACAGCAAGCCCAAACGGGCCAGTACCCATAGGATTACTAAGCCACAGATCCCTGAGCCCACTCTTCAATCACCCAACAGAGCCAAGGAATCCGGCTCTGCCAAGGTTAACAGGATTGTACAATCAGCAAGCCACCCACCCATCAACCATGGGCAGCCAAGAATAAATGTAGCCTTGAGAAAGGCCTGAATGGGTCGAAACACGTGGCGGCTCACCTACCTAAATCACTGATTTAAACCGTTTTCATGAAAACTTGAAAAACGTTGTGTACCATATTATACTCATCAGCGCAAGAATTACGGGCTCCAACCCTTATATGCTAATACGAGAGGCGTGGGCAACACCTCTCCTTCCCGTGAATTTGCTGCTAATCCAATTTACCAAAACATATATAAACCATATACCTAATGACCCAGTGCTACGCGAGTTGGTTCAGCCTCTATTGTCAGATCCAAATGTAACCTAACTAGGCCAATACATTTCGGACAACTGTCCGTTGTCAGGACCGAATCTGTATCCAATAGCACTTGCCCTCAAATCACCAATAGATACACATTTGAGATAACCTAATACCAGAGAACCTACCTGCTAGTAAATACTAGCTGGTTATTCAGTGTCTTGTACCCCAACTGGTTATCAAAGTACAAAAAGTAAAGAAAAAGAAAAAGGAACACATTTCAAAGATTAACAGTGTATCTAAATTGGCATAATCTTTTAGGAGCATTCATCCGTGGCATGTTGCCAGTTGGAAAGACTACATTCAACTCAGTTTAAATAATCATGACGTCATAGAACGGGCGCGTGAGCCCGAAAAAGGTAATATAAAATAACTGTTTACCTAAACAAGACGATTTTCATATGCAAGTCCTAGTATTAAGAATAATATGTCTTGGTTATATATAATATATCACTAGACCATGCAAATAGGCACAAAGTAAGTCCTGATATTTTGTATGATCAGAATAGAACACATCTAATTCCACAGGTGACATCCTTTAAAGGCACAATGCCGCAAGGGATTGGTCCAAAGCAAGCCTGCTGCAAGGGTTCAAATCCTGTTGTTGTAACAAGTGTCTGTTGATCAATGCAATCCCTCTCAGAGTGCTTCCTTTGCAGGAAATGGAAGGGACAGGAAAAAGGAAGAGAGCCCTAAAGGAAAGTAAGATGATAGAACCCCACTCAAGGCCTACCTTCCCTCCCCGGCTACTCTAACTCAATCCCTCCCCATGCTGGTTTCAAAGACATTCCAGTGATCAGTACCCTGGTTATGTTATTGCTGCATTTGAAGGTTTGTTCCGTGTATACCTCCTGGGGGAAGTTTCTATGCACTGGGGAAAGGTGTGTCCCTTCCTACGTGGCAATCAAAGAAGGCAGCAATCTGAATATTGGTCGTCACCTGTGGAGACATTCACCCTAGAAGAAAATACATATAAGCCCTGTCAAAGACCTGACACTGGTGTGACATCAGATTGCTGTGACTTTTATAACTGTGTATCCTTGTCAGTCACCATGCCAACACCAGGCATTGCTTATATTTAGAGATTTACCTGCCAGCAGACTGATTAAGGCAGACACTTATATATTAGACCAGAGGTGCTCAAGTGAAATGTCTACCTCTTTCCGCAGTGACGTTGTGTCCCAGAAGTTATCAAGGTTGCACAGATGATTTTTGAGCTTGGTGTGTGCCACATCAGAGCCGATGCTATCATGTCATTAGATTGCTTACAGCAAGGCACCTGTCTGCACTACCATTTTGTCATGGGGCACTTTGAAATGGTGGGTCTGGTTAGTAGACTTGCCTTTCAGAAACAGAATCACTTGCATCTTTTTATATTAATAAAAAATCCAAAAAGATAGGGCTTTCATACCCTTGCAGATGGAAATCCATCACTGGTGGTAGGACTACAAAAAAGATGGTAGCAAATACCATCTGTCCAGAAGAACAGCCCTGCTGGTTTGCCACCAGTGGGGAAACTACCACCATTGATAAATGCATTATCACTGCTATTAGAGGCATTACCTCCAGTAAGACTGTTACAGAAACAAATATGTAGTAATCACACACAAAACGTGTTCAGCTCTGAGATGGTTTTAAAAAGAGTCAAAGGTAGAACCAATGGATCTTACCTAAAATGGTGGCCAAATGTGGCCACTAATTATGAGCGATTTCTGTCCTTGCACCTACAACTATTATTTTATCACCACCTGCAGTAGCTTTTCATCGCAGCTGTATTACCTTAACTGCTGGAAATGCATTAAAATACATTGTTCACCGGTGGTAATTTTATCAACAGAGGTAATTAACACCTGTGATATTAATATCTGGTAGAAATGCCTTACTGCTGGCAATAATACGCAAAGGCAAAACTGCAGACATTCACACGTGACAGAGATATAATCCCAACAGTCAAGGAATGTAGCCCATAGTGGTATCTTTTTACATAATGAATGAGGACATTTCATTCATTTGAGTCAAGTTCCTGCACTTCCACAAGAGATATTCTAGTAGCTGGTGATAAGAAACAAATGGAATTCATCGATGATCTCAAGGGTCTTAAAGTTGTGTGCATGTCTTCATGCTTCCTGCCTATGCTAAAGTAATCATGACACCTTTTAGCGTGAGAATAATGTGTCATGGTGAAAAGCTGAAGCATAAATTAATATGCCAATGAAAATTAAATAACGTGTCCAAGGGCCAGATAGAGAAATATATTGCAGGAGTATAAGCAATCATCCAATGTGTAGTGTAGCCACAGCTCACATTAGCACCGTGTGACATGGGGACGTTAACTGCTGTAGACTATTGTTGCTTGTATTGATGTTAGGGGTGACATTTTGACAAGAAATGACTAACAAAGCAGGCAGTAGAGAGCAGAAGCATTCCTAGGGTAAGGTGCCTTTATAAAAGAGCATTGTTGAATGAATGACCTTAGGCAGGTGATGAATGGATACAAGTGGAGCCGGGGACAGGGATGGGAGGACAGGGCAGTATTTTTTACTTTGGAAGCCGAGTCCAGAGGTTGAAGGAATGCCATCTGTGAAGGCAGACAAGCCTGAACTTTATTTGTTTGTAATTATAAAATGATTTGGTATTATGTCATAAAGCATAATGCTCACATGTTCCTTGCTGCGACCATTTCCTGACATCCTCAACAGCTGCCCTGCAGTGGCAGGAGGGCAAGTTCAAAGTCACATGTGCATTCCTGAACACAGCAACTGCATCTCTAGGTTCCAACAGACAGATGTGTTTTTTAACTGTATTCACCCCTGATTCAATATCTCACGATAGTGTACACCAGCAGTCTGGTCACAGTTGGTATACATGAAATATATGCCTGTTTTTCACATGGTGGCTACTGAGATTACGCAATTATACAGACACACACATTTTAGGTCATTTTATTGTCAGCTTGGTGGACAGTGACTCACTTGTGACAAGGTCTGTACTGTATCCAGATGTCTGGCTTGGGTGTACACACAAACATATTGGTTCCCACCCAAGAAGGCCACTCTTTCATCCTCCTGAAAAGTGATGGCACATTGTCTGGGGAACAGGAGCACTCCCTAGCAGGTCATCTGGGAACCAATGCTTCAAAGACAGTCCTGTCATTACAATGCCTACAACTCACCAAAGTGCTGATTACTGGAGTTGCTTTGATGAAGGCAGACATAGGCATGAGGTGGAGCTAGAGTAGCCAAGGAGAGAATTTCAGTCCACATAGGATTTAGTGTGCTCTACAAACCTTCCTCGATGTTAAGGGCAGAAAAGGACTTACCTTGCACTCGAGACCCTGCACAGGGTCTACCAGCAATCAAACCAAGTGAGATGCGGGACCGCCTCCACATCTTTGAGTTTGTTCGATGCTGATGCTGAAGCTTCACTATCTCCCCATCTGATACCCACTGAGTCTTCTAGCATCCCCAAACTGACACTGCTTGCTTGGTTACCTGCCTTTCCAAGCTCCACAATCCCTCACCACTGAAGTACCATGAAACCGTATTGAGCCAGTTTTGGCCACTTGCCCCTGAAGGATTGTCTCCACTTCTCTGTACTAGAGCCCGCCAAGTCTTCTGGAGCTGCCAACCACAGCCAGACACCACCTACTGTTCCCAGCATCTTCGACCTACAAGCTGCCACTGCTGCTGAACAAAATCATTTGAACTGGTCTCTGCCCGACTCGACCAAGGCTAGGCAGTGAAAGTGCCCAGACCCCCGGTTCGACAAAAAAAAAAAACGGGCTCAATGTTTTTGAGCCCTGAAAAACAAGAACTAAAGGTATTTGAAGTGTCCTTGACCCCTGATCCACTTTAAATGGTGATAGAGACGTATACGTTCCTTCTCCTCCTTTTTAAAGACATCACCATAGACATTGACATTTTGCTGCTGAACTCTTTGCCTGATCATCCCTGTCAAGATCCCCGAGTGCTCCTTTAATTTATCGTCTGCTGTCTCTGTGTTTTCCCTTACAGGGGTGGGCCAGTAGTGTTTTTATTTGCTGTGTGCATTTTTGTAAGTTTAATTGAAGGTCCTAGCATAGAACCTTGGTTGGATATTCTTATATTTTGGTACCAAAGTACTATTGTGGTTTGGATTGCTTGAGTACCAGCTCATACTCCTTCTGAAGAATATCACATGCCCTTGACCTGCGCTACCCTGAAAGGCAAAGAAGTTATTTGTATTTATTTTTAATTTATATAGTGTTTTTCATTAAAGCACTTTTTCAAGTTAAAAGATGGTACAAAAGCTTTGCATAGATACTATAGGGCAACCAGTAAGGTTAAGTAGTAGGATGAGATAGTAGATAGTCTTTCAGGCGAGACAAGAAAAGAGAGAGAGAAGAGAGAGACCTGATAGAAAGTGGTAAGAGTGTTCCAGTGTCTTGGTGCAAGCAGCGAACAAGAAGGAAATGAGAGGGTCACGGGGGGGGGGTTGAGGAACTGAGAGAAGGAACTGCGATTGGGAGCGCAGTGCAAGTGAGGGAGAGTACACAGAGACATGAGCAGAGAGATAGGGAGGGGCCGGTCCGTGTAAAGATTTGAAGACGGAACAAAGGAAATGAAAGATAAGGCAGGATTCAATCAGAAGCCAATGAAGAGAGGAAAGAGCAGGGGAAATAGAGTGGCGAGGAGGTATGCCAAGAAGACGACAAACAGATGAATTATAGATAGCGTGCAAAGGAGCAAGCTGGTAGGTATAGAGACCCAGTAAAAGAGAGGAACAGTCGTCTAGTCTGGAGAGATCAAGAGGGGTGATCGAGAGCTTACTTGTATGAATGGTGAGGGAACCGCATGCTTTCCTAATATTAAAACGTTTGTAGCGATAGGAGCAGGCAACAAGCAGAAAAAGAGAGAGAAGAATCAATGTGATCGCCAAGAGTCCCAGCGTCCTGAGATAAAGGTAGGGTAGCTGGAGGGAAAGGTATAGAGGGTGGGGGAATTAGGGGGGGTGGAAGAAGAAGGTAAGAAAGGGACTTCTGTTTTTGTGGGATTAAGACAAAGATAGCAGACATCCAATGTTGGATGGCCAACAGACGACTAGAAAGGGAAGTAAGAAGAGAATCAGTTAGGGGAGGGAAAGAAAAGAACATTTGTGTGTCATCAGCGTAGAAATGGTGAGAAATATCAAAGGATATCCTTATAGAGGAAAGTGAGACAGCATACAGAGAGAATGGGAGGGAGCCAAGCACAGAACCCTCGGGTACACCGAACTGAAGAGGGAAGACAGGAGAAATAGACTTAGCCCAAGAGGCTGAGTAGGTGCAATCAGCGAGATACGAATGAAACCAGTCAAGGACAGAGCTGAGGAGATCAAGATGGAAAAGGGCGGAAAGAAGAACAGCGTGGTCTGCAGTGTCAAGCAGACAGATCGAGTAAGACGAGGATTGAGGACGGCTTAACGTGGTGTGAGGATAGCAGAGAATTAGTATTGTACAGAGGAGCTGCCTCTGTCGAGTGATGCAGACGTACACCAGATTGAAATATAGGCAAACGTGAGGAATAATTGAGGTGAACAGACGCTTGAAGTTCGCCTGTTTCATCCTTTATGATTAAGATCACTTCTGGTTTATTAATAGTGTGGGACTGACTAGGCACTCTTGCCACTACTTTACTCCTGCAGTGCAGTCGCCATTTCGTCACTCAGAGTTTACACATTCCCATATATAATTTGCCTGGAACAGTCCAAAGGGCCGAATGCAAGGTGGGTAGAATTCAGACAGGGAGGAGGGGAGGAGCAGCATACATGCCATCATTTCAACCCATCTGTAAGGGAGATTTTAACCAGAAAATCGGGAGGCAAAGATTTTGCCATAGAAATGCATTGGGTAAAAATTTATTTTAGGTCGGAGAACGTGAAGAATAGCAATATTTTTCAGGGAAAAATCGGGAGTCTCCCGCCTAAATCTGGAGGGCTGGCATGTATGGGGCAGTGCTTTGCCATTGATGCCAGACCCAAGCTGTAAAGCTGAATAATGATTGCTGTTGTGGCGCAGCCTTGTTCAGAGTCCAAACTCACAGAGAAGGAAGAGTAGTGTGCCCCGGGGGAGGCCCTTGAGAAATCCTTGTGTCATGTGGAGGAAGTTGTGCGCATGTCAGGAGCGGGTGAGAGGAAGGGCAGCTTTTGTCAGGTAGAAATGCCAAACACTGCAGCTCCCATTGCAAAAAACGCGCAAGCCTACTGTTAAGACGGATTTCTGAACTCTGTCCTGGTGGCGCAGAAGTTCAGAAGGCCAACCTAATTACTTGGAACAGGGTAACCTCTGGACGAGCCAGACCAATCAAGGTAGCGATCGCGGCGGTCAAGACTAGGTCTCAAGAGGCGTGAGGGTGACTGAAAGCCCGCAATGAGCACACAAAGCAAGAGCGCTTACAAACTACTCCAAACAGTTGTTTTATCAAAAATAGATACACATTTATTTTAAGGCCTTTAAAACAATGACCGTAGCGAGAAAATCACAATATCACAATACTAAGCCAACACATACCATATCAACACAATATATATACAAATACAACAGTCGCTAGCGTTATAAGCACGAAATGTGTAGCCCACCTGCAAGGGAAGGAAAACGGGCAGTGCGATAACGCTTTAGACTCAGTTCGCCTTCAGAGGCACCTAACTAGATGGAAGTCCGAGCCTTGCGAAGAGTGGAGCCTTGTGCTCAAAGTACCTGCCACGCCGGTGCCCACGGGCAAAAGGAGAAGCTCTTCGGAGGAAGTCAGGCAGTTCGGGTTAGTGCACAGCAGAAGGAGAACAGGTTCCGCAACTCAAGCGCAGCCTCCACAGCGGGCAGAAGCAGAGCGCGAGTACGGCCAAAAGGGTGCTGTTTTTACACAGCAGGGAAAAGCAATGGGCTACTGCAGGAGGGCGACCAGATCCTAGCTAAACTATTCACCGGTCCCCGAAGCAAGCAGACCCAGGCTTCTCCACGTTAGTTTCAGCAGCTGGCAGGTTCAGAAGAGCAGGGAACGCCTCGTAGTCGTGTAGAGCAAAAAGACGTCCCAATCGACGAAACCAGCACAGTTTGTTGCCGCAGCAGGACAACGGAGCGGCCGTGTGTATTCGAGCCAAATGTACACTCCTCCCTTCAGACTTGGGAACGCCAAGTGTACGAAGCGTGGGAGAGTGACAAGGACTCGGAATACAACACAACCTGGCGGCGGTTACAGAGCAGGACTCCCTTGTAAGCTGGTCAGTCAACTGGATGGCCCAGAGACACTTCCGAAGGCTTACTTGGCAGGAGATGATGAAGTCGCCGGGAATAGCTGTTCCTGCTATTCCAAAGGTCGAAGCACCAGTACAGGCCTTCTGGTTCGATCAAAGGAGGAAAGGGTTTCACAGGACGACAGCAGTGCAAAGGAGGATTCCTTCAGCGGGTCACCAGCGATTCCTCGGTCCAGCCTCGTGGTTGCAGGATACTTGGCTCCTGTATTCCTTCGTTCGTGAGAACTCAGGAGATCGACATGGTAGTGGTGTTTCCAGCCCCCTCTTATCCACGGTTCCCTTCGCGCCAAAACGGAGGGGAGCCAATGGGAGATCCGCTCATCAACACACATACCATACGTGGACCAATCACGGACCACGGTGGTCCCAGGCATTCACACCACCCTAGACTCTCTGGCACCCAGGATGTGTATTGGGACCAGACATCCCAGCCCACACCCTGGAGGCACACAAACGACATGTAGAAGCCCGCGAAAGCAACCACGTTTCGTGGGAAAGTACATGCCCAAATAAGGAAGGCCCCGGGTCTCTCGACCTGGGGAAGGTGAAGGGAGCAAGACGGTCAGTGGACAAGACAAAGGAGCCTCGTGGTCTGGCCATTTTGGGAGCCAGGCCACCATTTTGGGTTCAGTGCGAAAAACGTGCTCAGAACGCCAAAAGGAGCTCAAAATAAACAAAACGATCGCTGCCACCATTCGAGTCCCTGAATGACTTGCACCGATCAAATACCATCCTAAAAGAGTATCTAGGGCCTGTAGAAGGCTAGAGACCCAAGAGAGCTGTAACTTAGCTTACAGTGCCCTCTTGTGTCATGTTGCACTAAAGCCGCAACATGATAAAAGAAACTACGGGAAACAGCGTTCCCCGGTACTGACTGTCTTAAGGGCATGTCAGTTTCCCCATAAGAAAAGGAGCGAAAGCCCAGAGGAGTGCGGCAGAAGGCTGCACTTCTCTGGCAAAGTCAAGAACAAGGTGAAAAACAACAGCAAAAAGTTTAGGGGTTGCCACATGGAAGGAAAATTACCTACAATTATGAAATCTTTCCTAACACCTACATTTAATCAGATAGCAGTGCTGAACGTGAAGAACACGCTGCTTGTAGTGGGGATGTACAAAAGGCATGAACGGTGCGCGAGCCTCCAATCACGTCACATCCGTCCAGCTGTCTAGGTGAAAACAACACAGACTGAGGAGGCTGCTTCATAATTTCGCAAGTAGAGTGCGTGCCAAACAGGACTGTGAAAGTAGTGGATTTTGTTCATGTCTTACCCTAGGAAACCAGTTGTAAACTGTGTGGGTTTTTACCCAATATTTCACAGGTGTGTGCAGTAAAATGCATCACTTTAATCCATTACATAAAACATTTTGAAGGGGAAGAGAACCCCACAAACACCCCTGGGTTGATTCGGGATTCCTCGCTATGCTTGGTCGCTCCTGCACATTCGTCCAGAGGGAGAACAAACCCCCTTCCATCTGCAGGCTCCCCTTGAGGGGCGTCCCAAATGCATTCGCTTCCTGCTTCACTTGTTAAACAATCCTGGCTACGGCACTGGAATGGACACACCCTAAATAGATGTGCAGGTTGTGGACAGCTGTAAGCGCTTCGTGAAGCAGGCGAAGAGTTCGCAACCTGACCCTTAGTCAGGATCCAGTGCAGTGGCGGAGCCATGGTGGGGGCAGTGGAGGTGGGTGCAGGCCCGTTTCTTGGCCCGGGCGAGGCGGGCGACCGCCCGGGGCGCAATCGCTCTGGGGGCGCAATAGCCCACACTGGTGACGGCTCGACTTGCCCTGGGGGCGCATGCGGCGAGCTCAATTGCCTTGGCCTGTGCGCGATTGCTCGAGTGGAGGCAGCAGGTGCTGGCGCTGCCTCTGATGTGCTCACGTTAGGTGCCTGCCCCGGCACCTAACGTGAGCACATCAGCTACTCGAGCAATCGTGCAAAAACGACCTCCTTTTGACATCCCCCGCCCCTCAGCCTTCTTCATTTCAATCCCCGCTGCGGCGCCAGGACCCCTACTGCTAAATGTCATTAGCAGCAGGGGTCACTATGAGACTCGGCGCCACAGCGGGTGAAGTGAAGAAACAATAAGCCACGGGGAAGTTAACTCCTTTTTCAATCATGTTAGGAGTTAACTTCCCCGTGGTTTATCGGCAGCGTTGATCGCTGCTGCAAAGTTTTATGGGCTTGGCACTGCAGCCTATGGACTAGAAAATGCCCTGTACCCAGGCATAAAGACTCCCTTCCCCCTCCATTGTCTTCGTGTTTACAGGACACGATTTCTTAAGTGCCCAGAGACGGTTCTCGCTAACATGAAGATGTTTAGTGCGCTTTTTGTGGCCTGTTGTAGCATGTAATGATTTGTAGTGGAGGCAAAATAGAAGGCGGAAAGCTAATTTCGCTGGTAAAAATCGAAAGCAACCAGGGCCTGAAATACTGTATGAAACTCACAAGATGTTGGCTTTTTGTCAGTTTCAGATTGTACAGTTTGAAAGGACCGTACTGGGTGCATTTTGTTCCCCCAAGACAAGGGTGCATCCATTTCAAGCAGAATCTAAAAGTGAACGGAAAAAATAAATAAATGCAGATTACCTCCGTGAGCATGGCAAAGAAAAAAAAACAGTTACATTTTGAATAAGGAAAAGAAGGTGAACTTATCCACTAAAAATCAGTCTTTGAATGATTTCACTTAAAATATGCACGTTGAATAGCATGGTTGTTATTGACCCCTGGGACACACCATGATCTACTCCACAGTAATGCGGTCCGAGCTTGAGAGGATGCATCTGCGCGAATTGAGCATCCATTTTAGGGAGATGAAACCCGCTTTAAAAGGTAGCCCCTAGTTTTCCATGTTGATGAATATAACCTTTAGTAATGCCCCATTATCAACAGTGTTGAAAGCCAATGCGCGACCTGGGATGACTGATGGTGCCCCCACACACATAGCTTCAGGCTGCACCTGAATTCAAGTTCATTTTGTGCTACAAGCAGCCTGCCCAATTGATAATCCCCTAGTAAAGTGTGCAAAGAAAGGTTGAACACCCAATGCCTAAAACGTATACACAAGCCAAAAACTGTTGGCTTTGCCAATGTTTTTTTTAACAGGACTTCGCTGATGGACACTCACAGTGCTTATACATCGATTGGCTGAAAGCAGACCTGGTTAAGACATTTTTACTACACCAGTAGTGGTTCCATCTCAAATTAAGTCATTAACTCTCAGAAGACTGCTTTGAAAAAACACTGGCATGCACTTTGAGTGCAACGTTTGATGTTAAGGCTTCATTAAAGAGAGCTGAAAGAGTTTCCTTCATGCTCAGTACATTGACAGGACAACTCTAGCGTGAACCAGATGACTGAGTCCTTTCGCCAATACTGCCATACCATCTGGTACTTGGCTTGTTCACTTGGGGGAGTACAAGCGGATGCATTGTAAATCCACTATTCTTCCCTTATTTTGCCAAAAATTATCCTCGGTAACCACCCAGGTATTTTATGATTACATCAAAATGTGAGTAGTGATTAACTAGAGGTGCAACTCATGAGGGAGCCAATTACCAGAGGGGTGATGGGCCATATGAACCAAGGACCAGAGGAGTGATGGACCAGAAGAGCAACTCATGAGGGAACCAATGACCAGAGGGGTGATGGGCCATATGAACCAAGGACCCGAGGAGTGATGGACCAGAAGAGCCACTCATGAGGGAACCAATGACCAGAGGGGTGATGGGTCATATGAACCAAGGACCAGAGGAGAGCGATCAACCAGGTTCCCCAAGACCAGAAGGGCAACTGAGCAGAAAAGAGTGACTCACAAGGGAGTAAAGGACCAGAGGGGTGACAGAAAAGCAGAGCAACTCACAAGGGCCTTGCTGCCAAGTGGGGGGCCCATGCCATGCGTGACGCCATGAGTCTGTCCTGAATTTTCACTTTGCATGGAGGTCCTTCTAGGCCCATACTTATAATTGGAAGAACACAAATACCAGTCCTAGCAATTAACAGGAAATGCCTGGGCTGGCTCAGTGTCACGAAGAACATGGAAATACCTGGCAGGCATGCAAGGGAGCCAAGGACCAGAGGAGAGCGACGAATCAAGGACCAGTTGCACGATGGACCAGAGAAGCCAAGGGTCCAAAAAGAAAATGATGTGCTTTTATAAGTCACACATACAAGAAATTAAAATAGACACTAATTGTTAGAAAAATAAAATGCTATTTTAATAAAAAGTTCTTGAATCACAATGTAATAAAACCTGTTTCATGTGTATAACAGTGATTTATTGATGTGGGGTAGGAGTTACTTAACCGCAGGGTATAGTTTAGGAGCGGCGCGCATGCCGAGCGTGCGGGGGGGGGTCGCAATTTAGTGTTTCGCCCTGGGCACCAAATGGACTAGAAACTGCCCTGGGTGGCTGCTCCCCCTTGGCTCTCCCCTGGTGCCCAGTGTGCCCATCAGCCTCCCGCTGGCGCCCTATGATCCGCCCCCCCCCCCTTGAACCACAAGCTGCCTCCACCACTGATCCAGCGCTTGGATTTCAGTGCTAGTTTCATATGATAATAACGCGACTGCGCCCTTTTTCACGTTGCTCAAAACCATCCAGACCCGATAGGATCTAAAAATTAGGATGTTATTGCAAAAAAAAGAAAGTGGGCAATTGAACAATTGTGTATTGCAGCAGAAATGGCCAGACAGGTCTGAAATGCACTCAGCGGGCTGCAGTTGGGCACTACATTGCCGTTTGCCTTGGACTCCGCCTGACACTAGGTTTTCCGTCCATCGCTTCTCTCTAATTAAAGAGGATAAATACTACAGCAGGAAAAATGTGAGGATGGACCTGTCGACTTCAAGCGGAATGCTCGGCACTAATGAGCAATGCTGAGGTCGTGCCTTGGCAATGGCGCTTGGCTTTCTCAACAAGAGACTCGCAGCAAGAGCCCTCCACAGGAATGAGGAGGGGCGCACGTGTCAGGCGGCAATTAGCCATACTCGTTGTTCTGACCGTGCAATTTACAGATTTGGAGGGCAAGAGTTGGAAAAGACAGCTTTTGCGATCACCCTGGAATGTATGTGTATTATGAGTCAGTGCATTTCACTGCATGAAGGTTACCATATCAATGAGTGCTCCTCAGAAGCGTTGCTAGCGGGTGGGGCTGAGGAGGCTATAGGCCCAGGTCTTTTGTTTGTAGCTCCAGATAGAAGCTCAGGGGATACAACCAAAAGGTTAGCTAGCCCGAGTCATGACAGTCACGACTTCAGCGTAGCCCCAGATCTTTTCCAGACCTAGCGACACCCTTGTGCTGCAAGCAGCTATGTCAGCATATATTCCCCAAAGACAGACACGAAGGCCTCCGCATCTAGGGGCTTGTCCATCGAGTAGCCTGGGGTGGCACATGCTATCTGAAGATCGTATATAACCATGAGCTCTGACCAATAGAGGAAAGAATAATCTCACGACTCCCTAATTTTGATGATTTAAATCACAGGAACCAAAGGAATAACACTAACTTCCCTGAAGAAAAATGCCCAATTAATGTGGACCTTTTCTATTTACCAAGGGAGCGCCTACACTAGGACGGACAGGTAATTAATCTATTCTATTCTTTCCTTCAACACTATTAATTATGTTGCCAGAACAATAACGGAAATACTGATTCTGGCTTTTTTGGTTTTGTCAACAGCTACTTCAACAACCAAAACCCGTTTTTAAATTAAAGATTCTCCAACCAGAGAAGAACACAGACCAATTGCTTGATTACTCTATTTTATGTTCATGACTACTCTTGAAGAAAGTCCCACCACTTGTCATAGAGGACTGAAACATGTTGAGTTGGCAATCTAATAGTAAAATCAGATTGTATTAAAACATCTAGAGACCCATTAAGATCAAAAACCTATATCAATTAAGGATTCATAGCAAAGGTTAAAAATTGAAAATTTAAATGGTTGTATTTATACACGTGTCTGTCTTTATAGAATAATTGTGTTTGAAATACTTTATGTCATTGATATATTTGTGTATATTTTAGAGTGTCTGAAAATGAATTTTGTATGTATTATGTTTCCCTCACTAATGAGAGTTTTTTTTTTACCAAACAACCTATAATAAAGTTTATATTTTTTAATGTAATTTTGAGAGAGTGCGTAGCTGTTGACAATCCATTCTCCTACCTTCAATGTTTTTCGTGGCACATGCTACCCCTGGATTCTAATTGGCCACACCATTAGCCTAAACTATAATCATTATGTGTCTGCATAAGTCAGAACCCCACTTGGGCCACCCCAGTCCAAAGAGTCTGGACACGCCACTCTCTCTGCATCTACACACATTCAAACTTTCTGCAAATAAGCATTCGTTGAGGTGTTTAAAAAGGTCCTTTTTAGCACGTAGCACATAGAAAAAACATACTAATGAGTGCCAGAGACCAGCCTCCAGCATAAAAAGCATTCTCACACTATGGGGGAGGCGGTATTTGTTTCCCCAGCTATTACTCCTACTGGTAGGGGGTATAGACAACACCCAGCCATCACTCAATGTGTGATTAGTTCAAGCCAACAATCAACACGTGATTAATGTCCTTGGTTGTCTCATTTAGGACCAAGTAGTGCCATTACAGGTTTGGTGGTAACTGTAAAAACAAATGGCATTTTAAGTACCTGCTATTTTTAAAATATTTAATTACAGATTTAGATCAAATGAAATTTGTTTTTTTTTTTTAAGGGATATTAACAGCATTGTGTAAATTACAGCATCTAATGTGATCCCAGCCTGTAACTTAATGGTATTTTAAAAGTAGGTGGTATTTAAAATAGCACTCACGTTCACCATTATCACCATAGCTGCATTGAGGACATTAGGGCCCTAGCTTTGAGATGCTTTGCATATTTCCAATACTGTTCACATTCTCGGGTAGGCTGCAATGCTGGAGGAAAGACAAAGCAGGGAGAGCATCGCTGCTCTTCAAACTGAGAAGTGAACGTTGTAGCAGAGGAAAGATCTCTTTTGGTATTTCATGAGCCGATATATATAGAGAGAGAGAGAGACAAGTAGGGAACTAGTGTGTGCACAAGAAAAAAAGAAATAGAGACATTGATTCCTTTTAGAAGACCACATTCCCTAGAAAAGGAAATTATGAATTCAGAGATATATTGGGGCTGGCTATATGGCCAATGTAGTTGTATGATCATTTCACTTCTAGTGTTTATTTTAGTTTATTATTTGTATCGCGCACCTAAGCCAGAGGTAACTGGGCGCTGAGAACTTGTGAGAACATTACAGGCATACATAGGATAACATCAGGTAAGTCGACCTAAGGTTACAGATAGGTCTAGTAGCAAATAAATACAGATAAGAGCATAAGGATGTTGCCAGTGGTTTCAGTTGGACGACAGTACAATGAGGACATATACATATGTAATACATAGTGTGAATCGCAGTGGGAAAGTAGCATCTGTGGTAGAGAACAGGCCTAGAACTCAGTTGAAGACTCTTATCAGAGAGCCAGCTCTTTACTTTGGTTCTGAAAGACCAAAAGGAAGGTTCCATTCTGATGGCAGGAGGTAAGGAGTTCCAGCATTTGGCGGGCAGCACGGGGAAGCTGGCTCCTCCAGCTGTTTTTAGATTGAACCTCGGTATAGTGAGGCAGTGTGAATAGAAAGATCTAGTAGATCTACCTGATTGGTGTTTGGAGAATTTGTTGGACAGGTATTTAGGGGCAACGTTAGACAAGCATTTGTGGGTGATAACTTTGGTGCGTAATGCTATTCTGTCACACACCGGGAGACAGTGGGCAGCCCGTCTGAGACTGAGATGTGGCTGGACCTAGGGATGTTTAACACTGATCTCAGGGCGTTATTTTGTAGGACATGTAAAGTGTTGAGGTTCTGTTCAGAGGATCCTAGGAAAGTAGTGTTCCAATAATCAAGCTTTGAAAGCACTAGGGCTCTAGCTAGCGTAATGCAACTATTAGGGGACAGGTATGATTTACAAGCATTGATCAACTTGTTGGTGTAGGCCGTTGTAGAGGCGGTGGCGCTAACTTGTTTCTTTAGTGACAGGGTGGAGTCTAGATAAACCCCCAGGGTTTTGATTTACTTTGCAACTTTGATAGAATTCCCATCGATATCAAAGGACCCAGTTTGTTTAGACATGCCTGAGAGCCGACGATCAGGAGCTCCGTCTTTTCGTCATTGAGGCAGAGGCTGTGGGCTACCATTCATGCCTGGATTTCCAAGTAGATTTCGTTAATTAGTTTGGAATCATCTTCATAGCACCAAGTCAGCGGGATGAGAACCTGGGTGTCATCTGCATAATTTGTATAGATGACACCCATGTTGTCATGATGATCGAAGAGGAGCTTCGTGAAGATGTTATATAACATTGGAGAAACGCCTGAGCGCTGTGGCACACCACAGTAGATAGGGATAGGGTTTGCTGAGGCTGTGGGCGTGAAGACTCTGGTAGTTCGGTTGGATAAGAATGATTTGATCCAATTGGAGGCATTGGTGGAAAAGGCAGCTGCTGTGGTCAGGTGTTCTGTAAGGATCTGGTGATCGACCAGATCGAATGCAGCAGAGAGGTCTAACAAAAGAAGGATCGCCAAGTTGCCTTTATCCTTGGCCTCATCCATCTGGATTTTAAGGTCCAGAAGGGTTGTCTCTGTGCCGTGTGTAGGCCAAGAGCCAGATTGTTGGAGTCCAAGTAAATTGTTGTCCTCCAAATGTTTCTGGATTTGGAGGTAGGCAATTCTGTCCTGTATTTTTAAGAGGCGACGGTTGTGATTGGCGTATAATTAGTTGGTATGTTGGGATCTAAGTTTTTTTTTTTTAGGAGTGGCATAAGGCATAACCCAGGCCTCCTTGAGGTTGTTGGGGACTGAACTTGTGTTGAACGAGGAGTTTATCACAGTGGCAATAAACGGGGACAACTCGTTGGCGCCTTCCTTAATGATAGGGGCCGTGCAGATATCTCCTTGGCACCTTGAAGGTTTTAGGCATCTGATGATATCTTCCACGTCTTTTGGTGAGACTGGGGACAATGAGAAAGGTGGACACAGAGGGGCTTGGTGGGCTGGTGAGTGATTTGTAATGGAGCTGTTAGCAAGGCTGTTCTTTTTGGCCTCTATTTTAGTTTGTAATAAAGAGATTTTGTCGGCTAGAGCTTGCTGATTTTTGGCGCACCAGGGAGCATCCTTCACGCATGCTTCTGTTGGCGTGGCTGGAGACTCCAGTTCCCTTAGGATACTGAAGAGCTCCTTGGTCCCGGATTCAGCATTTAGGATTCTATTGTTGTAGGTCTCTTTTTTTGTATTGAGGATGGCAGATTTATAGGAGGCAGCCGCCGTAATGAACAGTGTCTTGTTGGGAACGGTAGGCGATTTTCTCCATGTAGTTTCAGCCGTTCTTTTGGCATTCCTCAAGATTTTTAGTATGGGTGTGAACTATCTATTGAGGTGGGCAAATGGTTTGGCTTTTTTTGGTTTGATCGGCGCAATATTGTTCAAGACTGACTCTAAGGTGTCATTATAAATGTCGACTAGTTTGTTAGAGTCTAAGTCCTTGTAGTTAGTTGAGTCCAGGATGCTGTTGATTAATGGACGTACATTTTGCAGCATTATGTTCTGGATATTTCTAGATAGAGTCTGAGGGGCGATAATGGGATTAGGATTATGGAGTGTCTTCTCCTGGATGGTGAAAGATATGTAATGATGGTCTGACCAATCGATAGGTTCATTCTGGAGTATTTTGGTTTAGCAGTTGTGGTCTGCCAGCCAATCCAGTGTTCGACCCTTGTTATGCGACCCTTGTTAGTGTCTTTCCACACTAAGGGCTCTATCAGGAGTTGGGTGGTATCCTAGTGGTAATAGCGCCAGATCACATGTTGCGGTGACGGGGTAAGTGCCCATTTTATTTTACTCCATAGGACTCAATGGGGCATTGCGGCATAATTACCACAGCAGTAATTGTGTCACAGTAAATGTGCCAAATATGGGCTGACAGCTGGAGGTGAATGCTCTGAGTTTCCACCAAACTCTGCTTTCGGCTGAGCGGTAATGCAGTGGTAATAGCATTGCTGCTGCATTTTTGCATTTTTACTGCTCCGCCCAACTCCTGATGAAACCCTAAGTATGGGTAATTGAATAGTGACTTATATTTTATATGGCACATCAAAGAGTTAAAATGCTATCACAAATACACACACAGTTCCAATGCAGGATTTTAATTGTACTCACCTGGGGGACGAAAGGGTGAGCCAGTCATACAGACATTTGAACCTCTGACCTGGAGAAAGCATGCATTGCTCTATGGCATCTGAGTAGGATGTACACAGTCTTTTCTGTTTGATGAGATGCACACAATCCCTTCAGTCTGGTGCAGAAGCCCCCTTCAGTGAGAAGCACAAGCTCCATGACTCCTTTCAGTGAGAAAAACAAGCTCCATTCAGTGAGAAAGGCAAGCTCTATTCAGTGAGCAGCACATTCTTCATTCAGTGAGCAGCTGATGTTCCATTCAGTGAGCAGCACATGCTCCACTCAGTGAGCAGCACATGCTCCATTCAATGAGCAGTACAAGCTCCATTCAGTGAGCAGCACATGCTCCATTCAGTGAGAAGCACATGCTCTGTTCAGTGAGCAGCACATGCTCTATTCAGTGAGCAGCACATGCTCCACAGCACATTCCCCATTCAGTGAGCAGCACATGCTCTGTTCAGTGAGCAGCACATGCTCTATTCAGTGAGCAGCAGATGTTCCACTGAGTGAGCAGCGTGTTCTCTAATCAGTGAGAACTACACGTGTCATCATGAAGCTGCAGAAGCTTA
Source organism: Ambystoma mexicanum (assembly GCF_040938575.1). NCBI lineage: Eukaryota > Metazoa > Chordata > Amphibia > Caudata > Ambystomatidae > Ambystoma > Ambystoma mexicanum. The sequence continues at coordinate 880,116,689 of NC_090930.1, forward strand.
AATCAGCACTATGGTCCTCATTACGACCCAGGCGGTAAGTTACCGCCTGGGTCGTACCCTTACCACTATGGCGTAAACTATGTTTACGCCATGGTCGTTGGCGGATTTACCGCCCCATTCCAAGGTGAGTGGGGCGGTAAATCCCCATTTCCCATTTTACCCTTCCCCATTCCAATTTTCGCCCCATAGGGCATAATGGGAATGGGGAAAGGCGATAATTACGGCACCGTGAATTACGGTGCCGTAATTATCGCCAAGGTCCCTTTGCGGCATGGATTTTAGCGGCTGCAAAAAAGCAGCCGTTAAAAGCCATCCCGCAAAGGGAACCTTGTAATCAGGCGTTAAGGGTCGGCGCCGTTTACGGGGCCGTAAACCCCTTAACGCCTGAGTCAGAATTGTGTACGCTTGCATCACAGATCCCAACCTTTGAATGTTTTAATGAGCACTCTCTCACATTAACCTGCTGGTCGAAATTGCACCCACCGTTGAAATACACATCACTGAAGGAATCATTTGGAGGGTCACTGTAGTAAAATAGTAATTTTTGACTAAAATGAGGGTAATCTGCTTCTCCTACCTACGTCCCCTAGGCCAGCCTCCTGGGGGGCATGCTCATTGTTTTGCCATTCTGGTAAGAACATATTCTTTTATGTCTGTGGCATATTATTAGTGGTGGTGGTGGTGGTGCCATGAGATGCTGAGCTGACATGCTGGCATTTATGCATTGATAGGCGGCAGGCCATTACGGGCCCATCCCAATCGCACCCTTTGTGTATAAGAAGAAACATCAGTAACCTCGTCAGCACATGCCTTCCATTCCTTTTAGGAACTCTGTTACATATGAACATAGCAATGTTTCTTTGTGTTTGGCAATAAAAAAGAAATACTCCCACCAAACTGCATTTTTCCATAGCACAACCGACTCCCGCAAATGAATGGCTTGCTTGCTTGCTTGAAATGATTGACGCGCATGCATTCAGCAGAGGCGCTGGTAAGGGATCTGAGCAAGTAGAGCTCCTGCTTCAGAAATGTGTACACCACCGCAGTCACAGACTTCATTCCCTGCTTTCTGCAGCAGTTGGTGAACTGTGCGCCACGGCATGGCTTAGTGATAACCCGCATGATTGCAGCTCTTAGAAACCGCTGTCATTTGGCGAAGAGTGAAGAGTGCTGGGGGACTGAGAGTCCAGCGGTAAGCCTAAGAGTAGGGTGACCAGACGTCACGGTTTTGCTGCGACTGTTCCGGACTTGGGTGCTCTCTCCCCCTTTCTAAAGATTATTTCTCCATTGGAAAATGCAGTGCTCCTGGATTTTGGTATTAGGTCTTCATAGCCGGCAGGCAGGAATGCACAATCTCACATAGAGGAAATGCTGCATTTTACGAATTGCAATAGTGGTAGTTTGTGATACATTAATTATAATATGTGTTTATTTTACCTTTACTATTTATTAAAAAATGCTTAAAGATTTTCCAGAATACATGCACGTAAGTGACCAAAAATATAGTGTACCCTGCGTTCCTTCTATTGTTGTGCATGGATTACATGGGAAACTAGTAGCAAATATTTCTCCTTTTGATTGCTGTATCATCCTTCTGTGACGTCATCACCATGTGTTATAGAATTCATAATGAACTATTTTGACATCACGTCAGATGGATAACGCATTTTTCCTCACAACTATTTTGTTTCTCTTCTTTGGGTTGCTGTGGGGTTTGGGGAGAGGAAATCTGTTATTTTTAATGTTGTATATAATTTCCTCATGCCGCCCCCCTTCATCAGTGGTTTATAGAGACAGTGAAGGGGGTAGAAAAGCACACAGGATTGATCATACACAGCATGACATTATAGAAGTATACTCTCAGATACAAGTGTGCTTCACCTCAGAGTTGCAAGTGACACCATAGGAAACTCGAGCCACTCCCTACTTACCTTATTCCGGCGGTGGCGGGTGCCAATGCTTCATCTGCTCCTTCCCCTTGCCTCCCACAGGCCGACATGGAAAGGGAAGAGGGGCTTCTTATAGAGCCCCTCTTCCCTTTCCATGGTAGCCATCTTTGAAAAGGATTTTCCTTCGTTCAGCTTTTTAGCACCCCGGGTTACCACTTTAGTAGCCCGGGGTGCTAATGGCCTTGAGCCTTCGTTCCAAGTGCTGGAACAGCGGTAATGGCCCAAAGCCATCGTTAATGGCCCTCACTTCCCTTGGGCCGTTCACTTGGGCTGCCAGGCCATTACCCTGTGCTCCAGCCCTTGGAACAGTGGCTTAACGCCACATTGGTAACCGCTCAGAGAGACCTAGCACTGTATTTGCTAGCCAACTAGACTTCTCTATGTTTTGCATGCAATGATCTATGACCGGCATTAAGCTAGATTCTGGAAATACCGCTGTATTACAGAAACGTTGCATCAGAGATACTTCAATTTTCAATAGGGAAAAATTGCTCAAGTGCATACAACATATTCTTTCAATACACTTTTACACCATACCAAAGGCAGTTGACTACGGCAAACGTTGCCATGATGGAAAAGAGCATTGCATGAAGGTTTTTTACATTAGGAATTTTTTTGCTCTAGTGTTAATAAACACTTCTGCTGGTGCAATGTTTCTGTAATATGACCCATGGTATTCATGCCTCAAACTGTCTACACTTTGGGGGGAGATTTGAAGCCATATAAACACATATCTGGATGCCCTCTTATACTCGATTCTGGCTCTTAAGAAGACATTGGGCTTCGTTACGGCTGGGTGGTAACCCTGCCGGTGCTACCGGCAGGTTGCTGCCGGACACGTAAATATTTACTGGCGCCTGACTTCCCGGTGCCACCGGGAGATTCCAACCCTGGTGGCCCGGTAAGTCAGATGCCGCTAAATTTTCGTCCCATGGGGACCACAGAAGCACCGGCACCGTTGCTAACAGTGCCGGTGCTTCCGTGACGGTCTGCCTACCGTGGCCGCTGTGCCTGGCAGGGTCAGTCCTGTCGGGCAATAGCGGATCCGGCAGGCAGACCTGTAGTATGCCGGTCCAGAAAAAACAGTCCCAGTAAGCTTACCAGCACGGTTGTTTCCGGACCGGCATACTTGTAATGAAGCCCATTGAACATGTCCTTTTTTAAGAAGGCCTTCCATTCATCAAATAGGTTGGCATCAACGCCCCACTCCGTTTTCAAAATACCTAGGCATCCAAACCCCTTTCTCCACCCTAACTATCGTCCCATGATCAACCTGCCTCCATCACAGGCAGTTTCTGACACTGAAAGGGGCCTTCTGAGAACCATAGATGTGACCTCTTGTGATTGGTGCAAGGTGAGAGATTGGTGTGATACGAAACTCATATCAAATAGTTTTGCAACAGCTACAATAGTTCCTGGTTTCAGCAGATATCTGTGTCTGGCTGAGAACTGTTTTTTGTAAGTCGCTTGCTTAGCGAGCATCATCCCATGACTATGGTTTGTACTGTTTACATTTGTATAAGATCATGCATCGCCAAGAACATACACAAAGTCCCTAAGCATCTGGTGCCTCCTTCCCTCTGATAATGAAACACATTACAAATGGTTCAGAGGCTCCAACGCCTCTTTTTCTGGGATTTCATATGTTTTATTTCCATCGAGTGCACATTGGGTACAGGTGGGCCAGAAACTGCCCTTACCTATAGCCTTGTTCCAGCCTTTCCTTGGAAATATTACCCTTGGATTCTCACTTTAGCCATATATATATATATATGTGCATTGTAATTGTGACTGATCGTCACATCACAAAATGGACGTCTGTCTGCTCTATAGAAATGTACGTGCTTCGGGTTTGGGATTCAGCCTACAAGTCAATGTCATGAGCATTGGGGGCAACTGTGCACCTCGTCCCACTAGGGTAGAAGGGTGCATGCTAATTGGGCGAAAGCCAGCTTTGTTGCATACATCTAAACATGTCTGGCAATGATGGGATAGAATTAACATGTATTCTTAGATGTGCTTCAGCGACCATCTGCAGCAGAATGTCCCTGTCTCCTTTGGTTTAGCTGGAGTTTGTGCCTCTGGCCATGAAGCGCTTGCCGTTATTCGCCAGTCTTCAGAGCAGATGATGCAAATTCAGTTACGCAACATTGCATTTCAGCTTGTGCCTGCTCTAGTTGTCCTCGTGTGCTTCGGCGTGAATTGTATGATTTGGAAGTGCAAAAAAGCATGAAATCGATCATATATGTTCCTAGTTGTTTTGAGTTTACAATTGTACCGTCTAAAT